>NC_045781.1:16497120-16815036 GCF_008692025.1 Phocoena sinus
CCGCCGATGCCGATGTTGATGACATCCGTGATGGACTTGCCTGAGTACCCCTTCCATTCACCACTCCGGACACGCTGGCACAGAGCAGGGAGATGTAATCAGCCCAGACCCCTGAGTATAAACTGCTGCTCAAATGCGTCATTACTGCTGTATCCTTACACCTCAGTCCCGACTTCCAGGCCCTATCAGAGGCCTACTGAGACACAGTGTCACATCCTTGCCACACTCAGCCCCAACTAGACCCTTTTTCTCATATTAGTAAACGGGGTGACATCCCCACCTCACAGCAACATTGTCAGAATCTGCAAAACAAGAGCGAACTTCCAGCAGAACCTAACGTGACAGAGGCCAAGAGATGTGGAGTGTCAACTACTGTGACTGGTCCGTGCCAGGGACAGAAATGACATACATGCAGCCAAGCTCCACATGGACCCCAGGGATTCTTGCCTCCCAGTATTCACATCCCTACAGGGTCCCCCACGCCGTACAGGGCTCACTATGCACCCATTAGGACACTGCAAAGATGATGGAGTGTGACTTCAGAAGCTGGGTCAGGAAAGACCATGCAGCTTCTGCCTTGCTCTCTTGGATAGCTCCACTCTTGGGGAAGCCATCTGCTATGTTATGAGAAGACTCAGTTGTATGAAGAAGCCAGTGTGGTGAGGAACAGAGGCCTTCTTCCAAGAGCCAATGCCAACTCACCAACCATGAATAGGAACTGCCTTGGAAGAGAATCCTCGAGAACCCAGCAAACCTTCAGATAACTACAGCCCTGGCCAACATCTTGAGTACAACCTCAAGAGAGACCCCCAAACCAAGACCAACCAGTCAAGCCTCAATTTCTGATCCACAGAAACCATGTGAGATAGTAAATGTTTACTGCTATTTTAAGCCAAGTTTGGGTGGAATTTGTTATATAATGATAAATAACTAATGCAGACTTTGGTGCCACAAGTAGAATACTACCATAACAAAAATCTAAAAATATGGGTAGGGACTTCCCTGGTCCAATGGGTAAGACTCCGTGCTCCCAGTGCAGGGGGCCCGGATTCAATCCCTGGTTGGTGAACTAGATCCCACATGCATGCTGCAACTAAGAGTCCGCATGTCACAACTAAGAAGTCCACATGCCACAACTAAGATCCCGCAAGCCGCAACTAAAAAGATCCCATGTGCCGCAACTAAGATCCGGCAGAGCCAAAATAAATAAATAAATATTTTTTTTAAATAAAAAAATAAAAATATAGGTAAAAGCTAAAAGAGCCTTGAGGAGAGTTAGTGAAAGCCTAAAAAACATTGGAAGAGACTGTTAGCAGAGGTTTAATGGTCCTCGAGGGGGCTGCTGGTATAGATTTCAAGAAGTGGGACGAAAACACTACTGAAAATGGTAGGAAAAAGAATCCTTGTTATGTAGTGAAAGAAAATTTAATAACACTGTTGCCTGCATTAATGGGGAAAGTAAAAGATGTATCTATTATGATCTGGATGATCTAGCTATAGAGATTTTCAGGCTGTGTTATAGGAACTACCTGGCTTCTTACTGCTTACAATAAAATACAAGAGGAGAGAAATAAGCTTAATGAAGAACTTTTAAACAAAAAGAAGCCAGGAATCGTTGGATTTGAAAATTCCCAGCCTCTCCAGAAAATAACTGATGCTGAAATTAGGAGATGGATCCTTGGCAAAGTTCAAATCCAAGGCACTGTAAGAAAAGCTTCAAGAGGTAAAGCAGAGAATATAGCTGTAAAATCCTTTGTTAAGACCTCAGAAAGAACTAAGGTGCTAACACAGAGAATATTTTGGCTGAAGGTAAGGTTTCCAAAAAGCTTAAAAGTACTATCTCTGTGGTCTTAGAAGCAATTGTAGGAAAGGACTTACCTTGAAAATATTTGTGGGTATAGCTTTTGTCTAATGGAGTGAACCCCCCACCCCCAGTAAGCTTCACAGGAGACCCACAAAGTTTTTAAGATAACTGAATTGTCAGAAACACTACCAGCTTGGATTGAAAGTGACAGAGATATTACAAAAGGAAAAGAGATCTCTGGGACTTCCCTGGTGGTCCAGTGGTTAAGATTTGCACTTCCAATGCAGGAGGGCGCAGGTTTGAGCCCTGGTCTGGGAACTAAGATTCCACATGACACGCAGCATGGCCAAAAAAATAATAATAATAAAAATAAAAAAGGAAAAGAGATCTTTAATATTTTTTATGTTTTAGGCCGTGGCGTGTATATGTGTGATCTTAGTTCCCCAACCAGGGATCGAACCTGCCTGCGCACTCCTGCATTGGAAGTGCAGAGTCTTAACCGCTGAACCGCCAGGGAAGTCCCAGAAAAGAGATCTTTAAAAACCTACATTTCTATAGGCAGTAAGCAGGCTGAAAACACTAGGCAATTACAAACACAGACTACCTTTCATGTAAAAAGGATGACTAAGGGCAAAGCCAAAAGCCTTGAGGAACAATCCCCAGGCCTTGAGTCCTAACCAAGCAATTGCCAACACGTGTCCTGCTCAATTTCAGAACTGCTTTGGACCAATGTTTCCTGTGTGCCTTCCACTTTCCTTCCTTTTTGAAAAGGAATTATCCTATGCCTATCTCACCATTGTATGTTGGGTGTGTAGGGGATAAATAACTTGTCTACTTAATTCACATATCTTCAGATCAAAAGGAACTGTATTTAAGCTGTATTAAAGAAAATACAGATATATCTGTATCTAATTTAGATTATGAGGTTCTTCACTTCTAGCTGATATGGTAATGGCATATGGCCTTAAGAGAAAGAGAACAGGGTATTTTGCATGTGGAAGGAACATGATGAATCACTGGGAGCCAGTAGGCAGACTATGATAACCAAATTCTAAGATGGTTCCCAGCTATCCTCACCTCCTGGCACTGCATTCATGTTCTTGTGTAGTCCCTTCCCACTTTGATCAGAATTGACCTGTACAACCAACAGGCTATTACAGAAATGAAAGAGTAACTTCTGATGCTACTTCAAGGTATTAAGAGATGTTGAGGCACTCTGCCTTCCTCTCTCTTGGATCAGTCACTCTGGGAAAAATCAGAGTGCATGCCCTTGTCATGAGGGCATTCAACCTGTAGAGAGGTCCACAGGTAAGGAACTAAAGCCTCCCAAATATCAGCACTAATTGGTAGTGAGCCATCTTGAGTGCAGATCCTCCATCCCCCATCAAGCCTTCAGATGAATGTAACCTTGGGCCAACATCTTGACTACAACCTTATGAGACCTGAGCCAGAACCAGTCAACAGAAACGCTGACTGCTGTTTCCAGCTGCTCAATTCTGGAGTTATTTGTTACGCACCGATAGGAAACTAGTATACGTGGCTTTCCCCAAACCAGTAAGACCCAGCAACTTTACTTCTTTTAGATAATAATCACCTGCCATGAGCAATTTTCCATCAATACAGAAAGAAAGTAAGTTGCTCAGCTTTTCAACAATCAATCTCACCATGAGTTTTGTTATAATAAAGCATCCTAGAGGGGAAACTTTGTGTATCTTTACTATTACTACATATACCCTTTATTTAACCAGATAGGGAGTCTTACAAAACACACCTGTTCTGCAACTTCCTTTTTCAACTTCACAGTATGTCCTGAACAGCATAGCAGGTCAATGTAACTGTAGCTCCCTAATTCCTAATGGCGCCCAGGACTACGGTTTATGAACATACACTGACTTTACTGGTCAATCCTCTGATAAATGAGGTGAGGCTGTTTTCGGTTTTTGCCGTGACAATCAAGGTCATGGTGACATCCTCACCCAATCTTGGCGAACTCCTGAGAGCACAGCCATGGGGAGTGTTCCTTACCATGGAATTGCTGCTATTCAGCAGCTATTCTGAACTATAAATAGCCCATCAGTCTGAGTCAGGTATCCAGCAGCCAGCTATAAGGGAGGGCTTTCCTGGAAACAGCTTCCCAGACGACCAGTGCCACACACTCTCCACATGGCATGCCCGAGCACACAAGGGCTGACCAAACAGAGCACCATGCTTCCGAGACACATCAGTTCTGCCACTCACAGCAGATGTCTGGAAATGCCCAACCCTACATCCCACCCAAAGCCCATCACAAACACCAACCACTCTTAAGGGACATTCTGGAATCCAGATTCTCATCAGGATCCCAAGCCTTCCTCACCCTGCAAAGTCCCACTCACTTGCCTGCCTAGCCTCTAGGATGGATGCCCAGATCACCTCCTGCTGTTTCGGGTCTGAAGATGACCAGCCACACGTGGGGGACACTGCTCTCAGGGACCAGCTGACTAGAGCCTAGATTATCACTCTCAGAGTACGCGTACAGACATGCGTAACCCACACGTACAGACATGCACACGGCCACACAAACCGTCCAGCCCACAGACATCACCCTTGTACTCCAGGCTTGAGGACATCCACCAACTCTTGCAGAATCACCGTGCGGTAGACACTGAGGCAATGGCAGGTGATGTGGGGACATCTCTAGCTGGTCTCTGGGGCAACCCCTACACCCCCACACAGGAGAAGGAAGCACAGTTGTGTGCATTAATGCTGACACAGGGACAAGCTGCATGTGTGTGTACGTGTGTGCCCGTGTTTCAAAGAAGAGACGACAGACATGCTAGCACATGCATAGGAAACTTTTGGAAGATTTACAGTAAACATTATAAAAGCTGCCTCTGGAGAGTTGGCTGGGGTGTGGTCAAGAAAATTTTCCATTTTAAATCTCATCTAGTTCTAGACTAGGCAATAAGGGCACATGACTAAAGAGGTTTGAAAAAGCAAGTCTCTCCCCGACTATCCCATCCCTCAGGGGCCTCACTTTTCTTTTCAGAACTCTGTCCTGGCCAGACTGTCACCGTGAGCCCACAGTCATTAGAGCTCAGGAAGGAGGCTGCTCTACTGCTGCCAGTGGTGGGTTCCCTGAGAACAGGGTCAGGGAAATTCCTGCCTTAGCAGAGGCTCCATGGCTAGCTGTCACAGAGACCACCGCCACCTCAGGCTGCATTGAGGGCTGGGGTCCTCTCCAAGGAGCGTGGAAGGGTGGCCCATCAGGATCCCCAGATTCCCAAATACAAGCACACACACACACGGCCAAGGGGAAGTCCAGCCCAGCAGCTGCTTACGTGGCAGAAAGACTTTATCTTCTCCAGGACCCTGTTGACCTCTGGCATCACATCCTTGCCATCCACCAAAATGGGTGTGTTTGACCGGTTCCGAAGGGCCACATGCAGCACTGCCCGATCCTGGGGACGAGAGTCAGCGCGTGAAGGCCTCCACCCCAGGGCAGCCACACTCCCAGCTGGGCATGATGCAGTGTGGCCCCAAGAGTCAGCTCAGCCCTTTATCCACTGGACACGCAGGCCCTAAGGTCTGCTAGTACCATGGCCTCATACTCAAAACCCACTGTGTGCTCATGCAAATAGGGGCCACTCCAGGTCCTAGAGGGAAGGCAAGGCGTGTGCCGCTCCCTTACGTGCTGCAGACAGTCGCAAGGGGAGGGAGACCAGAACAGGCCTGGGACAGGCCCCAATGACCCACAGATGTTCAGGGCCTGAAAAGTCAAGGAAAGCTGAACAGCATGAGAAAAGGCACACTGGTGACAACACAGGTCAGAGACAAGCAATGACTGGCTACAGAGGACCAAGGCTCATGAAGCCCAGTCTCATCTTTCTGGTGAAAGTACACGGTGTTTGTTGGCACCTTTTGAAAAGTGTCCCTGGCCCTTTGGAAGTGGAGCAAATCAGGCAACTCAAGCTTCCCTCACCAAGCATCCCATCACACCCACTACTGGAAACCAAACCGGACCCTAAGTCTGTGATAGGTTCCAGGCGGCTGGCCTTATCAAGTGAGAGCAACAGTCCCATCAAGCTGGAGGCAGCAGATAAGTCCTTGAAAGAAACAGGTCTGAGACTCCAGGGGGACAGGAAGGGATGATCTCAGGACTCCAACGCAGGGAGAGGCTCACTAAGGTGGAGGGCTTCATGCCACACTGCCTTCACCCCGCCCAACCTCACTCCTGTGCCACATTCTGTAGACAAATGCACCACTCCAGGAAGCCCTCCTTGATTGCCGTCTCTCAGCCTAGCCCAGCAGTGAAAGACAGGGGTGTTTGAATAGTGGCTCTGCCACTTACAGAATGACACTGGATAAGTGACTTGACCTCTGAGTTACAGGTTCCTCATGTGTAAAACAAGGATAACATCATGAGGATGACACTCTGAGTGCTCAGTGATTCTTATGCCTACAGGGTTCCACGGCAATGCAGGCACAGGGTGGCCAAGGCCTGGCCTTGCCACAGCTTCCTGTTGACTCCTCCCACAGAGGAGGTTGATTTTGACACGAGTCTTCTTTTCACTGACAAAACCTGTAGCAAGGATCAGAGTTAACTTCTCTGAGCATGCCTTGAGAAGCCCTCTCCCTGCAGCCTTGAGAGATGCTGTCCCCAGGCAGACACCGGGAGCCATTCCATGCTCACCAGACCTAGACTGCAGTCTTGGGGAAGACACACCCCAAGGCTGTGCAACTTGCTTGAGGAAATAGGCCTTCAGGCCCCTGGTTAAGCAAAAGCATTGCCTAAGAGGAGGGGTACGGACACAGGGTGATGCTGCTAACAGTCAGACGAACCCCTAAGGGAAGGAAGAGGCTGTGGAGGGTATACGGAGTCTGTCTGCTCACCTCGGTGAAGTTGATCTTCTCACCATTGAACATGCGTTCCCGAGCAGCCTCCACACCCCTGGACTTGGCCTGAGAAGAGAATACACTGAGGCCTGGTCCCACCCACGCTGGCCACCAGGAGTCCAAGGCCCCAAGCACAAGGCTTGGTGCAGCCCCCGGTGGGGCTGACAAATGGCTGCAGACTGGTGCCCTCCCCCACTGCCTGGGAAGGGTCTGCTCAGACATCAGGCACTGAGTCCCCTGGGATGCCGGCCAGAACCTGAGCCAGGGGCAGGGGCACAGGGGCAACTACTGAGATCCACTAAGAGGGGGAAGTAAAGATGCTCAAGGACCTGAGGACGCCGGTAGCCCAGCTCGTCCACAACACCATGGGTCACGGGTCAAGCCTCCCCGTGCAGAACATTACCAGGTCTACCAGCATCTGCATCACGGCCTCCGTCACAAGGTTCTTGGAGTAATCCAACAGAATACGCCCGTGGCTGGTGCTGAGGTTCAAGCTGCAGAAAGATGGCAGAAGCGGCTGACCACACCCCAGCCTGATCCCCGATCAGAGATGCTTCCAAAAAAAAATCCTCCCTGTGCCAAATCCAAACAAGCCTCAGCTGGCCAGCACAGTGGTGTCGTCTGTCACCTGTCCGCCCCCCCCAAGCCGACCTGCAGCAGCAGCACAGGGCAAGATGCAGACCCCTGGTGAGGAGCCTTTCCTCTGCTAAAACTGAGCTGGGGGATGAGAAGACAGAGCTGGGTGCGCTGCCCCTGCCTAGGCCAGAGAGTGACAATTCCCCCCCAGAGCTTCCACTCTGCGACTCAACTTACTCAGGGAAGGACCCAAATGACAAGGGCTGACCATCAGGGACTTCCAGTCTGGAGCCACAGACCTCCCCTCCCGAACCCCTGTGCCAGTGACCATTCCCGACCCCCAAGATTTTCTCCTTTCCTGGTCGTTCATGGGTCTCCGGACCTAGCCTCCTGGGCAGGAATCACGGCCCCACCTCTCCACCCCTCTCATCGCGGCTCCCCGCAAATCCCCCGGGCCGGTCCCACCCTGACCGCACCCTGCAGAAGGTCCCGAGCACACCCTCGGCCAGGACCGAGTGCAAGGGGGCAGCCCTTCTGAGCCTGCTGCGTCGGCGAGGGCCCTTGCTCACAACCGCGGAGGGATGGCCTGCTTCAAGCGGCAGGGGCTGGTGGAGGTGGAGGGGGAGGGGAGAGAAATGTCCCCGTGGAGGGGAAGCGGCAGAGAGGCCCAATCCATGACGAAGCTGCCGGGGCGCCGAGACCTCCGGCGAGCACCCGGAAACCTGCTTCAAGGAGGCGTCAAGGACGAAGCGCGGCCTGGGCCTGCGTCCAGATCCGTAGCCAGGGGCCCCCGGGGACCGCCGCCCAGCCCTCCCGGCCCAGGCCCTGCACAGCCGGACCCCGCGCGCCGCCTCCGGGTCCGGCACGTCCGCGCCCCGCCCCTGGCCCCGCGCACGCACCTGAAGTGGTTAAAGCGGTCCTTGTCTCCTTCGAAAAGGCGGCGCAAGTTGAGGTCAGAGCCGTGCTCGTGGTACCATGCCTGCAGCTTCTTGAACTGCGGGTTCTGGGTGAGCGCGGCCATGGCGAGAGCGGCAGAACACACGGACTGGGACAAGCACAGAGGAGGAAGCTGGGCGGGTGGCGCGCGGCAGGCGGAGGACCGGCGAGCGCAGCGAGCTTTAAGGCGCAGGCCCCCGGTTCCGCTCCGCCCCGTCCCCGCCCCCGCCCTCGCCCTCCTCTCTGAGGCCCGCGCCCGAGAGGCAACCTGGTCCGCAGCCGAGGCTCGGGGGCCTCAGCTCTTCTCGCCCTGCCACCAGCGGCCTCTTGGGCTGCTGCTCTGCCGACCTCTGCCTGGAAGTGACTGAGGAACAGAGGCAGAGCCCCGGCCTGCTTCATTAGTTCGTTCATTCACCCACTTAACCCAACTCCTTCCAACACTTCAGTGTTACAGGTGCTGCGGCTATGTAGGTGACAAGTGAAATATATGGCATATCAAATGCTGGTAGGTGCTAGTGAGATAAGGAACGCTGGAAAGGGTGCTGGGAATAGGGGTTGCAATTCTGAATAGAATGGTCAAGGCAAAACTCACTCAGGTGACATTTGAGCAAAAGCCTGAAGAAGGTGAGGAAGCAAGCCAGTTGGCTATCTGGGGGAGAAGTGTTCAGGCAAAGGGAAGAGCAACTGCAAAACTCCCGAGGAGAGCATGCTTAGATGTTTCGGCAACAGCAAGAGGCAAGTGTGGCCGGAGGGGAGTGAATGAGGGGAGAGTGATAGAAGATGAGGTCACAGAGGGAAGGAAGGCAGTAAGTCATCGTGAGGGCTTTGGTTTTTATTCCGAGAGAGATGGGAAGCCATTGAAAGGCTTAAGCAAAGGAGGGACATCATCGGACGTGTTTTACAAAGGATCAGACCAACAGTTCAGTAGGCATGAAAGTGAGGACAACAGACAGGACGCTACAGCAGTAATGCAGGCCAGGAGTGAAGGTGTCAAGGTAGGAGGAGTGGGCTGTGGTGATCTAGATATATTGAGTGAAGAGTTAAGAGAAAGAAAAATAACAGGGCTTCCCTGGTGGCACAGTGGTTAAGAATCCGCCTGCCAATGCAGGGGACACGGGTTCGATCCCTGGCCCGGGGAGATCCCACATTACGCGGAGCAACTAAGCCTGTGCGCCACAGCTACTGAGCCTGCACTCTAGAGCCCATGCTCTGCAACAAGAGAAGCCATGACAATGAGAAGCCCGCGCACCACAAGGAAGGGTAACCCCCACTTGATGCAACTAGAGAAAGCCCGTGAGCAGCAACGAGCCAAAGATAAAAACAAATAAATAAATTATAAAAAAAAAAAAAAAAAAAAAAAAAAAGAAAAATAACAGTCAATGATGACATCCAGTTTTTTACCCAAGTTCCTGGAAAAATGGAATTGCCATTGTATCTCGGAGAAATACACGTTGTAGGGGGAAGATCATGATCTTGTTTTTTGACATGTTAAGCTTTCCAAGCCTATTAGACATCTAAGTGGAAGTGTTAAGTTCGGTGTTCGCGTCTGGAGTATGAAGAGAGACGGTTCAAGCAAGAGGAAAAACTTGGGAGTCATGAGTGAATAGGTAGCACTTGAAGTCATGAGCCTAGATGAGAGTTTGGGTAAGACAGAGTAAATATAGTCAGAGAGAAGAGGTCCAAGAACTGGGCACTCAAATTGAGCTTCTCCATCGCCCAGTTCCCCCAGAAATGCCAGCCGTCCAGGAGTGTGCCCTGTCCTGCTGCAGACCCAGGCCTAGGTCTTCCTCTGGCCCACCTCCCAGTTCCATGCAGCCGCTGCCACCTCTGGCCTCTGCAAATGGCTTTTCTGTCTCAGCCCAGAATTATTTGAGACGAAGGAAAAAAGAGAGCGGCCAAAGACGGAAGAAATGAATGGTCACAGGACTTTGCAGGGAACAGCCCTGTCCACAAAGCCCTTATTTAGCCAGAGTTTTGGGTCAACTGTCAACTCTGAGATTTAACTCGGCTTCCCGTACCCAGCACAACCCTGACAGTTGCTGAACAGCATCTGGTCTACTAGAGTTTCTGAGAAACACTCCAGAGTTTCCCAGCCAAGCAGTTGACTGCATAGAACAGCACTCCCACCCCTCGATCCTGTGTTTCAGAACAGAACTTCATCCAATAGGAAGGCCAGTCTCAGTAGCCATTACCCCATCATCCACTTGCCCTATGGCTCCTCAGGTGACTCTAACCCAGCAGTAGCCACTGACTCCCTTTTTCTAGTAGGCTCTTTTTGGCGATCACAGTGGACATCTGTTCATCTGTTGTCTTTGTCTGAAACCACTACCTCTCACCCTTAGGTTTCTTCCTCTGCCTCCCCGATTGCATCAGAGATGAACACATGACCTAAGCCCGCCAAACAGGGTTCTTTCCTGGGGCCCAAAGCCAGCAGGAGAAACTCAGTTTTCTGTAGTGTTAAGCTGCCTTTCAGAAAGGACAGACCCGAGGTTCAGTCCCTGGTCTCATGGAAAACAATGGAGAGTGTGACCTCCAGAGAGATGTCAGGGTGAACCTCATAGGGCCCAAGTTCCTGGGGCCAGGTCACCTCTGTCTGCAGCTGGAACACAAATCGAATCAGTTATTTCCCTTAGTGTTGTTCTGAGCTGAGCTGTCATTTACAACTCCAAGTGTTTCCAAAAATGTTATGGGTGTTCACCTGCCCACTGCCACACTGTCCTCCCCAATGTCCTCTCTCATCCACCCAAAACCCATAGGAGCAGCTGGGGTACTGAAGAGGCAGGAGGCGAGTCCTCCGATGATTACCTTTTTGAAGGTTTCATCTTCTTTTTAACATTCTATAATGTACACCTCCAGCAGTTTGGCCTCTCTTATTCCCAGTAGCTTCAACTATTCCAGATTTCCCAGATATTCTCAGATTTCCCCATAATATATATATATATTTTTTTGCGGACGCGCAGGCTCAGCGGCCATGGCTCACGGTCCCAGCCGCTCCGCGCCATGTGGGATCTTCCCAGACCGGGGCACGAACCCACGTCCCCTGCATCGGCAGGCGGACTTTCAACCACTGCGCCACCAGGGAAGCCCTCCCCATAATATTTTAAGTTTAACGTTGTACTCTGAAATTCCAGGGACTTGGGCTTCCCTGGTGGTGCAGTGGTTAAGAATCCGCCTGCCAAGGCAAGGGACACGGGTTCGATCCCTGGTCCGGGAAGATACCACATGCCACAGAGCAACTAAACCCGTACACCACAACTACTGAGCCTGCACTCTAGGGCCCGCAAGCCACAACTACTGAGCCCACGTGCCACAACTACTGAAGCTCACGCGCCTAGAGCCTGTGCTCCGCAACAAGAGAAGCCACTGCAATGAGAAGCCCGTGCACCGCAACAAAGAGTAGCCCCCGCTCACCACAACTAGAGAAGGCCTGCCTGCAGCAACGAAGATCCAATGCAGCCAAAAATAAATAAGTAGATAAATTAATTTTTAAAAAAACTATAGAGTTTTCCAATTCAAAAAAAAAGAAATTCCAGTTATGTGGATTTTCTGTTAGCAGAAAACTAGGTTCCTATCTGGAGGACCATAACTCACAGTAGCTAAGGAGAGAAAATGCAAAAAAGGAGTAGCTCAAAGGCAAGCCGTTACTAACTGAAAGCCATTCATCATCCAACTACTAACATGGATACTTTACTGCTCCCACCAGTTTACTGTGTGCAGAGCTCTGTGCTAAATTCTCTCCCACATAACCTTCATAGCAGCCCCATGAGGGATATCCTGTTGTCCTCCCCACTGAAGACAGGTTAAGAAATCTGAAAATAGCCGTTCTGCTACTAAGAAGAGAATTAACTCAAGGTTGCCCCATTCCTGAGCCCAGTTCTTAATCACAACCCTGTCCTGCCTGCCACTTCCTGACTCTTCAGCCTTGGGAAGAAGGTACAGGGAAAGTGGAGGAGCAGGCAATCCCCTCCTGCCCTCCCCATTATCCCAGTTCTAACATCAAGTAGGCCTTTGTGGTATTAAATCTGATTGACAGGGTAGAATTTTACAAGTGGAAATGGCCAAGAATGACATCTCCAACGGAAAGGACAGCAGCATGGGCAAAGACAGAGGTAGGAGAATACAACCACTGGATTAACACTGGTCCCCTTGGAGGGGATCTAAGGATCTGTGTAGGGCAGTAGAGAGAAACTCACCAGGAAAGGTGCAGTGTGTGGAAGGGATCAGACATTGGAGTGTGGGGTGGCCTCTCTAACCAAATCTTGGGGGAGTGGAGTGGGGCCTGTAATTTGGAAAAACAGTAACTTAGGGTAATTTTATGTTGACAAACGTTAAACGTGTTTTCTACCACCGTCACCACAACCGGCACCACATGCTGTGCTAAGCCCCGTCTGCAAACCGCACGGTATAGGGTTCAGAATCCAGGGGAACTGAAGCTCTCGGAGGGTTATCTGCACCCAGGCCAAGGGCTGACAATCACAACCGAAAGAAAACCTGGCTCAGAAAGTTCAACAGACTGCTCCAGTCAGTCAGGCACCTTCAAGTGCCCTCAGCAAAATAGTATGAGCCGGCAGAGGAGTGGGTTGAAGGGTAGACTTAAGTCAGGCCTCAATTCAGGGCCGCTGGACAAGGGGTCAGGCAGGACCTGGAGACCAGGGGATCACCAGGACAAGGGCAAAGGGAGGTTCGGGGACAGGGCGACGGCCGGAGTCTGAAGGAGGTCGGGTGTGGGGCGATACACGCCGATGGATTTTCGCGAGCTGCTCCGGGGAGGCGCACCTACCGAGGGTGCTGAATCACGCTGACCAGGAAAGGGCAAGAAATCGCTGTTCGCCGGAGATACGGGGATCTCCTGGCACTGGGCCCACTCTCCGGAGGTGCGGCGCGCATGCGTCTACGCGCAGGGAAAGCGGGATCAGGTCAGGTAGTGAGGGGGTACGCACACGTCTGCGTGTGGGCTCGCACGTCCGGGGGTGCAAGTGTGCGCATGTCCCCGCGCCGGGACGGGAGAGGGGGGCAGACCGCGGAAGTCGCAGACGCCTCTGCCCGCACGTCCGAGATGGACGTGTGCGCACAAGTGCGCATACTCCGGGTTGGGGCGGACTGCGCGTGCGCAGACTAGGAGACCCGAGGACAGGGGAGCCAGCGCCCCCAGGAGGCTCGGAGCTCGTGCTGCGTGCTTCGTGCCGTTCGCCTATTCGGCCGAGTATTATCGCTTCGGGATGTCGCCACAGACTTTTCCCTTTGAATCCACTGTTAGGTTTTTAAAAAGAATTTCCCCACCGCACATGGGCATGAGTTTCCAGCAGAAGAGAAAACTCTGTACGTAGTTGAGCTACAGAGCCCTACCCGCAGCTCCTAGCGTCGGTCCCTCCTTGCAGCTCTAGTACAAACACTGATCATGGTGTATTCTTTCAGCCCGACGTGAGAACCGGTTTATTTTAAGGCTAGTTCTATTTTTTGCCCTGTATTAGAATTTGCCTCTGGCCTTAGCAACACCTCGTTTCGTCTGGCTTGTCTTGAGTTGCTTCGAGCTGTTCTGCACCCTGCACATGTGGCCATGAAGGAGACTCGCTCCTTGCTCTACTGAGGCCTTGGCTCAGGTGAGAGAGAAACATACAAACACACATTTTGTGTGTTTAGCACCAGCGGAGTGCTAAGTGCTGTCGTGAAAAGCAAAGCTGGGGGGAGGCTGGGCTCTGGCCCAACAGAACTGGAGAGGCCCAGGCCGGTGGGCACTGGGTAGGGGGTGGGGGTGGGAGGCCTCTTTGAGGTAGCAGGGGTGTATGGGACATCCTGGGGCCTGAGAAGGAAAGGCAGCAGCTAGGGGAGGACCAGGTTGACGGCAGTGGAGATGTAAGAACATGGTGGAATTTAAATGTGCTTGCAGATGCACTTGTAGGACTTGCTGCTTAAGTGAATGAGGAGAGTAAAGACGATCAAGAATGTCTTCTAGGATTTCTGCCTGTGCACTGGGTGGATGAATAGTGGCACCTCTTACCAAGATTGGGAAAGAAGGGGTTGTCTTCCCTCAAAGACTGAGTTTTATGGTCACAGACTGCATCTTCTGTGCAGCCCTGGCTCCCATCCTAGCAAGGGCCTCGCCCCTAGGTGACAATAGTAAGTGTTGAAATGAATGACACTCCTGAAACAATCCTTCCTCCTCACCTAGGTCCACATCCCCAACTCAGTCCCAATATAAGCCACATCCAGTCCGCCTCACAGACAAGCAGAGGCCTGTGCCCAGCCAGCAGACCCCTGTGGAATCAAAAGGCCAGCTGTTTGTGTTACTTCCAGGAGCCTGTCCCTGGAGGTTCCTCAGACTCCCATGCACATATGGTTGGCAGCCTGACAGTCATGTTGTCCACATACATGGCTTTTTGGTAATTGAAGAGCTGTCTCCAGATCAGGAAGCAGATCACAAGAGGGGTCACACAGAGCACGGAGGAACGTCCTTTCACAGCACCATGGTCGGAATGCAGTGTTTCAGCTACGCTCCTAGAGCTGGATGCCCCAGTCTCCCAGCATCCCCTGGTGGAAAAAGAGGGGCACCGTCCTCTTAAGGACCTCACCTACCTGTGTGTCGTCCTCCATTTCTCGGCTGAGCCAAAGCCTCCAAGGACCTTCTTGGGGCTCCGGTGAACATCTGTCCTGCTTCCATCCCCACCCACCTGGCGTGGAGCTGGGGCTACGGGACTCCTGTCTCCACCACTGTTGTGAATCAGAAGTCAGGGAACGGCACCAGGTACTAGTGTTAAATAGGAACACGTTTGAATAAAATGTTTTTCTGTCTAGCATTTTAATGGGAACTTCCAGTGTCTTCCTTAGCATACCCACGCAACATGGCTGTTCCTAAGCAGCCTTGTCCTGAGGTGCACTTAGAAGGCTCTAGGACTAAGTCCTCATGCTCAGCTTTTAGGCATCTCAGCAGAAAGAAGCCTGAGTGGTACTTGTACGGGTAGGTTATATATTAATGCTCACTTACTCCATTACCCTAAGTTCATGAAAAAAGTTTCAATCAAATGCTGTCTTGCTGTAAATGAAAATGAGCTGAAATGCCCCTGTAACCCACCCACCTTTTGTGGTTCCCATTTTGCAATCTTTCCTTCTCCATTAGCAGGATGGCATCATCCAGTGACACTAGTCCTTCTTGCCCCTGTGAGGTAGGGTCTGTCTGCCACACAGTGGGTCCCTGGCAGAACTGGGGGAGATCATCCCTGCATCTGCTCCTTGGAAAGGCTGGCTGGGCAGCTCACAAGCGCCCATGTTTGGTGGAATGTGTGTGTTGGCAGATCACAACCCAAGGAGAGAGTCTGCATCCTTCCAGGTGACCTC
This sequence comes from Phocoena sinus, assembly GCF_008692025.1. Taxonomy (NCBI): domain Eukaryota; kingdom Metazoa; phylum Chordata; class Mammalia; order Artiodactyla; family Phocoenidae; genus Phocoena; species Phocoena sinus. The sequence continues at coordinate 16,512,644 of NC_045781.1, forward strand.
CTTCACCACGACATTGGCTCTGCCCACACAGAGGCCTCTTCCAGCTTTGGCCTTCAGGAGGCTAACAGGAGAGGTGTGGTAGGTTGTCCTGCTTTCTGCCCACCCACCCCAGCTCATCCTAATACCCCCAGTGGTATTACCCTTGCAAGGGCTCAGAATCAGAGGACAGGCCGACCTAAACCTACTCGGGTGCAGCTTTTCAAAGTAATGAACCAGACAGGGCTGCTGACATGGTATCTGCTGCAGTTCATTTTCAACAGAGATACAAAAATTATTAAATGTATATTTTAATAAAGTCAATAGTTATTTTACTTATAGGAGCTTTAAAAGTAAGATACAAAATGTAGAGTTCCAGTTTGGAAGCACTGTTAACTAGTCACACGAGCAACGCAGCCACGCCCGGCCACACAAAGGACACACACACACACACACGCACACACACGCACACACATGCGCTTTGGCGAGACCCCTCTGCCGAGCGCAGCACCTGGAATTACCAGTATTCAGAGCAAGGCGGTGCTGAGAACACAGCACCTACAAGGAGACCACACAGACAGCTTCACACAGTCTCATAGCCCATGGAGATGCAATCGCAAAATGTCTTCCTTACTTGAGAAAAACACACTGGAAAGTGACAATTGGCAATGTTGATGTCACCTGCGCTGGAGCATCAAGGACTGACCTCTGTCCAGGATGAGGTCTTTGGGGAGGCACTATTAAAACAAGAGTACTTCAGTATAACAGAACTTGAAACACAGGGTACTGTAGACACATTCCTGAAGGAAATAGAAAACTATCTAACAAGTAAAACAGCCACGGACAACTTCCACAGAGATTAGTGCACACACTGTGACAGCTAACACAGACAAGAGCCACGCAGGGTTGGCGCAAAGCACGTGACTGAAAAGTCTATGTACAAAATAGTTCTCTGTAAACATGAGGTGACTGTTCAGAACCCACGGTGAAAGGATCATGAGTACAGGCAGCAATGGCATCCGCACACAGCACAAAGGACAACACCCGAGGCCTGGAAACAGCCTGGCAACTCAGTACTAAAAATCCAGATGGCTGGGCTCAGACACCCTCAGGGTCCTCTATAATTAGTGTGTATACGACATATATATATATTCTTTTTGGTATTTTTAAATATAAATTTACTTATATCCATAGAAAAATGAGAACATAACTGTGTTATTACAATCTTTGCTGGAAAAGCTTATATGGAGTTAGAAAGAATAAACCATTTATTAGTAGTTAACATATATTAAAATGGTTTAATGATTTAAGAAAATATAAAAAAAATATTAATACTGTCAAACTTTCATACCAGAAAATATTATGGATTTTTCTCAATTAGACTTTTTCAAAGATGAAATATGAAAATTTTAAATAAGTTTTATATAAAGAACTTCTGTAACCTCAATTAATATACAGTGGGGTATGCCTAGTCTATATAGATATATTTATTATTTCTCAATTTAAGCACCATTCAATTCTTCTGGATCCATTCTGGCTGGAAAAATATCCCTAAATCCACAGGATGGTATCTATTTAATAGCACGTTAACTGAAAATGAGGTTTTTTTTTTTTTTTTTTTTTAAAGAAAAAGCTTTTAAATTAATTCCTATCAACATCCTAACTGGTTTGTCTTGAGCCAGCTCACAATGTTACTGCAATTTCAAGTGTCTCTCTGCAGCCCCTGACCACACCTCCACGTTTGAGACTGTGTCGAAGCCTCTGGCCACGTGTGGAAGGACCTGAGGGCCGAAGGTGTAGCTTCATCCTGCACGCGGACAGCACCCAGCTGGCTCATCTCCACGCACCATAAGGGCTATGTCTCCGACATGTTTTATGATCCTGCTTTTGTAAGTCCGGTAGAGGCTGCACCCCCTGGGTGCTGCTGTGGGGTGGCAAGGGGCTGTCCACCTACAGAAAACCCAGGTGATTGCTTCTGATCACAAATATTCTATACTTTGCCCAGTTCGTATAAGCTTAAATAAAGATAGTGTTGAACAAACCTCCAGCCACTCTATTTGTTATCTTAAAATATTCAATGCATTTTAGGCAGGAGATGTTTTAACTAAAAACCTATATGAAAAATAGCTATAAAATACAGTGATTGGTGTGTGGTCAGTCATCACTCAGTGTGTTAAGGAGGGGGAAGGGGAGGGTTTCAGAAGAATGGTCAGTTTTGCTCTCAGCCTTCAGGCCTGAGGCCTTCCCAACACACACAGTGGGACTACAAACTTAAGAGAGCTGTGTTTCTCAAAGTGTGGCCTGTGGCCCACCTGCATCAGAATCACCAGAGGTGCTTATTAAACTCGAAGATCCCCCAGCATCTCCCTGAGGAGGGTCAGAAAACTCCATCTTCAGCTGGCCCTCCAGGCGTCTGATGCCTCCAAAGTTTTGAGAAGCCAGGCCTTAAAGGCTTGGAGTTGCCAACCACCCCCATCCCCAAGGATCCCTGCCTGGGACAGGGGTGCACTGGTCCTCTGGGGGGCTGGTGCCAGCTAGTTAGCCCTGGGGTGGGGACACTGGCCCCAACAGCTCTGAGCAGGCAGGCAGGCTGGTCCTGGGTCAGTACTGGGGCAAGTAGGCTGGCCTGCGCTCAGCCTTCCCGGGGAAGGCCTTGAAGCCCTTGGGCGCTGCCTTGTGTGCTGGTGGGGGTGCGGGCTGCGGCGGGGTCTGCACGTAGGTGAAGGCGGCGGCGCTGCAGTCGCTGGTGGCGGCCCACACTGGGGACTGCAGCATCTGCATGGTGTCACTCCACTGGCTGCCAGGGCTGGCAACTGCATAGACTGGTGCACTCGGGCCAGGCAGGGTGCTGGGCAGCGGGGAAGGGTGTTGCCAGGGGGCTTTGGGTGGCCACGTTTTGGTTTTGTTATCCTGAGAGACAGAAGAGGGTTCTTAGTGGCATTTCTGGCAACTGATCATCTTTTCCCACCTCCCCAGATCTCTGGTCCTTATACCCACTGAGAAAACAGGGCGAGAGCCCCAGCCCTCCCCACAGTTCTGGAGCAGCACGTCTAACACAACTCGCAACATTTCAGACAGAAATGTTCTATGTCTGCGCCATCTAGTACAGTAGCTGCTCACCGCACATGGCCAGTGCAGCTGAAGAACTCGATCTTTCTTTATATTTAAGTAATTTCCATTTAAGTAGCTACATGTGGCTAATGGCTGTCATATTAGACAGCACAGCCCCAGAACTTCCTCTACATGTGGCTCTGAGTCAGCTGAGATGGCTCATCATTTAGACAAAAATCACAGGAAGAAAGTTGTTCACCACAAAGAACCCCTCGTTTCTTTGAGGCCCTCTTAAAAGTTAAGCTTTGGAACCTTACTCATGGTCTGCACCCATAAAGCCAGCCCTCTGTGGAGAGAGCAGGGCCCACAATACCTGGTTCACGTCCTCCACTGTGGTAAGAAGAGGCGGTGAGGGCAGCGTGCTGGTCTCCTGCTCTCCACTGCTGTGCTTCCTGAAAGAACCAAGAGCTCAGTGCAGTGGTCACCTGGCTTCCCGCCCAGCTTCTCTCTAGAGGACACCCTAGCCACTTGGCTCAGGTGTCTTCAGGCACTGGTTCTAGGTGGGGAGGCCTTGGGTCCACTGCATGCAGGGGACTAAGGTGGGCCACCATGGAGTGGTGCACTCGGCAGGCTGTCACAGGGTGGGCTGGGGCAGAGGTGGCGGGCATGAAGACTGGCACTGGCTGTTCCAGCTGCTGAGTCCACCAGCTCCAGCCTTCTGTTAATTTATTCAACACATACAGACTGACTGTTTACCATGCACTGGGGATAGGTGACAAAAACAAAACAAAAGGCTGTTAATTTTACTACTAACATGAAAAAATTTCTGTTATTATGTTGAATGAAAAAGGCAGGCATAGCAGGCAGAGAGCCAAGTAAACCAGTCTATCAGTGCTGCTACGTGCAGACAGCAGCCTCTGCAGAGGTGGTGCTACAAGTGCCTTTCTAGACGTCTAGTCAGCCTCTCTAATTTCCTGTGCCTAAAACAGAAGTCTTCAGATCTTTCCAAGGCTCAGTCCTGCTCTTCCTACAGTCCTCCACGTCTCAGTCCACGGCACCCTCTTTCACACAGATGCTCAGGCCAAAAACTTGCATCTCACCCTTGATTCTTCTCTCTCTCACATACCCCACTGACAATTTCTCACCAGTTGCTCTATCATTTTGTTCAGCTTTCTGCTCATCAGAGGCCTCCCTGACTGCCATTCAGAACACAGAAAATCCACCTTTCCCCTCATTCTCTGCCCTCATACCCTACTTTATTTTTCTTCATAGCACCTAATCCAAACTGACATATTTGGGATTTTTTTATCGGCCTTCCTTCAATAGAATATCAGTTTCATCAGGAAGGGGACTTTGATTTGTTTGCTGCTGTATCACCAGTGCCTGGTACGTGATGGGTGCTACTGAATAAATGAAGGTGTCCCTCCCCCGCCCAAATTCAAATGCTAAAGCCCTAACTTCCAGTACCCCAGAATGTGACTGTATTTAGAGATAAGCTGTTTAAACAACTAATTAAGTTTAAATGAAGTCATTAGGGTGAGCTCCAACCCAGTATGACTAGTGTCCTTATAATAAGAGAAGATTAGGACACAGACACACAGAGAGAAGACCATGTGAGGATACAGGGAAAAGACGGCCACCTGCAAGCAAAGGAGAGAGGCCTCAGAAGAAATCAACCCTGCTGACACCTTGATCTCAAGACTTCTAGCCTCCAGAACTACGAGAAAATAAATTCTTGTCGTTAAGTCCCCAGTCTGTGTTTCTTTGATACGGTTGCCCTAGCAAACAAATACAGTGTTTGTGAGAATTAAGTGAGAAAATGTACATGAATGCTTAACCCAGGGCCTGGCACAAAGAATGCACCCTAGCTTGTATCAGCAATCACTGTCATCACCACCGTAACTGCTCTGTGCATCCTACTCTGTGTGACTCAGGTACCCTTCCATCTTTATCTACCTGCTCCCCACTGCTTATCCAATGAAGCCTGACCCTGTGACACGAGGGCCATGCTACGTGGCCTCCCTGTCCCCTCCACAGCATGACTTCTGATGCCCTGGCGACCGTGCATGCTCTCTATTCCTGCCCATGTCCTTTAGAACGCCACCTCTGGGCCTCTGCTTCATCACACCCACAACAGTCTCTGCATTTCTTTCTAAACAAATTCTTCTCTTATTTCAGGGCCCATTTAAAGTTTTGTGACTACTTGTGAAAACTTCAGATCTGAATATACTATGTAACTATTTTTTTTCAACTTTGAAATACCATTCGGGGGTCATTTTATCCAGTTCCACCTTTGACAAAGAAATAGAGGGTCAGAGAGGGCCAGGCCCATGTTCGGAGGTGCAAAGCCTGTTGGAGAGCCCAGTTAGAACTTGGTTGTCCTGGTCCTGCTCCTCCCACGGAAAGGGCTGCCTCCGGTAAGGCACAGACCAGCATCAGCAGACCTGGTTCTCCACAATACTCCCTGCCTGTCATACTGGTATTGTGGGCTACCACTTGCATGAGGCTGTTCTACCAGCAAAAACTCAACCCAACTTAAGTCACCACACAAGCTTCGGCAAGACAGTACTGGAAGAGGCCCTCTGCCTCTTTCACGCACGGCTGACTGGGAGTGATGGGGCTACTGAACTTTGTAAGAGGAATAGCTGTGGTTCACATTTACAGACCCCTCTGTTCTTTGGTTTAAAGTTTCTTCATACCTTCTCTGCTTGACAGCAGCAACGAGGTCAGGCCCTGAAAACATGGAGAACAAGCTGTCCCCATTGGCGGAGGACGTCTCGTCACTCGAGCTGGCCGAGTCTCCCTGAGCACCCGACCAGCCGCTGTGCAGGCCATCCCTGAAAGCCAAAGAGAGAAGCTGGTTCTGGGCCTCCTGAAGCCAGCCTGGACACTGGCTGGACAGCCCGAGGCCAGCCCTCACCCCCGCCCCGGCCCTAAAACAACAGTCTTTTCCCTGTACTCATCTCACAACCCAAGAGTGGTCTCTTGTCTCTCTCCTTCTTCTAAAAACTCCTCAGAAGCCTGTGGTTTATAGATGAAATTCATTTTAGACCAAACAAAAAGCTGAGATGGTCTTTAGTTGTGCAGTTATTAACCAGGTAGCAATAAGAGATGTAAAAAAAAATCAGTCCTCAGATGTCTTTATGATGAAAATCCACAGTTCTCTCAATACACTGAACTGAAAACCTTTGGTTTTTACAGGCTACAAGGATCACATTCCATAAATGATACAGGTTTCATAGCCATGCTCGTTTCAGCTAAAGACCGTGTTAAACATGCAATTACTTCACAAACACCACCAAATAAGATCCTTGTCTAGAGCAGAAGAGCCTGTCTCAAAAATCACCAATTTATACCAATGGTGTGTTCACAGGGACACAACATGCCACTTGGCATCCTACAGTCAGTCACAAAACTCTGACCCCCTGAGAATTTGACCATGTGCCACTCTCTCACGTGGGGGCCTAGAAATGAACTGCCTGATAAGGGTGCACAAAGGCCCCATGGGGAACACCCAGGTCCCAAACTCAGCTTCCCTCCCACATCCAGCACTCACCCTTCTGCAAAGAACTCTGGGAAAGGCCAGGTCCGATGGGCATCATCCATGGGTGGCCAATGGCCCCGAGGGTTGCCGGGGCGGCGACCGTGTTGGACTTGCCGCTTCTGCTGCATTGCTTGGCTCACTCCTGCCACATAGCGTGCAAACTCGGGGTCTGAACCCACTGTGTTAAGACAAAGGGATAAACAAGATTTGGGGCCAAACTGGCCTCTTGTTTTCTTCCCTACCTTCTGAGGATGTCTTGGTGACACACACAGTGAAAAGTGGTGACGGGCTACCAGGCTTGTGGCCCAGAGAGGGCTGCAGGATTTGCCCTGCAGTCTGCTGCGGTGAGATGGGGATTTCAGTACATGGGTCTGAAGATGGGGTATGGTGTGTGCATAGGGACTGTCAGGAAGGGGTATGCCTAGGACTGGGGCAGGCTGAACGTGCACAAAGACAAAACAAAGAGAGAACAAAAAGGTCTGCTTTAGCCATGACTAAATTTTAAAGACAAATGCTAGTTACTTTAAAACTTCCCAAGGACTTCCCTGGCAGTCCAGTGGTTAAGACTTCGCCTTCCAATGCAGGGGGTGAGGGTTCAATCCCTGGTCAGGGAGTTAAAATCCCACATGCCTTGGGGCCAAAAAAACCAAAACATAAAACAGAAGCAATATTGTAACAAATTCAATAAAGACTTTAAAAATGGTCCACATCAAAAAAAAAACCCAAAACAAAACAAAAAAACTTTCCAGTGTGTGGTGCTACATACTTAAAAACTAAGAAAATCAGATGATGACTTCAGCCAAGAAATAAGCTGAAGGTTATAAAAGCATCAGGGTCAGATGGAGAATATCTGCCCTTCCCCCTTGGGCTCAACTCTGATCCAGTATTTTCCTGGCTATTGAAGGCAGACCTGCTAATTCAGTTTGAAGATAATAAGAGTGGTAACGAAGAAGATAAAATTTAAAAATGCATTAAGAGGTAGATGGAAACGTACTGGACAGAACTGAGTAAGGAAGTGCAGGGCAGTACAAGTAGGAGGAAAAACAGCATAGGAGAAATTCAGAGAAAGTCAAACAAAAAGATATGGTAGGAAAACATCTATAGGTCACAAACTGAATAGGACTCAGCAGTGTATACTTTTTAGCTTCAAGTTGGGAAAGACACTAGGGCTCAATCCCACTCTTAGCTTTTTCTCTCAAGGAGCTGCCATGTGTGCACTGCAAAGATGCCCACACCGGGTAGAGCAGGGGCTGTGTGTGCCTGTCCAGAGGGGGCACTCTGTTCTAGCTGCCCCTGCCTGAGAGGGTGCCTTCTGTAATTCATCCATCCAGAATGCCCTTTCTTAATTTGAAAAAAGGGCTATGTAGACCTTATGCCCTTGGAGTGGAAGCTACATTAAGAACTTGAAGATCAGAAAGGCACATCCAGAAGGAAAAGCTAGTAGGATTCCTAGGCTAAAGACATAAAGGCTGGTCAGGCCTCAATAGAGATCAAAGATGATAAAATTCTGCCAAACACCATTTATACTCTGGATTTAATTACAGGACTATCAAAAAATGTACACACTGTTTATCAGCAATTGAGAAAATGTGCCACACCCACCCAGCTGGTGGCAGGCAGGTGGGCTTGCTCTTCCATAGCAGGGTGGAACTGTCTGCCCTTCACCACATCCCCAGGGGTTCCCCACACCCACTCACCCAAGGAGAGCATGAGCAGCAGTAGGAGGAATTCTGAGAAGACATACGAAAACATTTCTTTCCTTTAATAGTTAATGCTGGGTTCATTTAGGAGGGATTCTCCTCTTCTGGTGGTTATCTATATAAATATGTGCTATATTTACTTACACTATTTCACAGCCCTTGTGAATGAAATATATTTTCCACTTCCATGTACCATTTGCTAAATTAGAGAAAAAAAGTAATCGATTTCTATATATTTACCTTGCATCTACCCACCTTACCAGATTCACTTACTAATTCTGGAAATTTTTTATTAAGGAGTCTTGTTTTTTTAAATTCTATTTCCAGCAAAGAGATGTGCTCTTTAATCTACTCTTTTCTAAAGCTTATACCACTTATCTCCTTAGTTTTTGTCTTGCTACATTTGTCAGAAAGTTCAAGACAAAGTTACACGCTATTGGTAGGAGCAATTGCCACCCTGCCTGGGTCTTGATTTTAACTGGAACGCTTTTGTCTCACTATACAAAGTACTGCTTGCTACTGGTTTTTGGTAGATAAGTCTTTCATATTCAAGACATTTTCTTCTATTTATGTTTTACTTTGAGGGGTCTACTTAAGAATTGCTGCTTAAGGATTGTCTTTTACCAAATGTCTTTACGGCGTCTGTTGCTGTATGAGTTTTTCTCATAGTGGTTGAAATGACAGATTACTGTGCAGGAGCAGATCCTTACACTGACCTACCTTACACTGCTGAAGTAAACCAGATATAACTCCTTTGATACACTGCTAGATTTTCTTGCATCTATCTACACTCATAAAAAGTTTTTATGGTAAAATCATGTTGGCTTCATAACTCCCTTTCCAATCTCTTCTCCTGGAATAGAACCGGGCAGGTTTTCCACTTCTTGGTGCAATTTTGGTAATGTATGTTTTATTAGGAAAAAATCCATTTTCCATTCAGTTTTTATGTATGTTGTCATCACGTCATATGTGATAATGTCTTAAAGTTCTTTTAATCTCTCCTATACCTGTAGTTATGTCTCCTTTCTCTTTCCTAATCTTGTTTCTCGTTGCTCTCTCTTAATCAGCATTATAATAAATTGGTTTCTCTATTTTATTGGTCTTCTAAAGACCCTTTAGATTTATTTACAATGTCTATTATATTTTTCTTTTAAATTTAATTAGCTTTGGCTTTTACCCTTTTTTTTAAATTGAAGTATAGTTGATTTACAATATTATGTTAGTTTCAGGTGTACAACAACTTTTATCCTTAACTAATTCCTCCTCCTAGTTTATCTTTGTTTTGTTTCTAAATTCTTTTTCTAATTTCCTAAGATAACTCTGGTGAATCTTCACACTGTCTAGGCCAGGAAAAGCTATATTCTATGAAGGGAGGAGGGTGCCTTACTACCTTTCACTGGTTCTAGAGTTTAGGCAAAAACGAATCACAGAACAGGTTACGTAATCAGGAAAAAAGCAGCCCACGAAGGGCCAGCCATTTTAGCTCCCATGAATGGGAGCCCTCTTGAACTATGGGACTTTGAGCCATTCAACTTCTCTTAGCCTCAATTCTGCCCTCTATAAAGTGAGAAAATTAGTTCCACTTACCTTATCAGACTCATTCCAACCACTGCTTCCTACCTTTGCTGGAACTGTCCAATACTTGCCATCAGACAGTGAGAAAGGGTCTTTAAAGGGGGATTAAGTCACTGCCTCATATAAGTAAGGATGTGGTAGATGGGCCCTATGAAGTCTTTGGTGATAATATTTAAGTTAAAACCGCAAGGTGGAGAGGTGGGGGCTCACATACCTGCAGGATCAAAAGGCAGAATCTCTCCCAACATCCCAAAGACTCCATCGCTTTGGTCACGGTTTGGCCAGGTGTTATTTCTAGGTCCCTGTGGCTTCTGTCCCAAAACCTCCGACATCATATTATCCATATAACTGCTCACCAGACCCAAGCTGTACAAGTCAGAACTGAGATCAGATATGCCAGGCCACTGGCCAAGGGGAGACAGACCGGCTCCAATGGGTTGTGTTGGCTGCTGGGATGAGCCGTGTACCCATTTCCCAGGAGCCCGATGCTGGGGCAGGGGCTGCTGCGGTCCAACGGGTTGGAGCAGGTGTTGGTAGTACTGGACCTGGGGTTGTTGTTGCTTTGGGGACTGCTGCTGAGGTGCCAGGCCTGGCTGGGGTGTCAGAGGTGTGTGTGCCCTAGCCTGGGGAGGCCGCGGCGGAGGGGGCACTGGCAGTGACGGCTGCTGTGGCTGCATAGCTCCTGCCTTCTGCTCAGTCACCATGGCTATGGCAGCAGAATTACGCCTTGTCACCAGTGGGGAGCCCTGATGTGACTGGCCCATGTTAAAGCCCGAGAGAAAATCTATCACCTCCTGCATTTCCTGATCGGTTGGTAAGTTCATACCCTTCTCGTCCTTGCCATCATCCCCTTGCACGAAGCTGTCAGGCCTCTCCATGAGAAAACCATTGGCCATTTGATTACTGGAATTCTGAGCTGACTGTGAAGGGTCTGCAGTCCTAGGGAAACTACCAATGTTCAAAATGCTTTGTAATCTTGAATCAGTATTACTGGGCATTTTGGCCTTCTCTTCTGAACACCCAGCTATGAAGATATTTTTGGAAGGGGTATTTGGAATGGAATAATTTGTGCTGCTGCTAGAGCTGGTACATGAAGCTTTCTTGGTGAACCGGGATGTCAGTTTGGAGAAGGTCTTCTGTAGGCCACCTGAAGATTTGTTTCCATTCCCAGAAGGCAAGTCAGCCTGATTTCCAAAATCACAGATCTCCCTTTGAAGCTGGATTTGTATGCAGGGTAAAGCTTGTTCCCTATTTAAAGAGAAATGCATTTTACAAAAGGACAAATATACAAATTGGACAATGAAATGGATCTCTTTGGTATTTAAGAAAGACTTTAAGAATAAAAAGACCTCTTTGTTTGCTATCAGGTTCATTTATTTAAAACACTCAAGAGTTTTAAAAGTACATAATTTAAGCACTTACTATCTATATTTACTATAAAAAATCTACCATGTCTAACGCAGGGCTGTGAAAACTACACTACATTTCTGGCCTGAGGATTTTGAGTGAAACTCTCTGACCACAACACAGGAGAGCAAAACATGGCTAGAGTGGGATACGCAACTGGCAGAGGCCGGCTCTGTGCCTGGATGATGGGGACTGGGAGCCCGGCAGATCCAGCAGAGGGTCAACGGACAAATGCACACAGCAGAGAGGGGTGAGTGGGCGGGACCCAGGGACACCATGCAGCACTGTTGTCCTTGGAAGTAATTCACAGACAGTGCCAAGAACAGATGGCTGTTACTTCCGAAGTCTTCCAAGTACTTTTTTCCAGTACTGAAAGAAAGCCCTAGAGATAGAAAGGGCATGGGTAGGAGCTGGGCAGGTCATGGCTGGTGTGACCCTGCATTAGTCACCTCACTGTTCTGGGCTCATGAATGAAGACATGGGGAGGGCCCACGGCTAGATGTTTAAGGTCTCTACTGGTTCTAAATTTAATTCACAAAGAGATAATCTTGCAACTGTCAGCTACTTTCAGATATAAATAAATGTCATGCAAGATATAAGTAAATTTTCTAAATATTTTTCTGCTCTTAGTTCATAAGGAGAATGTGAGTTGGGTTAAAATCCTCTTGAGGTACTTAACTCTGAAATCATAAAACAAATGAAGGCAAAAATGTTAACACTGGGGAATCTGGGTAAAGGGCAATTCTTTGTACTATTCCTGCAACTTTTCTGTAAGTTTGAAATTATTCCAAAAAAAAGTTGCCGAATAGTTCCCTTTCTTGCCTTATTTACTAACATACTATCAGTGACGTACTCTCACATGACCCTGTAAGTGGTCACACTGTCCCTAGGTGTGGACCTGAACGTGAACCAATTCAAGTGCTGGGTGGGGACACCAACCTTCCTGCCCTCCAGCGGGTGAGGTCCAGCACAGCTGTGTAGAGCACATCCACCAGACCCAGGGTCTTCTCGGGATCGAGGCTTCTCTGCAGCAGGGACATGGTAGCGGGGTCTTCTTTCAGGCACCTAGGCATGAACCGGGCTGCGTGAGTCTGGGCTGCACTTGTCCGCAAAGGGGTTTCAAGCAGGCCTTATACAAAAGGCCACACCTTTTGGTACCAAATAAAAATTTGGTAATTGTAAGAACACTGAGAGGATGACAGGGCTAACACTTGTACTTGTTGCTCCACAAAAGGAGGAGGAAGCAATAGGGCTTGGGGTCTCCATAGATTTCTAACTGTCTAGAGTCTGTTTAGTAGGAAGAGAAGAGTTCGGTGGAGGGTTTGCCTTCCAAGGGCCCTAATGCCCTCTCACTGTCCAACATTGGCTTTGGCCCTTATTTTCCTCTCTGCCCTGCTGAGATTCTGTGCTCTGGCACAGTATGTACTCCTTTACAAACTTTTTATATAACGTCCCACCCCTCCCTCCTGTTACAGCACTTCACACCTGTACCTAAGAAACCAAGGGTCAGTGGAGGGAAAAAAATCTGTCTGCCAGCCTGGCAAACTTCAGATAAACAATAAACACGGTTTTCCCGTAAATTAATTTTTTCCCTTTCCAAGATGACTGTTTTACCTTCCCCCTCCTCAAAGCTCTGCTATCCCTACCATCTCCCATTCTTTGCTATCTCAACTCTCACTTAATTGAGAAAACACATAAGCAGATGAGATCTATTTCAAACACCCTCACCACTAATCCCACCAGTTCACCAGTGTCTGTGCCCACACACCCTGCCTGCCCTGCTGTCAGAGCACAAGACCTGCTCTTGCCACAGGCTGACCCTCCACCTGAGCACCACATGCGCCATACAGCCTTGCTTTTTTCCCCAAGGACCTCACTCGAGTAATCACCCCGTTTCTCCCCTGTGATATTCCCTTTGGCAAACAAACCAGCATTGCCAACCACCTGCTCTTAGCCCCACATCCACTCCAGATACTGCCCCACTTCTCTGCTCCCCATTTTAACAAAATCACAGTCTCCTCCTCTTCCTTACCTCCTATTCTCCTTTCATCACACTCTGACCAGGTGTTCATCCCTATAACTCCACTAAAACAGCTTTTATCAGACAACTCAGATCTTGCCACAGTCAAGGGTCAGTTACCTGTCTCCACTTTACTCGGTCTCTCGGCAACATCATGCAACGTCTCCTTCCTCCTGGATCACTATCTCCTGCAGCCCTGGCGACCCCAACCTTGCTCCATTTTCCTCCTACCTGGCTGGCAGTTCCTTCTTGGTCTCGTCCTCCTCCTCCTTCCCCTCCCTCTGCATCGTGGCACGTTCCAGGCTTCGTCCCTTCTTCTAAGAGGACTGCACGTGGTCCTGTGGTTTTACAGACCATCCCTACAATAAAGACTCTCAAGTTGTCTTTGCCAGTCTAGACCTTTCTCCTGATTGCTACCCTCACATATCTAAATGCACCTTTGACAGCTCTCCCTGCACACCTACCAGGCAGCTCAAAGGGAGCCTGGTCAGTACAACTCTTGATCCCTCTCCTCCCGCCAAAACCACTCTGAATCCTATGACCTCCTCAGTAAGTACGCAGCACAGCTGTCTACCTAAGAGTCATTGCTAGTTTTCCCCACTTCCTACATCCAGTCTATCAGCAAATCCTGCCGGCTCTCCCATAACACGATCCGAATCTAGGCACTGCCACCACCTCTCTCGTTACTGCTCTACTCCAAGACACCACCAGCACCTGCGTCTTAGGACCAGCCTCCCACGTGGTCTCCTTTTCTCCAGTCCTGTCCCTCCAAGGCCCACCCTCCACATAGCAACAGAGCCTCCTGTAGCACAAATCAGAACACACCACTCCCCTGTGCAAAACCCTCCAGTGGCATCCTATCATGACTGAAATAAAATCCAAACCCCTCACCACAGCTCTTTGTGACCTGGCCCTCCTGCCTCTCTGGCCACACCTCTCTTTGCTGTCACCTCTCCTCACCTTGTCTCAGCTATGAGGCCTTCTCACACGCCCTGAATAAGTTGGGTGTTCCCACATCTCAGGACCTTTGCCTGGACTATTCCCCGCTGAGAGCTGCCTCCCACCATTCAGGTCCCCACTGCCCACCCAGGGCACCTCCACCAAAAGGCCTTTTCTGAGAGGGAGAACCAGGAAGATGCTATCTGTCTGTTCCTAGGCTCTCTGGGAGTTAAATGGTGAAATCAACACTTGCAAAGCCATCCTAAGGAGGCAGCAGCACACCCCAACATGTCTTTGGCTTGAGAAGAAATATATCTGTGAGGATGTAAGCCGGCCAGCCTCAGAAACACTGGAAAAAGTGAGCAATAAGGCAAGCTCTGCCAGTGTCCAGTCAGACTCTGGGCTCCTGGGAGAGAATCTTGGCCAGTGGACCTGGCCGAGGTTCATGCACCTGATTCTCTCAGTCTGGAATCGCTGATTACCAGGACACACTTGTTCTATGTTCCCCAGCCAACTTCTACTTGTGATCTGGCTGGTCGCATGTCTGCCCACTAGATGAACATCTTTTGGTCATGCAGAAAGGAGTTCCTGGTGATAGCAATAATTTGTCTTTCTAAAAATCAACAAATTGGCATTTTTATTTTATTCATCAGTCTTGAGAGTTGATCAATAAAACCCCCTGAAGAGACTAAATCCATTCTTTTGACAAATCACCCAGACTGGCTTATAACCTTCTACCTGTTCTTAGATAAAATCCAAGTCCCTCAGGGACGCTGCAAGTCCTGGCTTCTATGAATCCCCATCTTCAACACCACCTAGCATAATTCCAGCCATGCCAGCTCATTCCTCAGGCCTTTGCATTTGCTGTTCCTTCTGCCTGGGATGCTTTCCCCATCTGCTCTCTGCATGGCAGGCTCCTCTCAAATGTCACATCCTTAAAGAGACCCTTCATGACTGACCTCCTCATCCAAAATAGCCTCCTCCTGCCATCTCTACCTGTTATTCTCTATCAGATGATGTCACTCTACTCTTATTCCCCTCATACGCTTGCCAGTGCTTGAAGTTAACTCCTATGCTTATTAGCTGTCCCCTCCCCAACCCCATGCCATAACAAAGCCAGCTCTATTAGGGGCAGGGACCCTGTTTGTCTTGCTCATGATTAAATTCCCAGAGCCTAGAACAGTGTCTGTCACATATTAGGTACTCAGTAAATATTTGTTGAAAGAAAGAATGGGTGAATAGCTTAAATATGACAAGTTAAAAAAATCTAAGTAAGGTTTTACTTTGGGGAAAAAAATGTATCTGGCACCTAGACACTTCGTTTTATTAAAATCAAAGCATATAATAAATTCTTGACTAGTTTTGCTAATAATTTCATTTTTTCCAAAGGTGGAATAAAGCAATCACTTCTTTTTTTTTGGTTCTTGGGCCTCTCACTGCTGTGGCCTCTCCCGCTGAGGAGCACAGGCTCCAGACGCGCAGGCCCAGCGGCCATGGCTCACAGGCCCAGCCGCTCCGCAGCACGTGGGATTCTCCCGGACTGGGGCACGAACCCGTGTCCCCTGCATCGGCAGGCGGACCCTCAACCACTGCGCCACTAGGGAAGCCCAATCACTTCTTTTTGTATTCTTCTCAACAAGCACATACTCTGTAACTTGAAACAAAAACATAAAACTTTGCATTTTTACCAAAAGTAGCCAGCAGAGGGAGCCTCTCCAAGTAACTGCAGTCTATGAGGTCTTTCAAGGAGGTGCAATGAATTACAAAGGAAATCAATCATACAGGGAGAGTTGTGGAAGTAAACTGCAGGGTTAACCATTTTAGTACTAACTGTTTATATTCACCCAATTATCCAAGAGTTGAAAATGTTTTCTTTTTTTTTTTTTTTAAGAGGATGTTGGGGGTAGGAGTTTATTAATTAATTAATTTATTTTTGGCTGTGTTGGGTCTTCGTTTCTGTGCGAGGGCTTTCTCTAGTTGTGGCAAGCAGGGGCCACTCTTCACTGCGGTGCGCGGGCCTCCCACTATCACGGCCTCTCTTGTTGCGGAGCACAGGCTCCAGACGTGCAGGCTCAGCAGTTGTGGCTCACGGGCCCAGCTGCTCTGTGGCATGTGGGATCTTCCCAGACCAGGGCTCGAACCCATGTCCCCTGCATTAGCAGGCAGATTCTCAACCACTGCGCCACCAGGGAAGCCCGAAAATGTTTTCTTTAAAATGAGAATCCTGGTTAAGTTTAATATTTTTCAATAAGAACGTGAATTAGAAAATAAATTAAGAATTCAGGAACACAAAAACCTTACAAAAAAGTGAGCTTTTAATCTACTGCTTGGGGAATTCCCTGGCAGTCAGTGGTTAGGACTCCACGCTCTCACTACCGAGGGCCTGGCCTGGGAACTAAGGTCTTACAAGGTACACGGCACAGCCAAAAAAAAAAAAAAAACAAACAAAAAAACACAACTACTGTTTGACAGGAATGAAGATATGTATATAAATTAACATTATGCCATATTAATAATCAAATTTAGAAATTTGGGGAAGAAATTCATAAAAGGGAGATTTTGAGACATGAAGTAAACTGCCAACCCTTACTTGATATATATCAACAAATTCTAAAACTTTCGGCAGAATCTCCACTGGACCCCCCCCCCCTCACATTTCAAGAAGAAATGAGTTAAATACAATTCGAATGTATTACCCAGCTACCACTTTAGTCCACATGGGCACCAATAGTGCCACTGTTCCTTACTAACTCTATCTCTTCCTACCTAAATGCTTTATACATTTTCTATATAGTTAAATATTCATTCTGATCATAATTTTAATTGCAAACGTCTTGCAATATAGGCTTAATTTTTCTTGTTTACTAGTAAAGCTGTGATGCCGATCCTTCATCTGAATCTGTGTGCACATCACATGGCTAAATCCCTAGAGGTGGAACTGCTGAGGTCAGAGCCCTTATTTTAGGCGTCTGACAAATGAAACTGCCCTCCAGAAAGGCTGTGTGATTTATTCAACAACATCTGTGCCTGTTTTTGTACAGCCTGGCCCAAATCTAGTACTGTTATTCTAAAACAATTCAACAACATGATGGGCAAAATGACATTGTATTATTTTTCTACTTTGCCTTCCTTTCTTTGTTAGGTGAGGTTACACACGTTCTTCATCTCTTTGTTGACTATGCCTCTTCTGATTTACCTGTCCATGTGCCTTGCCCATTTCTTACTGATCTATAGGAGTTTTTATGTTTTTTTTTTTTTTTTGTGGTATGCGGGACTCTCACTGTTGTGGCCTCTCCCATTGAGGAGCACAGGCTCCGGACCCGCAGGCCCAGCGGCCACGGCTCACGGGCCTAGCCGCTCCGCGGCATGTGGGATCTTCCCGGACCGGGACATGAACCCGTGTCTCCTGCATCGGCAGGCGGACTCTCAACCACTGCGCCACCAGGGAAGCCCTCTGTAGGAGCTTTTGTTTGAATAGATTAAGAAGAATACTTTAAGTTTACAAATATAATCAAATAATTAAAAATAAGGACAGCTCAGTCTGCCTCCAGATTTGCAGTGACACTGGGTGTGGAATGACATGAGCTCCAGATCAGCAGGGTTGTCGCTGGAAGGAGAAGAAATGGAAGAAGAGAAGAAGTTCCATGTTCTGCACTCAGTTTTAAAGAAATGCTGGGTGACTTAGAGAAAATGATAAACTCTGTTCAAAAGCTGTGGACTCAGTAACGCAAAAAGATAATATTGCTCATTATGACCCATGAGTATATAACATTTTAGATGCATTACTGGTCAATGAGACTATTTTTCAGACATCTTGGCTTCCTTATCGTGTACCGATGATCATGACACATGGCGTTAACATACCTCCACTGACCACAAACCCGCACAAGTAGTAAGACCTGTTGTGTGAGCTAGCGTAAGGTCTGTCCAAAACAATGCAATCTTTTCAAAGATGTGCAAACATCAGTCAGAGCTTAGGTTTGTGTTAATGTAAGAGTCACGTTACCATGTGGATGGGACTTGAACCACAATTCTGGAGCCTTCTAAACTGATTTGTGGGGCATAGGCTTCTTTATTTTCAATCTGCGCCGTATCAACCACCACCTAACAGAGAAACAGAAACAAAAATCAGCTTTCAGAGAGGAAAACGGATCATAAACAAATCAAATGCATGAGCCTATCAATGCTGAGTGACTCTGGTCTCTGGTAAGAACTATTCCCCAGCAAGACAGATACTCAGAGGCCAGTCAGGAGCCCCACGGAGACAAAAACAAGTAATAAAGATGACTGAAAACAGTAATACTTCAATAAACAGAAACACATTCGAGGTGCAGGAGGTAGCGAACTCTGCAATCATTTTCAGTACTTCTTCCAAATTGTAAATATGTTAATTAGGAATTACTTTGTTTCTTTTGTCTCATTCCTAAGTATTTTTTCACTTTATGCACTTGAAAGAAGTAAAAATGTCATTAAAAATAAAACCAATGCTTTAGAAAAGCCCATCTGTAATGACTGAATCCAAGCCAGAAGTCGATGAAGCTTTTTGTAAAGACCATTTTATCCTCAACCATCAATAAAAACAAAATTACTTCAGGAAAATGAAGAACCAACTCTTTTCTCAATGATTTCCTCTTATTTGGAGGAGAGTTTTTATTTTTCATATTTTTTGGTCACGCCGTGCAGCTTGCGGGGCCTCAGTTCCCCGACTAGGGACTGAATCCAGGCCACAGCAGTGAAAGCATGGAGTCCTAACCACTAGACAACCAGGGAACTCCCTGGAGGAGTCTTTAATACTACACAGATGATACAGTATGCTTTGTAATTTAAAGCGTCTGACAAAGTGATGAATATATTTTCAAATAACTAAAAGAATTTTAAGAAAATAGTCATAAAACACTTTAAAACCAAATCTGTAACAGTTCAGAAAAGGCAAAGTCATGCAGAGTTGCTTATTAGGATTCCAAATTCAGCCTCTAATGGAGTTGATTTCCATGGCTGTAAAGAGAGTTCTCACAGCTGGTCTGCAATGTCCTTTGGAAAAGACTTCCTGTCCAAGTAATAGCCATTGTTGCAACAGGCAGGTGTTTCCTCTCTCCTCCCATCCCCAGAACAATAATCTAAAGGTTCTTTATCAGTCACAAACAACGGTGCCCTGGGATCAAGGCGGAGGGAATTAGGAAGAAGTTTTTGCTCTCTGAATAACATGGGACTTTTTTTTAAACGATGTTTTCTCCAAATAGCCTTTTGGGGACTTCCCTGGTGGCCCAGTGGTTAAGACTCTGTGCTCCCAATGCAGGGGGCCTGGGTTCAATCTCTGGTCAGGGAACTAGGATCCCACATGCATGCTGCAACTAAGAGTCTGAATGTCTCAACTAAGGATCCTGCATGTGGCAACTAAGACCTGGCACAGCCAAATAAATAAATATTTTAAAAACTAAGCTAAAATCTTAAAAACAAAAACAAAAACAAAAGCCTTTGGGTCCTCCTGCCTTATTTTACACACTCCTTTCTGGAGAGCTTATCGCCATGGTTCTCCTAGTTTCAGCTAAAATGATCTTTGGGAACCTCCATACTTCAGCAGGGGGTCTCCAGTTTACTCTTTTTCTTAGGGGTTCCTATACTAAGGAACAGATCTTAAGTGAAACGTAACTCACCACTGTGGACAGGCCCCCACCTGGCCCTCTACAAGGCAGTACCACCCTGAGCTGGGCCACCTGAGCACGCACTCACACCAAACAAAAGCACTGCATCCTCCCAACAGCTTCTTTTATGAATAAAGTAGGAATTAGAGTAAGAAACAGTTCTTTAATTTTCTAAATCTCTAATTAGCTTCCTTTAATCTCTGAAATGCTGTAACTCTTCAAAAAGCAGTCATTTAATTCTAGAAAGTGGGATAAGAACATAAGGTATACGGGTCAAAGGTACCTAACAAAAACCTAGAAGTTGATTTCCTGACCCCACCCAACTTTGGCAAAAGTTATTCTTCTCACCAGAGGTGAAAAGACCAAACTTACCTGAGTTGATGTTGTTATTTTATTGCATAAACAGAGAACTGGGATACAAAGTGACTGCATGGGGGCACTACTTATACCACTGGAGGAGGTGATACTTGAGCTGACATCAGGAAAATGAGAATGAGTGAGTCACATGAAGATCTGAGAGGAGTATTCTCAGGAAAAAGGAGCATCAGGGGCAAAGGCCTGAGACAGGAAGAAGCTTCATGTGCTTGAGCAACAGAAAGACACCCACTGTGGCTCCAGAGTAATCAGGCCAGGTGAAGGGTCCTATCAAATCGTTACTAATGTAATGGTTTCCTTAAAATCAGGAAAGCCTGAGACATCATTTTGCAACTAGGTACCCTGCTAATACTATTATCAATCTATTAAAGAAGAAAAAAGACTTTTTAATGCTGTTCTTCCTTTACCTTTTCTATCTGGTCTAAAACCTGCAGCAAGCAAAGTGCTTTTTAAATTCTCCAATGTTTCGCACATGTGCCCACACCACATCCTCACATGCCTGAAACGTCCTTCTCTATCCTCTCCCCCATCCATCACATGTGCTCACTCACCAGTCCAGCTTGGCCAAACAGCAGCTGCACGGCGGTCTTGCAGGCACCCCGCCACGTGGATGGGCACACCTGGTTCAGGACTTCAGTCACAGGAAAATCGTCCCTGGGTGTGATTCCATTATAGCAGCCTGCCTCCTTGATCAGCTGTAACATTGTATGCTACAGATTGATAAAAAGAGAGTTCGCACCTCAAAATAAAGCCATACCAGGTTCTAAGACTTGTAGAAATGCATTTACAGGTACACAATAGTCCTCAAGAAAAGAGCATTTTACGTACTCCGATATCATGTCATTTTAATTTCTTAAGTAATTATCGTTAATTACCTTCAAAGATTTTTCTCAACCCTGTAGCGTGACTGGCTAGATATGAATACATGTGCGTTAATACACATATGTGATTTCTATTCTAGCACAAAATATAGCATTATTTAGCAATGTGCTAATGCAAACTGGTTGAGGAATTTTGAAATTCTGAATAAGGAAACAAAATCATCTAGCAAAAGTAAATACCAATGAAAACCTCATCTCTATTTTGGATGAATAAGTGGTCAGGTATGCAGACTCTGGAAACAGACTGTATAAGCTCCAATTCCAGTCTACAACTTTCTAGCTGTGTGGCCTTGGACCTCAGTTCCTCTATCTGTCAAATGGGGAAAAGGGCAGTACCCACTTCATGGGTGAGCATTAACCAGACAATGCATGGGAAGCATTTGACACAATGCCTGGCACACATGATGCTCTGCAAATAGTCCTAATTACTTCAGTATTAGGACAATATTTCTCCTCTTATTTAATTTATGAAAGTCCACTGAAACATTAATCATAAACAGCATTTTATAGTGTACTTTCAAAACCCCGTATTTTATACATTTTAAACAAAATTATGAATAAAACTAACTTGGCAAATGTCTCATTAAAAAAGTCACCCTAGGGGCTTCCCTGGTGGTGCAGTGGTTGAGGGTCCGTCTGCCGATGCAGGGGACACGGGTTCGTGCCCCGGTCTGGGAAGATCCCACGTGCCGCGGCGCGGCTTGGCCCGTGAGCCATGGCCGCTGAGCCTGCGCATCCGGAGCCTGTGCTCCGCAACGGGAGAGGCCTCAACAGTGAGAGGCCCGCGTACCACAAAAAAAAAAAAAAGTCACCCTAGGAGCTTCTGATTTGGTGAACACATGGAGGTGCTGGGACAGCAGTGACTGGAGAGAACATGGAACCTCCAAGCCCCTTCCCCGTCTGGCTGTTCCGGAGTTACGTCCTCTCATAATAAACTGGTGATCCGGAACTCTCCCAACAAGTTGGGATTCACAGCATCAATGTACTCAGATCAAGATACTGTAAGGAGAGTATGCTGAGGCAGACATAGCACATTATTGAAGAAGTTCAGTTATGGCCGTATAACTATAAAATGGTCACAGCCACTGCCTTAAATGCCAAAGTTTCCTTGGACCCTCTCCACACACTTCCTGGATCCCCCGGCCTCTCTTCTGGCTCCAGCGACCATCTGTCTCTGAGGACCCTGGCCCTGATCCCACTTCGGGGCTCCAGACCCATACATCCAATTGCCTGCTGAACAGCTCCACTTGGACATTTCAAAAGCAACCTTAAAATCACGTCCAAAAATATATTTTATGACGACTATCCCCGAGCCTCAATAAACAGCACCAAAGCAGCTGTCCAAGCCAGAAACCTGGGCCTCATCTCCTTTCCCCTCCCTCTCACAGCCAGTTAATCACTGAGTCCTGCTTATTGTAACCTCTAGACTGCTCGTGAACGCTTCCACTCGCCTCCCATTATCACTTGATGGGGCCATGGCCAAAACCCTTCAGTGCTGCTCCCCTCCCAGCCACAGTCCATCCTGAAGTCAGGGGGATCTTTCCGAAATGCAAACCTCATTACACGACCTGTCTTGGCGGGATGCCAGCCACCTGGGGATGGAGCCCAGCCCTCACACTGAGGGTTTTCTGGCCTCTCCGGGCTGCTTTTCCAGCCCTGGCTCCTACCATGTCTCCCCTTGTTCTAGACGGTGGCCCTCAGGTCTGACTACATATTAGAATTCCCTGGACAACTTTTACAAAATACCAGAGCCCAAGCCTTACTTCAGGACAATTAAATCTGAGTCTCATTAGTGACTGTCCTGGATGGCCAGGGGGGCCCCAGCTACAGCTCTAAGGAAGATCTTCAGCTCTTGGGATGGGCTCTCACTTCCTGGCCATCTCACAGCCTCAGCCCCACCCCCATACTTATTATTCAGGTCATTCTCTGCTTAAAGTCCTCTTCTCAAGAGTCACATCTCTTAATCCTCCAGGTGAGGCCCCCTCGTTCTGTGTTCCTATCACAACCTAGTGGGCTGTCAAATCTCCTAGCCTGGCACCAATGGATGCTCAATAAAGACCTACCAAATGGAGAAAAAAACAACAACAAAAGTCACCCCAGTCTGCTTTTAGACACCAGTTTACTGAGGAAGGTCAATGCCTCCCGTCTTCACTTAAGTTTTGCTTTTTAGTCTTGATTCTTTACAAGCCCTCAGGTTTCCTTAAGAACTCTGTTTTCAAGTTCACACCCGGTTGTTGGAACGCCAAGGAAAGCTACCGTCTTAAGTTTCAGATTGTCGGCGGCCGACTCGTTGAAGGAGACACCCTTCAGGAAGTTCGATCCTATCTGCACGGGGACGGTGGGAAGCTCACACTGCATGGGC
Source organism: Phocoena sinus (assembly GCF_008692025.1). Lineage (NCBI taxonomy): Eukaryota > Metazoa > Chordata > Mammalia > Artiodactyla > Phocoenidae > Phocoena > Phocoena sinus. The sequence goes on from NC_045781.1 coordinate 16,536,116, forward strand.
TGCGGCGGGGTCTGCCTCCGCCCTGTCTGCTGTGCTTCTGCCTCGCTGCAGCAGCCCTGGAAAAGGGTTGGATAGGAGAAGAGAGGTGACCCACAGCTCACCTCTCAAGACATTTGCCTCATGTGGATGGCATGAATGCCACACCACAGCTCCCAGGAGCTACCAGAAAGAAAAGTGTACCTGCAAACTCGCTTCAATTGCCTTTGGATTCAGGTGGAAACCGGCTTTCATTGCATATTCACAGTGACCTAAGCTTTCCAGAGCTATTTTATATGCCTGCAAAGAAATTGTTTTCAAGAATGAAGATTACATAGCAGATTATAAACTGACTAGGTTCAATGAAAACAGAAATTTTAAATTTCTATAGTTATTAAAAGACATGAGGCGAACTACCATCTTATTACTCTTTCCAACTGGTTCAGCATCATGACTTTAACTCCCTCCCTTGTTTTCATCCCTTAGATATTAATGTGCCAGTTCTGAAAAACGTACTTGCAGAGCACTGTCAATCTTTATGTTCAGTTCTTTTAGCTGGTGCTCAGGAATTGCTGCACTTTGAGAACAGAAGAGCTGTTGAACTTCAATTCCTGCCAGGCGGCCATCACAGCCTCTTTCTCTTAGTCTAGATGTTGCCTGCAACAGAAATGGTGACTGGTAGGTAAAAGAGGATTTTACAGATACTAGCAAAATTAAAAAACCAGAAAACAACTATAGTAAAGCTAGAAACTATCTAAGAATTAGATATAAACCAGACATTCCGGATCGTCTGTATTACGAAGTGAGCAAGCAGCCAGAAGTTCTGAAAGACTGAATCAAGCATTGAAGAGAAAGCAAACCTGACAATAGAACTGCCTTATTTAAGAAACCCCTGGGAATTCCCTGGCGGTCCAGTGGTTAGGACTCCGCACTCTCACTGCTGAGGGCCTGGATTCAATCCCTGGTCAGGGAACTAAGATCCCACAAACCATGCAGTATGACCAAAAAAAAGAAACCCTGGAAAAAAGACTTACCTACCTGTTATTCATTTTATATCTACATTACATATAAATTACATACACATTAAAAACATTCACATTTTAAATTTCCCTGCTTTAAAAAGACAGATACCCTAGTATATTGGCCCTTGGAGTTTCCAGAATTAAACAATATATATATGGTTGGGTGGTCCTATACACCAAAGTAAAAAACCTCACCAATAGGAAAAGAATAGGAAAAAAACATACACTGCAACATTAAAGGAAAAACAGAACTTTTGAAATCTGCACAGAAAAATGAAATAATTATTGTTTCGTCACTAAATATGTTTATGAAGAGTACATAAGAAAAACAAGAAGAAATTAATCTGTGTCTTGTGATGAAATGTTATCTATACATATGGGTCAGGACTAGAGAATACAGAAAAATATATATTTGATTTACTAGATGGAAGGAAGGATTCAGGATGAACTGTCTTTCAATTTTTCAATGTCTGTTTTTATTGCAATAACATTTGTGCAACAAATAACGTTTTTTAACAGTTAATTTTTGTTCTTCTAGGCCAAGGTAGGAGTTGTAATATTTACCAAAATTGTAGGACTAAAGGAAGTTAACTAGCAGCTATAATGCCATACATTTCCAAAGCTCCACAAATTCTGTATGAATACCAACCATTCCCTGAACCCTAACAGTCACACAGTTTAAAACCACTTGACTCTCTTTCTAGAACTCTTCCATTTAGTCAAATATGTAGCCCACAAGGTCTTATGTTAGGTGTCTCTGGATAGACAGTGGAGCACAAAACCTGGTCCCTACCATCTTGGAGCTGACAGCTTCATGGGTCGAAAAGGCAAACAAATAAAACATTTAAAAAATATAAAATGGAGAAAAACATCCCAAGGGAAATAGAAAACTGTAACAGGGAGCGCCCAAGAAACTGAGAAATCACCATTTAGGCTGAGTTTAAGGCAGAGGAGGCAGTAAACAGAAGTGTGGGGTGGGGGTAGGACAGGCAGAGATGTCAGCAAAGGAACTAGAACCCAGTGAGCAGGGGAGAGTGGCCACAGATGAGGCTGGTGAGGAGGCAGGGGCCAGACTATGTGGGACTAGGCAGGTCATGGGGATGGGTACACACTTTACCTTAAGGAAATGGAGAGACATGAAGGACGGCAAGACAGAAAGGGGAGAAGCAAGTCCAGCCACTGAAGCTGTCAGGGGAGAGTAAATGATTCCCTGAACTACGTTAGTGATAGTGGACACAGAAAGAAAGGGACAGATTTGCAGTCATATTTTGGATGTAGGATATGCAGGGCTTTCTTATGGATTGGATGTAGATGTGACAGAAAAGCTGGAGGATAAATCTCAGGTTTCTTGCACAAAGGACCCAGTGTGGGATGGCACTACATGCTAGCACAGGGAAGATTTGAGGAGGAACAGTGTGTGCAGAAAGGCTAAGGGCTGAGCCACCTGAAGACCTGAGGAGGGCAGCAGCTGAATATAGGGGCCTGAGCCCACGGGGGAAGTGAACCGGGCACACACATTTGTGTGCTTGTGGCCCCAGCCCACAAGCAGTTTTTAAAGTTCCAAGACTAGACGGAGACCCTCTAGGGGAGAGGGCATGTAGGACTGAGCCTTGAGAAACTCATATTCATAAGTTATGTTGAAGAGAAGCTGGCAAAGTGGATGGAGAGGCTAGCCCAAGAGCTAAGAGGGTACCTAAGAAGACCTGGTTCTCCACAAGGAGAGAGGATTTCCAGGGCTCATGTCGCTGTGAGCTGCTGAATGGAGTCATCGGGATCCTTGGATTTCTGCCAATTATTTTTGGCAACATGGAAGGCACCAATGACCTTGACAAGACAAGGTATGTTCTTGTGTAGGTGTGGAAGCCAGATTTTAGTGAACTGAATGACACCATTTATATAAAGTTTCATATTGTGCAAAACAATATATTTATGGATACATACATATAGAATAAAAATATAAAAATATGCATAGGAATCACAAACTCCAAAATCAAAAGAGGTTATCTCTAGAGAGAAAGGAATATGAATAAGATAGTGGAGAAGTACAAAGGGAATTCAAGTGCATTTGTAATAATATTTTCCTGTTAAAAATAAAAGGTATGAGGGCTTCCCTGGTGGCACAGTGGTTAAGAATCCGCCTGCCAATGCAGGGGACACAGGTTCGAGCCCTGGTCCAGGAAGATCCCACATGCCGCGGAGCAACTAAGCCCATGCGCCAGAACTACTGCGCCTGCGCTCTAGAGCCCGCGAGCCACAACTACCGAAGCCCACAAGCCACAATTACTGAAGCCCGCGCGCCTAGAGCCCGTGCTCCGCAACAAGAGAAGCCCCCGCACCGCAAGGAAGAGTAGAGCCAGCTCGCCGCTACTGGAGATAGCCCACGCGCCGCGACTAGAGAAAGCCCACGCGCAGCAACGAAGACCCAATGCAGCCAAAAATAATAAATAAAATAAATAAATTTATTAAAAAAAAAAAAATGCCAACAAGAAATGTGTCATCGCCTGCTACATCCCCACCTAGCTACCTGGCTGACCACTTACCCTCCATATACCCTACAGCTTCTTCTCCCTGGTCCCTCTTCCTAGAAGCTTTGTTGCACTTCTTGTTGGAGGCCAGGCCCTTCCCCTGGGCTCCTGCACACCTCCATCACGGCCCCTCAAACCTGTTTTTGAAAGACTTTTCTCCTAGGAGGCTGTGAGTGGAGGCTACTACCTCAGTGCCTGCACATGCCTGGCATGAAGTGGGCATTTACAAAGATATTCACTGTTAAATGAATGAACAAGCTAATGACAGCAGGTGAAAACTCACACTTCTACATAAAATGGCTCTTTTAAGAACCAACAGGTAAAGGCCCTCTGGAGCCTCTGCTATCTGAACAAAGGGCACCAATCTCCCCAAAGTCAGGGTTACCTCAGCAGCCCCCCGCCAGGACCGCACAGCATCCTCCAGTTCTGGTGTGTGGCCCATGCCAGATAAGCTGCTGCCACTGCTGCTGTTCTTTTTTTCTGGCACAACAACCTCGGCAAAGCAAGAGTGAGCCACTGGCTGGACCTTCTGTAACGCCTGGGTCAAAAACTGGAAATGGACCTGCACCACTGTCAAGAAGCATCGCCCCAACACCTGTGAAAAGAAGAGAGCCAAGGATTTTAAGGCTGTGGGTTGCTACTGCATGACCGCAATCAATTCTCAACTATCAATTTGAGTAGAGGTAACAATTAACTGGAAATGTGAAATCATATGAAGTTAAAAAGTCACCATGCTTTAGAAGGATCAGCCTTTGTTCTCACGTTTGGACCTGGGTGGCCTGAAACCTAGAAATCAAGATGTTTGAACCAAGGTTCGAATGGGCCTTCCCCTTCCCATCTAGCCTCCCTCCACTCCTGTTCTCCACTCCCCTCATCTGGACTCTGGCTCACACCAACCCTGGCTGTCTCTGAGCTCCTGCTGAACCAGAGCAACCCACAATTCCAATTCTGTCCACACAGTATTCAGAGGGCAGAGTAAAAGCCAGGTGATTAAAAATCCAAAAGGTCAGTTTGACTGTAAGAAGACATTCCACTGGAAATGGAATCCAAAGATACAGGTTATTTTGGTAACAGTGTTATTAACATAGTTATTACATAGTTATTAACATAGCTGTATGTCATATTTCCATTCTTACAAAACAAAGCTCAGAGATCTGTCTTCTAGGAGCCAACAAAACATACTGGTAAGTCCATTTGTCAGAACAGTAGAAACCCACTCACCTGATACGTATTAGTAGTTGGTTGGTTGATGCAGTAGTCCATTAAAGTAGAAAATTCATTTTAAAAACTACCATATACATGCTATGTTAATATATACTATTAATATGTAATTATAATATATGTACTAAAAATATACTACATACCATAAACATTTTAAGATACAAATATGCCTTTATCTGCCAACCTCTGGCATTGGCTAAAGCTGTTCTCTGACATTGTCGTTCCCCGTTTGCTTTCTTGTGTTAACTCCAGCTACAAGGTGTTCTCTATGATTTCCTACTTCATTTTCTTTAAAAGACAGCAAGAATTTGCTGCTTGCAAAGCAACCTGAGCAGACACTTTCCAGATTATTGACATGTCCCCCTAATCTTTTACAGTTGTTTTAGCCATACCAAATTCAACAACAACAAAACCTTTTTGTAACTCCTTTATCATGTTCCATAACATTCAAAACTTTTTTTTTTTTTTTTGTGGTACGCGGGCCTCTCACTGTTGTGGCCTCTCCCGTTGCGGAGCACAGCCTCTGGACGCGCAGGCTCAGCAGCCACGGCTCACGGGCCCAGCCGCTCCGCGGCATGTGGGATCTTCCTGGACCGGGGCATGAACCCGTGTCCCCTGCATCGGCAGGTGGACTCTCAACCACTGCGCCACCACGGAAGCCCCTCAAAACATTTTTAATGGAAGGTATTTCATATTTCATTGGCCTATACAGTGGATTACTTACTAACAAAAAATTACTTATTTTATTGAGTTTGTAATCCAACTGGAGCATAGCTGAGAGGGCCCACTAGCTGCCAGCTCTTAGGGTGCTGCCTTGGGGAGGTGGTGAAGGTTTCCACTGCCTTTTACAAGGAACTAAAATCCAACCCCACTACCCATACTTTGGCCCAGTCCTGTCCCTTGGAGAAGCCAAAAATAAGACTCAACCTTGGACCTATCACCTCCCAGCACACATTTCAGATGCTGCCCTTTTCCACCCCCACTGGGCAGAGCTCTTCTTCCTGGAGAAAGAGTCAGGCAAGCTCCCAGTGGTGACACTTACTCCCTCTTGAATTATTTTCCCCTGTGGAAATCACCAGGACAAAACTAAAGCAAACACACAAAACTCACACCAAAGCACCCTCCTTCTATAGGGAACCATCAGAAATACAGGCTGAATTCCCACTCAAACAAACCTCCTGGATCTCCACTCACATCTCCCTCAAAGCTCCTCCCCATCAAAGATGGGGCAGAGTGAGCCACACAGAATAAGCAGACCTAGCAACCTAGGGACTTGTGCCACAAACAGAAAAAAGAGTATTTAATTAGCACTGTACATAATATCAGCCAGCCTGAATGAAACACTCAGCATGTATTTCACCTATGCTAAAGATTTCACACTGATTATCTCATTTAATCCTAGGAACAACCATATGAGGTCATTTCCATTTCACAAACAATAAGACTAAGGCACAGAAAGGTTATGAAACTTTGTCAAGGGGACACAACTGGATGTGGCAGAGGGGTCACTTGACAAGTGTCTATGCCCTTAGCCACTGTGCTCCCCTGCCTTCAACAGGCTCTACACACCTGGAGACAGCTGTGGGCTGGCAGCACTGAGACCAGACACAAGACAGCAGCTCAACCTTAATTGGCTTAGGCCAGAATGATATGGTGTCCTGACGCTCCACACAGAGCAAACCCAGGAGGAGGAGCGGAGCTGGGTCCTCAGGCACACAAACTCTCCCTCCTCCTCCTTCCTTAGCCTCTTGGCAGGCTGTGGCTGAGGGAGCAGGAGGGAGAAGTGGAGATGCCATGTGCCATTTGCTCTAGGCTCATATTCTTCCAGCTTCTGACATACAACTGAGTCATTCATTCTTTCAACAGATGTGTAATTTGTGAATGCCTGATATGTACAAAGCACAAAAAACCAGAAGTTACTACAAGAAAGCAAACAAGTCACTGTCCTTGTGAGGGTTACCTTCTAATGGTGGGGAACAGTTAAGTAGATATGCAAAGTCAGGGGCTACTGGAGAATGAACAATAAGGAGTGAGGTGGGAAGGAAAAGGCTCTCTGAGGAAAAGACCAAGGGAACATATGGAGTAACCCCTCTCCCTTCGAAAGGAAAATTCTGAGAAAGGCCTCTGAAGGCCTGATGCAGTGTCCTGGGCCCAGAACAGGACATTCTCTGATAATGCTGGTCGATGCTAGGCTGGGGGTTGGGGAGGGTCCTCTTGTTGTTAGGGGTAGAATGCTGGAAGGAGGATGCTTCTGTTGCAGGAGTAAATGGGGGGAGAGATGGTGGACAGTTTTAAAAGGCAGACATTCAGAATATTGTCTCCACCACTTATTACATGCTTGACCTTGGATGAGTCATTCAATCTACATTTCTTCCGTGTATAGAAGAAATGATGTGAACAAGAGCTCAGCATTTCCCTCCCCCACCCATGAGGTATGTAGCACACATTTGGGTTGTGACAAAATATTTGTGTTTTAAACAATTCATTAAAAGCCAATCAAACCAATGGTTACACCCTGGACCTTGGAAAAGTTTTTTTATTTATTTTTTGGCTGCGCCATGCACGGCATACATGATCTTAGTTCCCCAACTAGGGATCGAACCCGTGCCCCCTGCAGTGGATGCATGGAGTCTTAACCACTGGACCAACAGGGAAGTCCCTGGAAAAGCTATATAAAAAATATCTACTCTACAAGTTTACCTAAACTAACAGGCGTATAAACACCACCTTTTCCAGATAGAGGACAAAGCTCAATCTCCAGCCTGCCTCTGCCCCCCTTTTCTCTACAATATCTCCTGTCTTAGCCCAGCTTCCCTCCTGTAACAGACTCCATCCTCTCCATCACAGGGATGAGCCAGTCCTTGGGGTCTTCCTGAGAAACCTGGAAAGAAATAGAGACTCTAAAGTTATGAATTTGGAAGCATGTGACCCAAGGGCTGAGGACAGCTACTTTCTCTTTCACAGGGAGAACGTTTCCTGGACTGCAGGATCCAGTGAAGCTGCAGAACAGATGTGGCAAGCTAGTGGACAAATGAGTGGAGTGGTCAAAGAGAGAGACATTTTAAATGTCAGTGAGTTTAAACTGTCAGTGGAGCTATAGAGTTCCACGTCTATCAACCTGGAACTTCCAGCTATTATTTACTGAGTGCTTAACCCATACCAAGCACTTGACGTGCAGTGAAGTGACTCAGGGGGGGTGATAGCAATTGATCCATTTTATAGATGACAACACCGAGGCTTAGAGAAAGAAAGAAACTTGCTCCAGTGTCAAGCAGGTAATAAGTGGTGCAGTACAGATCTGATGTCAAGTCTGTCTAACTCCAAAAACTGTGTTCTAACCATCAGGCTATGCTATCTTCATATGACAAGATCCAGGATGTAGTCACGACAGTGACTAAGGATACCAAGAAGGGGAGAGGAACCCTGTGCAGGAACCCTGATGTCTCCCATACAGTGTCAGCCCCTAGTGTCAGCTCAGTTCCCTGGGCTGGAAACGGAGACTGAGAGGCATGGCTCAGTCTTCTCTAACTGTGGGAAAGGTACTGCGACAAGAGTAAAAAGTGGGGTAGCCTGTGGCACTTCAGTGTGGTATGAGTCTCAAAGCTCATGATCTGCACAGCAGACTGCTAAGACTGGCTGCAAACAGCAATGATAAACTGGGAGAGGACACACAGGGCTTGGGAAAAGAAGCAGCTTCTCTTACCTCTAGAGGAATCGCAAACCCCAAAACATCTGTTCAGGCCTTCAGCACATCAGTCCCATTCAATAATTATGAAGAAAGCAATCAGATTTAATCTTACCCTTGACGTTTGCATTAGTAAAAAAAAATATCCATTCATCCCAAGGCATCCCAAGTTGATGGAATCTGGAGCAATAAGAGGCTGTTATCAGACTTGCATTAAGAGAAACATTTTGGTGTGACTTAAATTCCTCATAAAGGCCCAATTTCTGAATATAGACAATAAGCGACCTTGCCACTTCTGCCTCCAAATATCCATGGAGCATTCTGGATTACTATAAACAGCCATTGAGGATCTACTGAAATGAAACCTTGTTTTCTGGGAATCCCTGATGGCAGAGGAAAAGGGTACTCGTTCACTTTCTCATTGCCCTATAAACGTACCACGTGTGCTGCTAAGGGGGTTATGTTCATGAATATAACCAGGAAACCTTTTCTTTTTGGTGATTTTTATATTTTATTAATTAAAACCAACTTTAGTTTAAGGTCATCCTATTTTGAAGCCTAAAAGACCACTCTTTCTACACCAGCATAGTCAACTCTACCTTCCTAGAATATTTTCACAATTTTTTTTTCACAATTTTAGTTACTCCTCTTCTAGGGCCAGGGCCTGACTTAGCCCCTACTATATCTGCACGTGCTGAAATCACGAAGTGCCCAACTCCACCCCACCTGCCACACACCTTGTGATTTTCATATCAATATACACAATGTCTAAGTTCATTTTTTGCTCAATCTCACTGAACAATTCGTCTTTCTCACATCACTGCAGAGTGAAGAACAAGTAAAAGTGTCACATATACCACATACTGTCAAACATTTCCAGGGGTTCTAGCATTTACTTCTGATCAGTTTAAAAGTCAAGAATGAATGAAATGAAGTTGATCCGGACTGGCTGCTTTTACTAGAAATTCCAAACTCATTCAGTCATTTCTCTCTCTTCAAAACTTACTTGTACCTTAAACATTACCGTTGGTTCCACGTGTTCCCAGTCTTTTATTCTTATGATAATTCCAGAGTTATTACATAATGACCTAACTAACAGACCAGAATGTGATACAAAGACCTAAATGTGCCTCCAGAGAAATACAGAATGCAGTAGACCATGCCTGGACTATGGAAAGTACCTTATGGAGATTAAATTATGGCATAAAAATGTAAAAAACAAGCTTACTGAAACTAACATGTACAGTCTGACCTAAAAACTGATGAACAGTGAGCGCTTAAATATTAAAAAAAAAAAAAGCAAGTAACAAAACAATAATCTCTTTGCAGTCAGTATTAACCTAGAGCACAAAGAAGCTGCCATGCTATGTACAGAAGAAAGAACTAGTGAGGAGAGAAAGCTAACACATCCCCAAGGGTAGATGAGCCATCACCAAATGTTAATCATTCAGACAAGATTACATTCTGCCCCTGGACATGCTGCTTTAATGCTGGTAAAAATATCAACAGACACAGTTTCTGAACTCCTACTTCATGGGCCAAACACTGTGGTGCACAAAACCTTTTACACCAGTAATACATATTCATTGCAAATAAATTACGGGGAAAAGATCAGCTAAATAAAGAAATAAACAGTATCAAATATTACTAAATAGACATAACCACTGATTACATGTTTCTGATACAGCCTACATTTGCACCTATAGATTTTTTCTGTAAAACTAGATCATGTTGTATGTTATTTTATAGCCTGCTTTCCAAAATAAAATATATCAAAAATTTATTACATGCAACACACATAGGAAGTTATTTATTTATTTATTTATTTATTTATTTATTTATTTATTTATTTATTTATTTATCACTGCACTGCTCAGCTTGCAAGATCTTAGTTCCCCGTACAGGGATCTAAACCTGTGCCCCTTCAGTGGAAGCACAGAGTCCTAACAACTGGACTGCCAGGGAATTCCCAGGAAGTTGTATATTTCAGCTACATTGCTATCAATCGTAGTAACTAACAGGATAATTATAAACTATCATCCAGGACATGAAAAAGTGAAAGGCCAGTGCGGGGAACTAAGTCTATGGTAGACAAAAGAGGAATGGTTGTTATTGTTCAATAGGTACAGAGTTTCAGTTTGGGAAGATAAAAAAGTTCTGCAGATGGCTAGTGGTTGATGGTTGCAAAAAATAAGAATGTACTTAATGCCACTGAACTGTACACTTAAAAATAGTTAAGGTGGCAAAATTTATGTTATGTATAATTTACCACACACACAAAAAAGTACAAGTGCTTCTAGTCACCCCCTCTGCTGCCATTCTATTCCAAGCTACAATCATCTCTTGCTTGGATTACTATAACACCCTCTTAACTGACCTTCCTGCTTCCTTTCAATTAGGATTAGTTTTATCTACACATAACAACGACGACAACAACAAATGCAGTGGTTTAAATAAGAGCAACGTTTACTTCTTTCTAAGGTAAAAATAAATCTAGGGTTAGGCAGTCCAGAGCTGGATGGAGGCTCCTGGGTATCACAAGGAGCCCAGTTCCCATCTTTCTGCTCTTCATCCTCACACAAGGCTTACATACTGGAACTACCTCATAGTTCTAAATGGTTAAATGACCTTCAGCCATTCTGCCTGCATTCTAGATAGTAAAAAATGGGGGTGGGGGTGGGGAAGAAGGTAGCAGCCTTTTTCCCTCTAAGGAAACTTCCCAGCAGTCTCATCCAAGACCTCTAGTTACATCTTCATGAACCAAAACTTAATTCAAGTGACTACTCCTAGCTGTAAGGGAAGCTGGGAAGTATAGTCCCTTTTCCATGCATAATATTCCTGAAAAAACAAAAACAAACAAACAAAAAACCCTCCAGAGTTTTTGTTGTTGTTGTTTTCTGGCTGCGCCATGGCAGCTTGTGCGATCTTAGTTCCTCGACCAGGGACTGAACCCAGAGCCCCGGCAGTGAAAGCACCAAGTCCTAACCACTGGACAGCCAGGGAATTCCCCAGAGTTTTGTTATTAAGGAAGAAGGTGACACTAGATGTTGGGAGGCAACTAGCAGTGTCCTCTCTCCCCTAGAGGCTACTTTCCACACAAGAAGTCTTATAAAACAAAACTCAGATTATTTCACTCCCCTGCTCAAAGTCTTCCAATGGCTTTCCATTACAATCAGAAGAAAATCCAAACTCCTCATCTGTCCTACAATATCTTACATGATCTGGCCCCTGACTAGTCTCTGAACTTATTATTTCCTATCCCACCTCTCTCTACTCTTGCCACACCGACCTTCTTGCTATTCCTCAAAAACTGTGAGCACAGCTCCGGTCTCAAGTTTTTGCACCAGCCAGTTCCCACTACCTCAGGGTTTCTCAACATCATGACTACTGACATTGGGGGCCAGAGAATTCTCTGCTGTGGAGGGCTGTCCTTTGCAGCGTAGGATGTTGTTCGCAGCATCCCTGCTCTCTACTCACTAGATTCCAGCAGCACTGGTTGGGAGATGCAGCCACGACAACCCCTCAGATCATACTGTTTTGAATAAAATGTCAAATCCTTACTGGTAAACAAACAGACAAAAAATTAAAGTTAAAAAACAGTAGAGAAATCTCTTCCTCCTAGGGTGACTTTTGAGCTGCAAAAGAGCTGCAACAGAGCTCAAACGTGGCAGTCGACAGGAGCTTTTGAGTATCCAGGCATCTGTTTTGCTGCAGGACTAAAACATAACCTGAAGGGCTACAAGGAAGAGATACATCAAGACTCTACCTTCTCCAAATCAATTTGAAGTAAAAATCAGAAATCTAAGAGCTTTGTGCTCCTGCAAACTTCTGCCTTTCATGATCTGGGGTCTGAGTCTGGTCACCTAATGTTCTATACTTCATGCAGAAACACCATCTGGCCATGGGTGTTTATGTGCGGGGTAGGGGAGATGGGACATTGGTCAGAGGCAGAAAGAGAAACTGAGATCCTAAACGATGACAAAAATTGTCCCCTAAATACATAGTGAGTCACGGAATTTCTGATTCCCTAACATGCAAGTCCAGTATCTTTTACTCCAGCGTACCTCCTCCTTCAAACCACTGCGGGTCCTCTGGTGTAACACTCGAGTTCTTCTAAATGAGTAAGATTCCTCTCACTCTAGCCCTAGCATGAAAAAAAAAAATGCCATTTTTCTGACAATCAAAGATACTTCCAGACATTGCCAAGTGCCCTCTGAGGGAGAGCCCACCCTGACCCCATTTGCAAATGAACCACTACCCTACCTGGAGCATCCTTCCCCCTGGAATTGTACAACTATCGCTCTGACAGGCATTGCTCAAATGTCCCATCCTCAGAGAGGCCTTTCTTCTACCTCTCTTTCTTCATCATTCTTTTATTTCTCTTCATAGCACCTCTCACTACCTGACATTATGTTTGTATGTGCCATTTATTTTTTCTCTGTTTCCCTACCTAGGAGTTGAGTTGGATGTGGATAGGGTCTTTGTTTTGCTCTCTGTTGCATTCTCATTGCCTGGCACACAGTAGACAATCCTTCTACACATATTTGTTGAAAGAAGAAAAGAAAGCAGTTGCTACTCTCCACATGAAAGCACCAAACTAGGCCAAGAGCAGCATGGTGACTGCAGAGCTGAGGGCAGGACATCATGATGCCAGCACTTATGCGCAAATGACAACTCATTCTCCACCCCCCCCAAACACTTCCTGCTTTCTTTCCCTCGACAGCTCTTCTGCAGCCTGCCCACAGACACCAGCTGCAACCTTGAGCTTACTTTGAGGGTGATATCACCAACAGGCATGGGGGAGATCACGACTCTTCTGGAGAGAGAAAGTCCATAAACCACGCAAGGCTTTCCTGCAAGTGACACACTCATCCATTGAATGAAGAATCAGGTATAACATTTGTTATGCCTTGGAACTGTATGCTTATTCTTTCAAACCGAGAACCAATATAATAATTAACGGGTATGCTGTTGAGGCAATAAAGGGTATATATAATGGAGTAAAAAGATGTATTTTCTGGATATGTTTGCATATGCATGTCTGCTGCTATCTGCACAGATACATAAAACAATTAATAGTGGTTCTGTCTGGAACTGGGATGGAGTTGGAAGAGAGAAGCATTACCTTTGGAGAAGGGACTTATGCCATTCAGAAGTGTTTGAATTTTTTACCTAAGCATTCATCATACATAAGAAAAACTAATTTGTTAAAATTAATAATCAATAGTAATACATCCAAAGTGTTCCCATTAAAATGAGGACCAAAACAAAGATGCTCATTCTTTTTTTTTTTGCGGTACGTGGGCCTCTTACTGTTGTGGCCTCTCCCGTTGCGGAGCACAGGCTCCGGACGCGCAGGCTCAGCAGCCATGGCTCACGGGCCCAGCCGCCCCGCGGCATGTGGGATCTTCCCGGACTGGGGCACGAACCTGTGTCCCCTGAATCGGCAGGCGGACTCCCAACCACTGCGCCACCAGGGAAGCCCAAGATGCTCATTCTTAACACTGATTGTTTTATACATTAAAATCTATGATCAGGGAGTTCCCTGGTGGCCTAGTGGTTAGGATTCTGGACTTTCACTGCCATGGCCCAGGTTCAATCCCTGGTTGGGGAAGGTCCTGCAAGGTGCAGCCAAAAATTTTTTTAAAAATTAAAATTAAAAATAAAACCTATGGTCAACACAATAAGATATATAACTACTGGAAGGGAGGAGATACATGTAGATGACATGACCACATATACAAAAATAAACCACTGAAACATTAGAATTATTGAATCCAGTCGCATAGCAGGAGACAAGACAAAAATATAAAAATCAGTGGTGCGTCTATGTTATAGAAAAAACTTTTAAATATAATTTCATTCATGATAGCAACTAAAATAAAGATTACGTAAGAATGGTAAGAATATACATAGCCACTAGAAAGGAAATTATGCAACTTTACTAAGAGACATAACAAAAGGCCTCATAGAAGACATAATAAACTGCTAAGATCCTAAAAACAATTTAGCAGGTGTATCCAGGATCATAAATATGTTCCCCATCATATCCTTTGACACGCACCAGCTGGCATCTGCAGTGTGGCCTCCCCAACATCTAGTCCCGTGGCTTTGGAAGCAGCCCTCAGGGCACCACTCCCCCTGCACTCTCAGTCTGGTGGTACCCCAGCCCCAGGAGTGGACACGCAAGTCAGGCCTGACCAGTCGGTGCGTTAGTTTAACCTTTCTGGCCACAAGATCCAAGGACAGGCAAGTGACCCAAGCCAAGCCAACCAGACTCAGTTCTAGAACTTTTGTCAGAACCTGGGGGAAAGCAGAGGTGCTCTTTCTGCTGAGTTGTTGGCAACTCTGGCATGGACACAGTCTGAGTCTGTTCAGCACTGTGTGAGCCCCTGGATCCAGCCATGCCCAAAGAGCTAACTTTCTTCGGTTTCATGGAGTCAATACATTGTTTTGTTGAGAGGCAGTACAGCCAAGAACTGGTACTCCATTATAGAGTCAGACTGCCTCGGTCTAAAGTCTGGATCTGCCATGAGGCTTCTGATAAGCTGTTTAACCTCTCCACACCTGTTTCTTTGTCAATAAAATGGGAATATGAATAGTACCTAACTTACAAGGTTATTAACAGAATTCAGTGAGTTAATGTGTACACTCTCAGAAGAGCGCATAGCATAAGTACTATGTAACTACCAGCTTCTTTTTGCTTTTATTGTTGTCTAAGCTGTTTTGAGTTTGGTTTCTGTCACTTGTAGCCATTGTATTTTTTTTAAAAAAACATAACAAATCATATCAGTCAAAATCCCCCTTTAGGACTTCCCTGGTAGCGCAGTGGTTAAGAATCCGCCTGCCAATGCAGGGGACACGGGTTCGAGCCATGGTCTGGGAATACCCCACACGCTGTGAAGCAACTAAGCCTATCTGCCACAAC
Source organism: Phocoena sinus (assembly GCF_008692025.1). NCBI lineage: Eukaryota > Metazoa > Chordata > Mammalia > Artiodactyla > Phocoenidae > Phocoena > Phocoena sinus. The sequence goes on from NC_045781.1 coordinate 16,551,473, forward strand.
TACGAAGCCTGCGCTCTAGAGCCTGCGTGCCACAACTACTGAGCCCACACACCGCAACTACTGAAGCCCGCGCATCTAGAGCCCGTGCTCCACAACAACAGAAGCCACTGCAATGACAAGCCCGCGCACCACAACCAAGAGTAGCCCCCACTCGCCGTAAGTAGAGGAAGCCCACGTGCAGCAACAAAGACTCAATGCAGACAAAAATAAATTTAAAAAAGATCCCCCCGAAAAAAATCCTATCTCACTCCGTATAAAATTTAAACTCTTACCAGGGCCTACCAGGTTCTCTCACAGGTTAGGCAGGTGGTTCTGGTGTGGGGGCTAGGTCCCCTCACAGTGAGCTGGGTGGGGGGGACACTGAGCCCACAGGCAAGGCTTTAGGCTATTTTCCACCTGCGTCACAGCACTGCTCACACCTATGGTCACAATCTACTTATCAGTCTTGCCCACCAGGCCTAGAGCACTTTTTCTTTTTTTTTAAATTAATTTTTATTGGAGTATAGTTGATTTACAATGTTGTGTTAGTTTCTGCTGTACAGCAAAGTGAATCAGTTATACATATACACATATCCGCTCTTTTTTAGATTCTATTCCCATATAGGTCATTACAGAGTACTGAGTAGATAGAGTTCCCCGAACTATATAGAAGGTTCTTTTTTTTTTTTCATTTGTTTTATTATTTTTGGCTGTGTTGGGTCTTTGTTGCTGCGCACGGGCTTTCTCTAGTTGCAGCGAGCGGGTGCTACTCTTTGTTGTGGTCCGCAGGCTTCTCATTGCAGTGGCTTCTCTTGTTGCAGAGCACGGGCTCTAGGCACGCGGGCTTCAGTAGTTGTGGCATGTGGGCTCAGTAGTCGTGGCTCATGGGCTCTAGAGCACAGGCTCAGTAGTTGGGGCGCACGGGCTTAGCTGCTCTGCGGCATGTGGGATCTTCCCAGACCAGGACTCGAACCTGTGTCCCCTGCATTGGCAGGTGGATTCTTAACCACTGTGCCACCAGGGAAGCCCTCTTTTTCTTGCTAATTATTTTTTATACAGCAGGTTCTTATTATCTATTTTGTACATATTAGTGTATATATGTCAATCCCAATCTCCCAGTTCATCCCCCCACCATCCCCCCACCCCCACCCCCTGCTTTCCCCCTCTGGTGTCCATGTTTGTTTTCTACATCTGTCTCTATTTCTGCCTTGCAAACCGGTTCATCTGTACCATTTTTCTAGGTTCCACATACATGCGTTAATATACGATATTTGTTTTTCTCTTTCTGACTTACTTTACTCTGTATGACAGGCTCTAGGTCATCCACGTCTCTGCAAATGCTTTCGATGGTCCTCACTCATCTTTGCCAGCTTGCAGCCAGCTCATCTGTATTTTACCTTGGAGGGTGGGTGGTAGCAGCTAGGTGAAGAAGAAAGCAGGCCAGGTGACTGGGGCCTCCTCCAGGAGCTAGTGGGGCCTCAGAAGGGATTGGGAGTGAGCAAGGACTCACAGCGGTTCCTTTACTTTCCCATGTCTGGACACCTCGGCATTAGCTAGGTCAGAAAGGCAAGTCTCTTGGAGGGATGGACACTGCAAACAAATCCCTTGGCACAAAGACTGCACTGGCCTGGAACAGTGGAGAGGTAAAGGACACAACCCCTGTATATGTTGGGCCCAGAAAGATCTCAGGCAAATGTCATCTTTACAGACACTCAGATTCCTGATCTGTAAAGATGAGGAGGCTGCCAAAACAGGCTATTATCCAATTCTGTGAAATCTCAGAAGCTGACTAGTAACCATAAAAATTTAGAATAGGAAGTAGTTCAGGAAGGGTAGTCCTATGTTAAATTACATTCCATGAACTGTTTTATTTCTGTTTCATTCTAATTTGCCCATCAAACCTCATTTTTCCTTACATTCACTCAAGACTTTTTAGTAACTATGAAATGTTAAATCACATTCTCCTAAAAGAAAGCAACATTGCCCTTTCAGTCACCAAAATTACAAGCACAGCATTCTTTCCCTGACTCCTACCTGCTGCTGGAGTCCTGCCTTCAGAGGTTTCTTTTCTCTATTCTCATTTTCTTCCTTGATTCACTTTTATTTTCATTTTGCTGAAAAGCACCTGCCTTTCTTCTCATCACTATACCTTACTCAATGACACTCTCTGTGATATTGTGATTTATAACAAATATATATTTTGGTCTTCTTCCAAGGTTCCTGGCACACAGCTCCTAAAAACCCTTGGAATTTTCTAAGTGATAAGAGAGAGAAAGTATCTTTTATTCATGACAAGCCTCTTTCAACCATACCTGAGTTTATGTCAACGAGGTGACTTTTGGAAAGCCCCTAAGGATGCGGGCTGGTTGCCAGGGGAACCAAGTTTGAAACTTTCAGATCAACCCCTCTGGAGAGGGGAAGAGGCTGGAGACAGAATCTACCACCAATGGCCAAAGATTTAATCAACCACACCTGTTTAATGAAGGCTCGGAAAAAACCCAAAGGACGGGGTTCAGAGAGCTTCTGGGTTAAAGAACAGGTGGAGGTGCTGGGAGGGTGGCACGCCTGGAGAGGGCATGGAAGCCCACACCACTTCCCACATACCTTGCTTTATGTATATCTTTCATCTGGCTGTTGCTGAGTTACATCCTTTTATAATCTAGTAAGTAGAACGTTTTTCTGAGTTCTGTGAGCTGCTCTAATAAAGTAATCAAACCTGTGGGGTGGTCATGGGGACCTCTGATTTGTAGCCAGTTGGTAAGAAACATAGGTAACACCCTGGACTTGTAACTGCTGTCTAAGGGGGCAGGGTTGGGGGGCAGTCTAGTGGGACTGAGCCCTTAACTGTGTAATCCGATGCTAACTCCAGGTAAAAAATGTCAGAACTGATGCAGAATTGCTTGGTATGGGAAAAACCCCCACCAACAAACTTATGACCACAGCGCCAGAGATGCAGTATTTTGTGAGTAGACAGAAAACAGAGGAGTTTTCCTAAATACTTCCCTTTCTGTTAGAAGACCACTTCACATGCACAAAACACTTATGAAATGGAATCATTTATTGTGTGTTCCTGATACATTACTTCTATCATGTGGTCGAAAGTTTCTCTCTCCCTTTTTTTAAACTTGGAAAATGTCCAAATATACACAAAAACAGAATATAACAATCCCCTGTGAACCCATCAAAAAACTTCAGTAACTATCAACATTTTGCCATGTTTTTTCATCCTTTTCCCCTACTCCACCTTTTTCTGCTGGAATGTTCTGAAGCAAATTCCAATCGACCAGGACCCAGTACATGTTCAAAGTTCCCAATTTATCATTTTTTAAATTAATTTTTATTGGAGTATAGTTGCTTTACAATGTTATGTTAGTTTCTACTACACAGCAAAGTGAATCAGCTATACAACTCTTGGGAACCCTGTACCAACACTGAGGGCTCGAGGTGAAACTGGAGCCCCAGAGCTGCCACGGGGTGAAGAAAGCAAGGGGAGAAGTGTCATCACTTCATCTTGTTGCCCTCCCTTTACCTTCCCGTCAGAGGATGACCTCTTTACCTGTCTGACCTCACCCCTAGTGTCTTTGTTTTGCTGTTTCAGCCACAATAGGCCCTCACTGCTCTTCAAACACTCAAGTTTGCTCCTGCCTCAGGAACTTTGCACTAGCTGTCCCCTCTGCCTGGAATCCTCTTTTCCTGGTTATTATTGGGGCCTACTCCTTCATCTCCTTCAGTTCTTTACTCACATATCATGTTCTCAGTGATGCCTTTTCTAACTATCTTATCTAAGATCACAGCCCTCATCTATCTACGTGAAGGGAGGAATTTCTGTCTTGCTCACCACTGTATCCTCTGTGCCTGGAACAGTCCCTGGCACAAAGTGTGCAATAAATATCTGTGGAATAAACGCACGAACCACAAGTCAATTTGATTCTTTTATTTACATTTGCACTGAAAAGTAATTTTATTTAAGACACGTGATAGATGTTTATAAAAAGAAGTTGACATCTTTGACTTTCTAATAAATAGAAAACCTAATTATGGGGTTGTCTATACTTCTTTAATATGAACTACATGTTTTACTTGCAAATGATTCTTAGTTAGGATACCAGATTTCTAGGACAAATAAAATTGAAGTAGATAAAATCAAAGAGAACTCATAACCACTCAATTCACGTAGCCCGGCATTTTACAGGAACATTAGAAGTAACACACCAGCGGAGATGCCCCTAGACTTGAAAAGAAAAGATAGAAACAGCAGGTTCCATATGGTCTACCTCTAAAAAATGTTGTGGGGTGTCAAAGCTTTGTATAATGAACAAATTCAATATGGGAAACCATATTTTTCCTGAGTTCACATTTTGGCTGGACCGGCAGTTCAAGACTTACATAAAGGAATCCCCCATGAAGCACCTGATTAAGATCATATTTCTCATTTTAGACAACATCCCAGTTCATATATACAATGTAAACTATACATTTTCTATAAATCCAAAGCGGGGAAAATCCTACCTAAACTATCAATTGGCTTGCTCAAAGATACCTAGCTACAGCAAGTGGACTCCAAGACATCCCCCACTCCACTTCCTTCCCTATGTACCTCCATTCTAGGTGCAAGGGAAATAGAGCAGTGACTATTAGAAGAGGTCCCCTAGGGCTTTTATGCTGGAAACGTTCTGGCAGTTTCTACATCAGGCAAGGTAATACTGCTGCCACCTTACAACACCAAAAGAGAAAGTAACACAGAAGAGAAAGGGAGGTGCTCACCTCAAGAACCAGGAAAGAAATGAGTAGAGCAAATGTTCTAGGAGTGGCAACTTTTTCCACCTAAAAGGGTTCCAGTGAGACTTATCTGCTGTATATTTCTCTCTTTTGTTGGCTCTGTACATAATTGTGTTCTGTACTGCAGAGAAGGACTAATAACACTTTTCAAGCCATGTTGGAAGCAATAATAAGTGATGATGATGACAACTAGCTGGGTACAGTGTTTCACACACGCTAATCACTTCTGATCGTCACAAGAGCTCTGGAAGGTGGGTGGCAATTCCATTTTATAGATGGACAGACTGAGGCTTAGAGATGTTAGAAGATTTGCTCAAGGCCATACAGACAATAAGAAGCAGAGTTGGGGCTTTGCTGGTGGTCCAGTGGTAAAGAATCTGCCTTCCAATGCAGGGGACACGGGTTCGATCCCTGCTTGGGGAACTAAGATCCCACATGCTGCGGGGCAACTAAGCCTGTGTGTCACAACTACTGAGCTCACGCGCCTCAACAAGAGAGCCCACATGCTGCAAACTAGAGCCCACGTGCCCTGGAGCCCACACGCCACAACTAGAAAGAGAAAACCTGCACGCCACAACTAGAGAGAAACCCACACGCCGCAAAGAAAGATCCCGCATGCTGCAGCTAAGACCCGTCGCAGCCAAAATAAATAAATAAAATAAATATTAAAAAATATAGATAATTAAAAAATAAATACAACACCTTTATAAAATAAAAAGCAGAGTCACTTTCTACTCAAAACTTATTTCTCTAACAGAGAGATTATGAGGTTGAATCACCTGGGGTAAGGGGCAAAGTCACTGATGAGTACAGACAGGACAGGACTCATGTACACCCTGCCTGCCCCAGAGCACACAGTTGGCAACTGCAGTTCCTAGACACAGGCACCAGGATCTGTCAATCAACGAGCATATCCGAAACCTGGCTGCAAGTAAGGGAGCATTAGAAGCATGTTTTGGCTACCTTCAGGGGTGGGACAGTGGAACTGGTACTTTGTCTTAGGTTTCAAATGGTCAAGTGTTTGAATACTGAATTCAGGGCTTTTCTCAACCGCAGTCCTGGGCTAAGCTCTTGAGCAAAGGTCCTTGTCTAGCCAGTCAAGTTCATCAATGTTAGGCCACAGACTTCTTTCCCTAAGGATGAATGCTAAAGAGCTTCTCTGGCCCTTGCTGATAAAATCTTTAAAAAACCAACAGGAAAAAAAAAAAAAACCAAATGTCCAGCTATGTCATCTGAGTTGGTGAATATCCTGAGAGAGAGACCACGTCAGTACATAAATTCCAGAAACAACAAATACTATTCTGTGGAAAGAGCAAAATGTTAAGTTTGCAGGCCTACATTTCACAATCACATTTTAGGATTTAATTATAAGTCAGCAGTTTGAAACCTAGAATACACGCATATATTCTAAAACACATCAACAGCACTTAGTTTCCAGTTTAGCCTCTGAGAGCCTGTTTAGCCCATTATATACAAAAACATGGTAGTATTCCAGCTATCCTAATCGCATTTCAATGGGGGAAGTCAAGCCAAAATTCCAAAACACAGCAATAAGAAATATTTCCCCTTCTCAGCTCAAATGGTCCATGCTGGTCCCAGGAAAGCAGAAGGGACAAGGTAGGTGCTATTGCACCCAGTGGCTTTACTAAACCCAACTCCTCAGGGTTGGTTCATCCTTCTCTAGCTGTCCTGACCTGGGGAACAAGGGCACTTGCCCCACAGGGTTGGAGGGCAAACAGCCCTGGAGGCCTAGCTCTGTCTCCTCCAGCACCTGGAGGCATGGACTGAAGAAGAGCCCAATAATGTTCAGGTTAAAATAATACGCTTTGGCCTCATTTTCAAACCATTCTTGCCTGAAATTCTAAATAAAGCTAAAGGTGCTTGTGTCATTGCAGGATGGGAACTGAAACAGTCTGGGTCTAATACTGTTCAGCACATTCTGAGAGGGCAGAGGCCCTAACTGCTCTCCTGCCACATCTCTGCACAGCAGTGACCAGGCATCCTGAGGGCTAAACATGGTTCTTCACATAAAACAAAGAGAAGTCAAAGCTGTACATCTGTGCCTATACACATAGTAATCTGGAATGGCACAAACCAACCAGTTAACAGTGGTCTCCTCTGGGAAAAGGAATAGGATGGGAGAGTAGAGTAGTAGTTTTAAGTTTCACTGCTTGAATTTCTTTTGAGAAGTACGTTTCTTAAAAATACGCTTTATATATGATTTACATGTGTAATTTAAAAACTAAACTATGACAAGCCATTTTAAAAATACTTCAAAATCATAATTTCTCTGAATATATGATGTGATCACAGAAAAAAATCAGAAAATAAAAATAAACTTGGATAGGTTCAAAACAGAATGAGCCAAGAAGGAAATTATACATTTATACCAGCAGATTCAGCAAACTATAACTCATGGGTCAAATCCAGTCCAACAGACAGGTCTACAAGGTAAAACTGGTTTTCGCATTCTTAAAGGGTTATTTAAAAAAAAACAAAGAAGAATGTGAAAGAGACGCATGTGGTCCACGAAGCTTAAAATTTACTTACTATTTGCCCTCTACAGAAAAAGTCTGATGATGCCTAATGCCTGATTTACATCAAGACTATTGTGTCTTTTCAAAAATAGTTTCTGGGCTTCCCTGGTGGCACAGTGGTTAAGAATCCGCCTGCCAATTCAGGCGACACGGGTTCGAGCACTGGTCGAGGAAGATCCCCCATGCCGCGGAGCAACTAAGCCCATGTGCCACAACTACCGAGCCTGCACTCTAGAGCCTGCGAGCCACAACTACTGAGCCCGCGCGCCTAGAGCCCGTGCTCCACAACAAGAGAAGCCACCACAACGAGAAGCCTGAGCACGGCAACGAAGAGTAGCTCCCGCTCACCGCAACCAGAGAAAGCCCGCGCGCAGCAACGAAGACCCAATGCAGCCAAAAATAAATAAATAAAAACAAACATAGTTTTAAATTCCTCTTGGAAATGCCTTCAAAATCACGATATGCCTTTTAAACACAATAAAAAATGAGTCATAATACTTAATAGCCTAACTTTTTTTTCCCCTAAACCCACAACAGTATAAGTTAGCTTATTCAGCTACCACAATCACCAGATTTAGTTCAGAAGACTAGTGATTTCCTAAAATCAAACACAACCCCAGGATGGGGAAAGGAACATTCTCCCTCCTAGCATCCAGAAACCTAACCTCTAATGTGCTGCTAAAACGTACAAGGACACATGGAAAAATCAAACTCAGAAGAACTCTCTGAGCAGGTAAAAATAATTTTAAACATCTAGCAGTGAAGCTAATTTAACAGATGACAGTTTAATAAATTATTTCCTAAACGAAGGAAGGAAAAACGTCATGTTTATTCTGAATGAAATTTGTATTCCAATCTTACACTCTACTGTAGAGCCCGAAAAAGGGAGATATTTCATTTTGACTACCAAAGACCCTAAGAAACGTACTGAATAAGAATCAAATGCATCCAAATGTAAATAGATGTAAATTTAGAACTGAAAAAATAACTTATCCTGTAAACATGTGTAGAACTTTCTACATTAAACCAATGGTTCTATATAATGACAATTCACAAAGAAATCTTCATAATCATATTTAGAATTCTCAGTCCCTACTATGTACTTTAACAGTATGTTATTTGGAAATTAAGTTCCAACTTGAAAATTTAAAGAACATAAAACATAGGCTGATTTGTTTAATAATCTTCTATCCTACTTAATTTGAAATGAAAGCAATTCAGAACCTGGCATGCAAAAATTTTTTACAAGGACAGGGTATCAATGGAAAGAGGACGAAGACCATCATTTCAGTGATTTAAGAAAAAACTAAGACAAACATTCTCACTTACCTCTGGAATACATTTTCCTACCCAAGTATGACACAGAAGATACTCTACCTCAATGTCCTGGAGACTGAATTCCTTCTGATCTGTAAAGTTTGCAGCCCCGGCACTAAGTTCCATCAGCATCTTGGCGATCTCAGGCTTTATGGCTGAAGTCAGCCGACTGGCTGCTTCCATGACGTGCTCCTGCACATCTTTGAGTTGCATGGCTGCCTTGGAATAGTGAGAGTTCCTGAACACAGTGCTGAAGAGATCTGTGAGGAAAGTACTGGCACGGCAGAAGACGTTGAGGGCGTCCAGGTATTTGGAGATGCCCTGCTGGATGTCAGCAATGGGAGTGGAGTGGGGCATGGCATGGTGGCAGCTGCCTGCGGCAGTCAGACTGCCCAGGGGGGCGGTGGTGGCCGTAGATGCCAGGGGAGCACTCAGTGCTCGGCCGAGCTCAGGCATTGGGTACTGCTGGTGCTGCTGCACCTTCTGCTTGGACCCGCCAAGCAGGAAGCGCCGCTTGTAGTCCATTTTACTGTCCTGGGCACTGCAGCAATACATGCGGAAAGGGGAACTGTCCCAGTGATCGTGAGAGGGTCAGGGTCCTGATTCCTTTTTCTCCCCCCTAAAACTGTAGCTAGGTATAAAAATAGTGGAGTTCTGCAAATCTAAGTTTTAAAAAAGGCATTTCCATGAGGCAGGTGACCATGTGGTCCAATGTAGTTGTGAAAAGGACAACAGGTTTATATAATTAATATTTTCAGTGCAGGCAGGACCTCTGACAAAAAATAAAAGTGTGCCCAAAATGCTATATAAGAAATGTTAGCATTCTACTCTCTTAATAAAAAGATATGCTTGCTGAGAAAAATGTTTACCTAGAATTGCTTTGCAAGAATATTTTGATACTTGTATTTACAATGGCAGAAAAATAACTTAACTTAAAAAAATGTAATATAATGTAATATAATGTATCTTCAATATACCAGAGAAGTTAGAACCCAAAAACCCACAAGCTGATCAACAGCAATTTAAAAAGCAGTACAGAATTACTTCACACTAAGTCCTCAGTAAGGAAGATCAGACCTCTGCAGAATCTTGACAGAGCCTGCCTGCCAAAGCGATCTACCTGTAAAAGGTCTTCTCAACGCGGAAAATTTCCTTTAATATTTTCTGAAAGCAAGTTTTTTTTTTTTTAAAAAATGGCATTTATTATAAGTCCTCTCCTTCTTTTCTTTTGTTTGCTGAGGTAGCAGTTTCCGTATAACATTAATAAGAGGTGCTTCCAGACTGGGTTGGCCCTCAATTGTAAAGTCTGAAGCAAGAATGCACAGATGTATTTGTAAGGCTTCTAAGTCATTTCCTGTAAGGGGGAAAAATAAGATAGAGTTAGGAAAGTTACAAGACAGTGAGTAATTCTGGAACATTAACTCCTGAAATGCTATTATCCACAAAGGTGGGCTCCAAATGATTAAGAAACTATATAAAAACCTTATAAAAGCAGGTACAACAGTGAGAGTGCAACAAGAGATGATGACTGTTAGAAAATTCCTCAAGTTGTAGTACAAAAATAATGTAACAAAAAGTTTGATTCCCCACTAACCACTCCAAAACTCAGGCTGACAACTGACACATAAAGCAGAGCCTGGACTCATGTTTGTGTTTCCTCCTCAAAGAGCTCACAAATCCATAAGAGGATTAGAAGAGTACACAGATTAGGTGAGGGCTGTTGACAAGTAGAGCACTCACAAAACCTTAAGGGGGATTTGGAAATGGAGTGATGAGCAAAGACTGAGAGAAATCAGGAAGGCTGTTATGAAGAAAATGTTACTCGGAGGTAGGCCTTGATTGTAGGATAGGTTTTGATAAGCACAAAAGGGATGGCTGGGGCTCACCAGATGAAAGGACCACCACAGCAAAGGCCCTGAAGCAGGATGGCTTAAAGTCTGTTCAGGATACCCAGCTGGGCTGAAGTGCAGCATACAGAAAGACAGAGCCTGGAGAGGTAAGTGGCTGGCAGGTTTGTAGACAGGATGCTACTCATCCTCACCCAGGTACCAATTTCCCCTCCAGATGTTCGAAAGGAAGCCTCGGAGGGTGTGCAGGTTCTTACACCCTGGGGAAGCTTCTATAGAACCCCTGGCTCTGGATAGGTGCAAAGAGCAAGGTCTGAACACCTCTGGTTGCAGTTTCTGAACTACGCTACAATAGTAATGTGATTCTTCCTACACAGCTACAACTAGGTTTACACTTGCCTGAAACTATCTATTCTTCCAAACATAACAACAGTTCAAATATGTTTTACTGAATGATACATGTAGTCTATACTAAACTTCAATGTATATGATGTCTGTATATAGTTTGGTCTACTTATTGATAACTAGGCTTTCTTTCCATTTTCCTTTTTTTTTTTTTTTTTTGCGGTACGCGGGCCTCTCACTGTTGTGGCCTCTCCCGTTGCGGAGCACAGGCTCCGGACGCGCAGGCTCAGCGGCCATGGCTCATGGGCCCAGATGCTCCGCGGCATGTGGGATCTTCCCGGACCGGGGCACGAACCCGTGTCCCCTGTATCAGCAGGCGGACTCTCAACCACTGCACCACCAGGGAAGCCCTCCATTTTCCTTTTTTGATAGATAAAAATAAATATAAATCATACCTTATCACTCATCATGGCCAAATACCATGCCTCCTTTACAGTTCTACAACTGCATTAGGAACACAGGAAGGCAGGCAGGTTATAAGAGCAAGAGATGAGGAAAGTGCTATGGATACAAACACATACTCTAAAAGTATATAGCAATCCTAACCCAGCTAGCATATAAATCCAACTAAACCAGCCACCATTTGTAGCTCTGTGTTCAAGAGAATCTTGACTCTCTAAAAACTCTCATAACCTTTTCAAGAAACAAGATATCAAACAGCTATATGTAAGAAATCTGTTCCCAAATGTTCATTTTTCAGATTCATTACAATAAGGCAATCATATCTATTCCTAGCCAAGTGCTCCATTGTTATCAATGTGGCTGTACAAATTCCGATGTACAAAAGAAGCACTCAGCAGGAGTGCTGAAGGATGGAAGGCTGCTCACACAGAAACTGTGTGGTCTGTGAAGGAAAACCATCACCTTGAATTGGCCACAGTGAGTGTCTTGAGCAACCCTGAGGAGAACCTTTCTTTGTTCTGTGTTGTACACTGGTGCCCCTGGCTCTGAGAGTTCACCCTCATTCCTCTGCCAGATGATCCTAGAAGGTCAAGTAAGACCCATATACTTACTAATTTTTTTTTTTTTTTTTTGCGGTACGCGGGCCTCTCACTGTTGTGGCCTCTCCCGTTGTGGAGCATAGGCTCCGGACGCACAGGCTCAGTGGCCATGGCTCACGGGCCCAGCCGCTCCGCGGCATGTGCGATCTTCCCGGACCAGGGCACGAACCCGTGTCCCCTGCAACAGCAGGCGGACTCTCAGCCACTGCGCCACCAGGGAAGCCCCCTACTCACTAATTTTTTAAAAGTCACCATAAACATTAAACTTTTTTCTGCTTTACATGCTTCCAAAGTTTATGTAAATGAAACTTGTAATACTTAAAAATATACTACTTCACCAAATTCATCTACAAATTTAATGCAATCTCTAGCAAAACTTGAACTACCTTTTTTACAGAAATAGGCAAGCTGATCCTAAAATGCATATGGAAATGCAAGGGACCCAAGACGACCAAATGAATATTGAAAAAAATATGGAGGACTCACACTTCCTAACTTGAAAACGTACTGTAAAGCTATAGTAATAAAGACAGCAGAGCACTGGCACAAGAAATGACATATATGTATCAGTGGAATGCAGGTGAGAGTTTAGAATAAACCCATACCTCTATGGTCAACTGATTTTAGACAAGGGTGCCAAAACCATTCAGTTGGGAAAGAATAGTCTTTTCAATAAATGGTGATGGGACAACTAGATACCTACATGCAAAAAAAAAAAAAGAATATGAACCCCTATCTTATATCATAAACAAAAATTAACTCAAAATGGATCAAAGACCTCAATAAGAGCTAAAACTATAAAGCTTTTATAAGAAAATACAGGGACTTCCCTGGTGGCGCAGTAGTTAAGAATCCGCCTGCCAGTGCAGGGGACACAGGTTCGAGCCCTGGTCCAGGAAGATCGCACATGCCATGGAGCAACTAAGCCCATGTGCCACAACTACTGAGCCTGCGTTCTAGACTCGTGAGCCACAACTACTGAGACCTTGTGCCACAAGTACTGAAGCCCGTGCAACTAGAGCCTGTGCTCCACAACAAGAGAAGCCACTGCAATGAGAAGCACGCGCACGGCAACGAAGAGCAGCCCCCGCTCGCTGCAACTAGAGAAACCCAGCGCACAGCAACAAAGACCCAACACAGCCAAAAATAAATAAATAAAATAAACTTTTTAAAAAAAGAAAGAAAATATAGGTGTAAATCTTTGTGATCTTAGATTAGGCAATGGTTTCTTGGACATATCTTTTTTTTTTGTTTTTGTTGGAACAGACACATATTTTTTAATGTTTCAATAATTATCTCTTCTCGCCTAGTGTTTTCAAAATTGGTTGGCCAGTCAAATTTTGACGAAGCTGAAAGGTTGTCTCAGGGTCTCTATACAATTTAAGGTCTTCTGTAACTTACAGGATTTATATTTCCAGTGATACTACTTTGTTTCTAGCTACCTGAAATGAGTCTTTACTTACATTTGAGAACCATGAAAACTTAAGAACAATAAAAAGGCTGTCACCTTACACAAACACAATCTGATTAGGTAAATCCCAGTCCAGTTCTGAGGTCAGCTATAGGGTTAGGTGGGTGTGGACAGTATCTGGGCCCCACAGTTTGACCAGTATCCCTAGGGAGTTGTCACCATAGTAAATTGTTTTAAATGAGTTTCTTTTTTTTTGTTTTAAACCAAGTCCATCAGGTGACACAAACTCAAGTTGATAGAAGTCTTGGCCCTCAGATCCAATCTCTGTCTCCGATGGTGCAGACATCGGGGAATTGCACCCTGTGTCCTCAGGCTGACTCCAGACCCTCACGCCATCCTGCTCCTGAGATGGCTTCCTTTGCTGCCACTACGATCATTGCTGCTACTTCAAGGACACAGCTCCAGCAGCTTCATCACTAGGCACAATGAGATCTTCTTCACCTTTTAGTGTCCTGGACAGGGGTGTTATCCTCTGTCTTGGGGACCTCACTGCTAGTGTCCGGCTGGGCATGGCCAGTGCCAGGGTCACAGCCTGGCTCGAGGACGGCCCCCTCCATCTTGCTTTTCCTTGCCAGTCCCCTGCTCAGGACTGTGGTCGCCCTCCCCTCCTCCAGGATGGGCTTTGGGGGGTCTCCTCCCCGACAGCTCCCTCCTTTAGCCCCTCTGTGTCTTGGCTCCTCTGTCTGGGCTCCTCTTCTTCACTGGCCACCCTCTCCTTCACCTCTGTAGGCTCTTCCATCTACTCTTCAGCCGGTTTCTCCTCCATGGGGCTCCCACACCCGTCCTCTGCCTCTGGGCTGGAGGCTCGGGCTGGACGCTGGCTGGCCCCCTCCTCGGTGTTCCCCATGGCCGTTTCGTGCTGCTGGGCTACCCCCGAGGCCCTTCCCTTCTCCTCCTGCTTCTCTGTCCTGCTGGGTGTCCTCCTCAGAGGAGGGGATCCTGGAGTCTTGCTCTTGGCTGGGAACACCTTGTTGCCATTCTCTTCCTTGGCGCCATTCTCCTGGGAGGACTCCATGGCCCTGAGCTTCCCCAGGTCCTCACAATCCGATTGGGACCTTCTGAATAGCCTGGAGGGAGGGCACCTTTTTATGGAGGCCCTCGTCTGCACCTTACTGTAAGAGGGCAGATGACTGCCTTCAGGAGGCTGGTCAAAGCTGATGGGCACCTCCTCTGGCTTGCTGGCCCGAGACCACACGCCAGGGCTGCTGGGGGTAGAAAGCTGGCTGTGAAACGGTGATACCATGGCCTTGAGTTGGGGACTCTTGGGTGAGGCCCCAGGCAGCAGGGTCGCTGGATCAAAGGCTAAACTGGCCTGGAGCTTCTTGATCAGAGGCGAGCTCTTCACCTTGACTTTAGGAGGGTGGTTTGCATTGGGCGGTGACTTCTCTTCACCATTCTGGCCCAGTTCTACCCTGGGGAGGAATAGAGAGAGGGAGCAGGGCAGTTTCCTTCTTGTTGGTTTACTGGCTGGTGTCTCCTTTGCAGCGGCTGCCAGCTGGGCCACCGAGGGGGCCGCCGAGTCGTCCACACTGGCATTGGTCTCTGCCGGCCTTTCCTCCACGTCCTCCAGGTGCCAACTCGGTGGTGGCTGAACGCACTCGCTCTGGCCAGGGCTCGTGATCCCCACTCTCTGCTCGGCTCCCGTTGGGCCGGGTTTGGCTGCAGCAGGCACAGCGCAAGTGGGCAGCTGCGTGCCCGGCTTGCTGGCTGCAGAATGCCCCGCCCGCCCGGGCCCTGTGCTAGAGGAGGAGGGAGGAGGGAGGAGGGAGGAGGGAGGGGGAGGGGAGCCGGATATGACATCTTAAAGCACAAACAACAAAAGAAAAAATAGATAAACTGGACTTCATCAAAGCTAAAAACGTTGGTGCATCAAAGGTCACTATAAAGGTGAAAAGAAAACCCACAGTATGGGCAAAAATGCTGGAAAATCATGTATCTTGTTAAAAGTCTAGTATCCAGAATACAAAAAGAACTCTTAGAATTCAACAATAAAATGACAAATAATCTATTAAAAGGTGGGCAAATGATACTAAAAGACATTTCTTGAAAGATATACAACTGGTTAATAAGCAAATGAAAGGATGCTCAACATGGATAGTCACTAGGGAAACACAAATAAACCACAGTAAGATACTACTTCATACATGCTGGTATAGCTACAGTAAAAACAAACAAAAAACAAAACAGAAAATAAGTGTGGGTGAGAATGTGGAGAAACTGGAACTCTCATAAATTGCTGGTGAGAACGTGAAATGATGCTGCTACTGTGAAAAGCAGTTTGGCAGTTCCGAAAAATGTTAAACAGAGTCGCCATTAAGACCAAGCAATTCCACTCTTAAGCATATACCCAAGAAAACTGAAAACATGTATTTATATAAAAACTTGCACATGAATGTCCACAGCATCATTATTCATAATAGCCCCAAAGTGGAACAACCCAAGTCTATCAACTGCTGAATGAATAAACAAAATGTGGTATAGCCATACAATGGCATATTATTCAGCCATCAAAAAGAATGAAGTGGGACTTCCCTGGTGGCACAGTGGTTAAGAATCCACCTGCCAATGCAGGGGACACGGGTTCGAGCCCTAGTTCAGGAGGATCCCACATGCCGCAGAGCAACTAAGCCGGCGTGCCACAACTACTGAAGCCCGCGCACCTAGAGCCTGCGCTCTGCAATGGGAGAGGCCACTGCAATGAGAGGCCCATGCACTGCAACAAAGAGTGGCCCCTGCTCGCCACAACTAGAGAAAGCCCGAGCGCAGTGACAAATACCCAACGCAGCCAAAAATAAATAAATTTATTTTAAAAAAAAAAAGAAAAAAAGAATGAAGTATTGATAAATGCTACAGTGTGGCTGAACCTTGAAGACATTATGGTAAGAGAAAGAAGCCAGAAACAGAAGGTCATATACTGTGAGATTCCATTGATATGAAACATCCAGATAAAGCAAATCCGTAGAGACAGATAAAAGTAGATCAGTGGTTGCCAGGAGTTGAGGAGAGGAAGGGAATAGGGAGTGACTATCAATTAATACAGAGTTTCTTTCTGAGGTGATGAAGCCATTCTACAGTTAGATGGTGATGATGGTTGCACAATTTTGTTAATGTACTAAGACTCACTGAATTTCACACTTTAAAATGGTGAATTTTATGGTATGAGAATTATATATCAATTAAAAAGGAGAGAAATAGGGAAAAATATATACTACTGGCCTCCAGAAATGTCTATTTAGAATAGATGAGCATCTGCTACATCTGAAAAATGATTTACTGGGTAGATGGTCAGCTTTGTGGGTGGCTACCCACTAACCAGGGTGGTGATTATCTAGGTATTTACTCGGAGATAATAAAATCAAGCATAGTTACTATAATTTCTGTACTTTCCTATGTGTTATTCTTCAGTGAAAGTTTAAGGAAGAAACAAAGGATTAACTAGAACAAAAAGGAGGGAAGCTTCGGTAAGGAAAGTTTCATTCCAAGTGGAACAGCATGAGGGAGGGGAAACCCAGAAGGCAGTACCGCAGAGACTACCAAATGGCTGGTTTCAATCAAATCTCCTTCCTCCTTTACAATAAGCCAGCGAGGCCAAGAATATGTGCACCGCACTACTCTGAAATGTACATGCTTACATGACTAACTGGGGTATAATAAAAAGTTCTAGATGAAAAGCCTTGGCAAACTTTAAGATTCAGATCTAATCCAAACTATAATTTCAGTACTAAGAAGAAAGCAGCAGGTTCATGAAAATAAAAACCTAAAAAAAAGGGGAGGGAAGTAATGTCATAAAAAATGGCAGAGTAAGAACCTCCAAAAATTCTCTCCTCCATAAAAACAGTGATAAAACTGGCCTAATTGGTCAGAATCAACTTTTTTAAAAAACATCTTTATTGGAGTATAATTGCTTTACAACGGTGTGTTAGTTTCTGCTTTATAACAAAGTGAATCAGCTATACATATACATATATCCCCATATCTCTTCCCTCTTGCGTCTCCCTCCCTCCCACCCTCCCTATCCCACCCTTCTAGGTGGTCACAAAGCAGCGAGCTGATCTCCCTGTGCTATGCGGCTGCTTCCCACTAGCTGTCTATTTTACATTTGGTAGTGTATATATGTCTATGCCACTCTCACTTTGTCCCAGCTTACCCTTCCCCCTCCCCGTGTCAAGTCCATTCTCTAGTAGGTCTGCATCTTTATTCCCATCCTGCCCCTAGATTCTTCATGACCTTTTTTTTTAGATTCCATATATATGTGTTAGCATACGGTATTTGTTTTTCTCTTTCTGACTTACTTCACTCTGTATGACAGACTCTAGGACCACCCACCTCACTACAAACAACTCAATTTCGTTTCTTTTTATGGCTGAGTAATATTCCGTTGTATATATGTGCCATATCTTCTTTATCCATTCATCTGTTGATGGACACTTAGGTTGCTTCCATGTCATGGCTATTGTAAATAGTGCTGCAATGAACATCATGGTACATGACTCAGAGTCAACTTTTTAAAGACTAGAAATTAACAGGATTGAAGCAAACTGGGGAGCATTTATTCAAGAAAAATGGCTGAATCTCAGTAAGAATACAGTAGTACCCCCATCCATGGGGGGATATGTTCCAAGACCCCCAGTGGATGCCTGAAACCTCAGGCAGCATATACAGCATGAATACACTGGACAAAGAGATGATACATGTTCCAGGCGGGATGGAACGGGACAGCATGATATTTTATCATGCAACTCGGAATGGCGTGCAATTTAAAACTTATTTCTGGAATTTTCCACTTAATGTTTTCAGGCTGCACTTAACTGCAGGTAACTGAAATGGCTGAAAGTGAAACTGTGGATAAGGGGGGGGGGACTACTATAGTCAGCTTTGTAGCATTTTAACTTGATCTAGTTCCATTCCCTGCTCTCGAACTCTATGGTAACCTTGAAAAATAACAGCTGCATTTGCAGTGAAAACCAGAAGGCAGGCAGCAGAACTGGAGGGAGCAGAACTAGGCTAGAGCTCCTTCAGAGTTTCATTCCTAGAAAATTATCATTATCTGACTTATCTGCAGGTTCCCTGGAAGATCCCACTTGCAAGGATCTCTATTTGATCTGACTTGGAACTCACTTGGAGAGGGAAGAGAATCTGATTTCCAGTTGCCACATTATATCATAAAAAATGTTCAGTTTTCAATTAAAACTTAACAAGACATGCAAAGAAACAAGAAAGTATGGCCCTTATACAGGAAAGCAAACAAATAAACAAACAAGAGAAACAACTGATGAAGAAGCCCAGATGTTGGACTTACTAGACAGAGACTAAAATCGGCTATTTTCAATATGTTCAAAGAACTAAAGGAAACCATATCTAAAGAACTAAAGGAAGTCAACTATACTTCTATTTTTTTTTAAGTAAAATCATTAAAAAGAAAAAAAAAAGAACTAAAGGAACATATGAGAATGATGTCTCAGCAAATCCAGAATACTACTAAAAGAGAGAAATATTTTTAAAACAGAACCAAATAGAAATTCTGGAGTTGAAAAATACAACTAACATAAAAAAATTAACTAAAGGCTCAACAGCAGATTTGAACAGGAATCAGTGAAACTGAAGATTAACCAACTGAGATTATCCAGTCTGGGGAACAGGAAGAAAAAAGAAAAGAGTCTCAGAGACCTGTGGGACACCATCAAGCATACCAGCATCATATAATAGGATTCTCAGAAGAGGAGACGGAGAAAGGCACAGAAAAAAAATATTTGAAGAAATAAAGGCCCCAAATTTCTCAAATTTGATAAAAAGCACATGAATCTACACATCTATGAAGCTCAATAAACTCCAAGTAGGATAAACTCAAAAAAATCAACCTAGGCATATTATAATCAAATTGCCTAAAGCCAAAGCAAGAATCTTGAAAGCAACAAGAGAAAAGCAATTCATCACGTATAGTTGATTCTCATTATTTACAGGCAGTTATAAAAAGTTGCCATGTACACTGAATTAGCAAATACTGAACCAGTACTCCTAGATCCTGTGAGCCTCTAGTCAAAACATTTTCACCAACCAATCAATATATAACCTTGTTTTACGTGTGTTTCTGTTTAAAGACACCTTAGTTAATATTCACTGTTGATTCATTAACACTGAACTCACAGGTAATGGCACTATAACTCATGCCTGAATGACACTCATCTAACAGGTCTTTTCTCTGTTAGGTACATCACAGCCTTCTTGGGCTTATGAACACTGAACAGCACTTCAGTAATACACTTAGGGGCCATTTTAAACAGTGAAACTGCCAACAAAAAGTATAAAAATGCAAAAAATGTGGCACTAAACAGACTATGAAAAGAATACTTGTTTATAGTCTGAGAGCTGAAATGAGAAGGCAGAGCGTCACCCTGTTCATCCGTTGTGCAATTCAAATTTTTTGCCACTCTGCACATGTCTACAACTGACCACAAGAGTTCTACAAGTATTGATTCTGTGTTGCAAATAAATTTTAGCCAGTAAGCTTATCTGCAAATACAGGATCTGAGAATCGTGAGGATCAACTATATATAACACTACTTGAAACACTTGTGCTCCCAACATAATGGGGTACTCCTCTTTTTAAAAATATAATATACAAAAACATCAATCTATGAAACAAATAACCAGAGGGTTACTGACCATCTTACAAGATACAGAGGTTTCTTTTAAGTACTGAACCCATGGTATATTTAATGTAACAATTCAGCAATTCTATTATGTACAACCTTTCAGGATTTCACTGTGATTTTTAAAGGCTCAAGCCTATATATTTAAGGTACAATCTATCTGCCAATTTAGAAGTATATAATTTATAAAGACAAATTTATGCTTTAAGAGAACAATTACATTTGGTGAATCACATTCACTCCTTTTTTTCCCCTTCTAGAATGCATTATTTTAAAAATAAAAAATAACATTTGTAAAAGCTAAACAAGTTGAGGAGTTATATTATTATTCATTAAACTTTTTATTTTAGTGCTAAGCTCATGGTGAAATTTTTTATAAAAATGCCAATGGATATTACAAATGCTTAAAGAAAAACTTAACAAGGTAAAATATATATTAATATCTCTTCACTGACTAGCTTGCATATAGCTGCTTCATCAAAGATGATTACTTCAATCGAAAAGACAAACAATAACAAGTATTGGTGAGAATGTGGAAAAATTGGAACCCTCATACATTGCTAGTAGGATGTTAAAATAGTACAGCACTTTGGAAAACAGTTTGGCAGCTCCTTAAAATAAGTATAGTGTTAGCACATGACCCAGCAATTCCACTCTAATGAATATATTCAAGAGAAATGAAAAATATAAATCCACACAAAAATCTATACATCAACATTCACAGCAGCATTACTCAAAATAGTCAAAAAATAGAAACAACCCAAATGTCTCTCAACTGACGAATGAATAAACAAAATGTGGTACAGCTATACAATGGAACATTAAATATATATATTATGTACATATAAAGGAATGAAGTACTGATACATGCTAAAACATGGATGAACTTTGAAAACATTGTGCTAAGTGTGAAAGAAGCCAGACACAAGAAGCCACATATTATATGCTCCCACTGATATGTAATACCCAGAATAGGCAGATCCACAGAAACAGAAGGTAGATTTGTGGAATGGAGAATCACTGCTAATGGGTACAGGGTTTCTTTTTGCGGCAATGACAAGGTTCTGAAGTTAGATAATGGTGACTGTTGCACAACTCTAAATATACTAAAACACATATGGTATGTGAATTACATCTCAATAAAGCTGTTATTTTCCCTATGTAACTTCATTGCCATTTTCCTTATGTAACTTCTCATTTAATAGCAAAAGGTACATAATAAAAAATAAGTTTTCGGGACTTCCCTGGTGGTGCAGTGGTTAAGAATCCGCCTGCCAATGCAGGGGACACGGGTTTGAGCTCTGGTGTAGAAGATCCCACATGCCGTGGAGCAACTAAGTCCGTGTGCCACAACTACTGAGCCTGCACTCTAGAGCCCATGAGCCACAACTACTGAATCCACGTGCCACAACTACTGAAGCCCGTGCGCCTGGAGCCCATGCTCCACAACAAGAGAAGCCACCGCAAGGAGAAGCCTGCTCATAGCAACGAAGAGTAGTCCCCACTCGCCGCAACTAGAGAAAGCCCGTGCGCAGCAGTGCAGACCCAACGCAGCCAAAAATAAATAAATAAATAAAATAATTAATTTAAAAAATAATAAGTTTTCCAGAGATACCTTTAATGCAGACTTAGTTTCCTCTTCATACTTCAATTAGAAATCTGGATTTAAATGCTGCTATCCCAAATCTGGGAATGTGAGTACTGAAAAGGCCCTTAAAGATCATCTAATTTAAGTCCTTCAATTTACAGATGAGGGAAAAAAAATCTCAGGATACTAAATGTCTTGCACTAGACCACATAGCGCCTGTATCTTGACCCTCAGAACTCTAAATGTGTACATAAATATTCTGTTCAGCACTATCCAGACTGACACATTAAGCTACACTACAGGAATAAATCCTGAAAGGAGTGGCCTAACCTAAGATTTATTTTTTGCTCACATAAAGTTCAAGGCAGCCCTTCAACTTGTAGGGACATCATTGGAACTTTTGTTTTCCACAGTCACCTTAGCACAACAAACTCATATCAACTCTTTACTGCTTCCCACTGTAAGTGACACACATCACTTCCCATCACAGCCCTTTGGCCAGAATTAGTCACTTGTGCTAATGTAACCACAAGGTAAACTGGGAAATGTAGGGGAACACATGGAATACTGGGTAAGCAATACAGTCGGCCACAGCTGCCCATCCAGCCCAGCTGTGGGTTGTACAGTTTTTACAAGATGGCGAGAGCAATTCTGATTCCACCCAGGAGAGGCTGCTTTGCAATGTGGAGTCCCTACAGTTGCTTTCCAGAGGCCAGGTGATGCTCACATAGGCTGCTCCAGGACATGGTTCTTTGCTGTGTTTATGTATGCAGGGTGGGGGAGTGAAAGGAGGTAGAGAAGGAAAGGTCACAGAGTCCTTTGAGAGACTGATGACAAAACACTCCATAGTCTTAACACTATCCAAAACACCAAAGTTTTCATTCAGTTTTGGATTTAGAGCCCCAGGTGAAGAACCACCTGCCATCCACATTCACCATGTTTCCCTTCCCTACAGAGGAACGCTGCACTGAGCTGGAGGCAGCAGGTGACTTCATCCAAACTGAGCCTCTCTTCCTGCACTTAGTGTTGGTCCAGCAATAACCAAATAGGGGAGGCCAAAGGCTCAAGCTAACGCAGTCAGGGGGCACCAAAGAGAAATATATACTGGATCCTCTGTGGGGGTTTTTTGCTTTATTTTTTAGCTTAATTTTTTGTTTATTTGTGTTTTGTTTGTTTGTTTTTTGGCTGCGCCATGTTACTTGTGGGATCTTAGTTCCCCGACCAGGGATTGAACCCATGCCCCCTGAAGTGGCAGCACACAGTCCTAACCACTGGACTCCCAGGGAATTCCCATATTGAACCCTTTGTATCCATATCACTTATTACCTGTGCACCTGTATCCTCAAGGTGTGGTCCTCAGGCTGTGAGCATCAGAATTGAATTGCTAAACACCAAAGGTGCACCTGTATTAGGATAAGTCTGTCTATAGGCCATATCAGTGTACAGGGCGTGGTTATAATGCCCACTGAACATGTTATTAAGAATGGAAATTTTTTAAGCAATTTTTTATGAGATGCCATATTAACATTAACCTTGTTAAGACTAGGATGAAAAGAAAGAAGCCAACCAAAGCTTAAGGACTTCCTTCCCTGACATTAGAACCAGAACATCCCTTTAATGGAATGACTATTAAAATGCTGATTCCTGGAATACAATCCAAATCTAACGAATCAATCTTTGGAGGCAGGAGCAGAGAATATGCATTTTTTACAAGATCCTCAGGTGATTCTAGATGCATGCTATAATTTGAGAGTCAAACTGGTCAGCTAAAAACCTGCTGAAAGCCACAAGGATGACGACACCTGAGCATGGACATCTGAAGTTGCTGACTATATAAACACCACTTAAGGCAACTCAGGTATTTCACCAATATTCCTATTCAACAAGAATCCAGAAAGGGACTTCCACCTCCATGTGATAAATGACTCTACTTCTTAGAACCAAGGGGCTGGTTGGAAAATTCAATGAAAACTTCTGTTTGTATCATAATTGCTTCTAACAAGACCACTCCGGTCCAACAGTCAAGCCTGGGGTTCTTCTCCAGGCAGAAAGAACAAACAAGCCCCTGAAGAAAACAAAAATTGGTTTTTACTTATTCTTAATGGATCCGGTGTTCCTGTGCTGACCTTTGCTGTAATCAAAACTAGATAGTGTTGAATTCAAGGAAATATCATGGAATTGAAATACCATTCAAGTTCTATCATTTTCAAATAGGCTTTTGCCAAGAAACAATACGCAAAGAAGGTGGTGACATCCATCTAAGGAGTCATCTTCATGGCAGTGATCATAATATCCCCTGACAAAATACTGATGGAAGCTCGGTGATGGGTACACATGAGATTGATCACATTATCTGCTCTACTGTTGTATATGATCAAACAGTTCTGTAATGAAAAGTTTAAAATGCTCACAAACATGTATATAAGCACGTGGATATATCTCTTTTACTTTTTTAAATAAAATTATTCTCAATACTTGTCTTATTGTTTTTTGAAAGCTTTTCCTCCATATTTATCTCCCTGAAGGGCTAAAATATGTTCAATCCATTTAAGGACATTTCTGCTGTGTATTTTCTTAAAAAGAATTTTCACTGGGAAAATATTCACCATTTATGAATCCACTATTCATGCTACATGGAAATAAATATGCATTGTGAAAGATCTCAGAAGTCAGTTGTAGCCAAGACTTGTAAGATTTAAGTACGGTATTCATAAGTTTTAATGCTGCCTAAGATTCTCAAACACATGGCAGAAAAGGACATTTTAGTAGATATCACATCTTTTCAACATTACAATAATTTGCAAAAATTCTCAATAGATTAAAATTGAACTCAGACCTGATTACATCATTTAAAGCATTCCTTTCTGCATCAAAGTCAACAGGAATTTGTATTTCAAACAATAACAAAGAACATGCTTGAAACTAGACAAAAGTTAAGTATAAAAGGGTTTTCTTATACCCATAACTGATAAAATTTTTAAAAAGTGGTCATCCTGAGAAAATTTGAAGAGCTTCCCTTTAGAGATGCAGTGGAAAAGAAAGTGGCCCTGGTGGCTAACTAACTGGTTGAGATCCTGGCTCTGCCACTTACCAGCTATGTGACTTGGGCAAGTTCTTTAACCTCTGTGTGCCTCAGTTTCATCGTCTGTAAAATAGGGATAATAACAGTAACTACTGTTATTGAGTTAAATGAGTTTATACATACAAAGCATGTAGAATAATGTCTGGCACATATTAAGCACTACTTGTCTGATGATCTTATTATTATTATCATTCCAGTAAGTGAAAGTAACCAGGCCTTATTATCTTGCTTGTCTGGAAAAAAGTTACTGACAAACAAGAAAGGTCTTGTAAAGTCACCCAATCCCTAAACTGAGTAGATATCTACGTATTCTAGGGTGGGTGGCATCACATGTTTCAGTAATGTGATAGTTATTATTTGTGAACACAGAGAACAATTTTAAATCCATTTCAGTCATTAAGCCAATAGAGAAAAAGGAGTGAAAAGCACTCCTGTTGTCAGAAATGGTATGGCACAAAGTAGCTTCATTTCAAGATGACAGGCTAAATAAACAGGCACATATACTTACCTCCCCACCTTCCTCAAATCCCAAAGACAACAAAAAGATATTCACAAGGGAATCACAACATAACGGTAATTAAAATGGCCAAGAGATATAGTCTATTTGAATGCTGGCCACTTTCTAGAAGACAGAAAGGAAGTGGAGGAAATTGTATGACAAGATAGACCAGAGCAGAGCTAGACACTTCTCAGAACATGTAAAGCCAAAGGCGGGCAGAGAAGCAGAGCCCTTTTCCTGGAGGAGCTGGATAAATGCCCAGCTTTGAGTCAGCAGGTACAGTCAGGAGTGGGAAATAGGTTCATCTACCTGATCTCCTCCATACTTCTCACCCCTGGTCACTGAATCAGCCAACTCCTATTAAGCCAAGAGGACTGTTGGAAAAACAGGAACCTCTTGTCAATAACCTATATAATCAACCTGGTTCTTCATCGATAAGCATCACCAGATAGTGAAAGAAAACCAAGAGGACATAAAGGAAAACTAAGATGAAAAGCAGATCAGACTCCAGGAGAAACATATATTTTAGGTCCCAGAAAAACTGGTATCTAAAGAAATTCTAACTGGTATCCTCAGAGAGATATGAGAAGATAATGCAACCTTAAAACAAAAGCAAGCAAAACATAAATGAAGCAGAAATCAAGGAAGAACTCTTGGAAATAAGAAAGATGATTGCCAAAATGAAAAACAAGGGAATAAATAAAATAGGAGTGGAGTAGCATGTAGGGGATACACACACACACACACCCCACACTTGCTTATATTTTTTAAAATAAGCAATGGAAGAATAAACCAAAAACCAATAAAAATGTTTATCTATGAGGTACAGAGAAGAACAAAGGCAAGGAAGGAAGCCATACTTCTCTCAGTATAACTGGCTTTATATAGTTTTATCTTTAGAACCATGTAACTATATTATATAATTATAAAAAAAAGTAAATAAAAAATAAAACAATCCTAAAAATAAAAAACAGACAAGTGAACCTAAACTATTTATCGAATTGGTGGCATAACCACACAGAGAAGGATTTTTCAAGTTAAAACAGTGTCTTGACTGTACCTCTCTGGTGTTATTGTCAATAAAGGAGAAGAGACACAAATATAAAATCAAAGAAATAAAAATCCTGTAATCCTTCTATTGAATTTGAATCATGAGTTATCTTTTTCTTTCTAAAAAGTACACATTTACTTTACTGAAAAGATCTAAATTCACATCCCAGTTGCAATTAATGCCCTTAATACTACTTCCTCCCACCAAATAGGATGAGAATTCCTTATAGAAATGGCTGATTCTAGATATGGGGTCAAAAACAAAAAGATAAGCCCAGGAATTCTTATCAGGCCAGAAATAAGGGAACCCATCTAATACTACCCAGCCCATGTCATAGGACCCAGGGTAAACCTGAAGAATAAGTTCTTATATTAATGGCCAATAATGGTAGAATTTCAGAATCCAAACAATAACTCTTCTGGAGCAAAATTCATTAAGTATATAAAAATTAATGAGTTTGGACTTGGCAATGATTTCTTGCATATGATACCAAAAGCAAAGGCAATAAAAGAAAAAACAGACAAATTTTACTTCATCAAAATTAAAACTTCTGTACATCAAAGGACACAACTGATAGAGTGAAAGGACAACCAAAGAATGGGAGAAAATATCTGTAAGCCATATATCTGAAAAGGAATTAATATCCAGAATATATAAAGAACTCATATAACTCAAAAATATATAACCAAACAATCCAATTATCAAATGGGCAAAGGACTTGAATAGACATTTGTCCAAAGAAATAGACTAATGGCCAACAAACATGAAAGAATGCTCAACATCACCAACCATTAGGGAAATGCAAAGCAAAACCACAATGAGATACCACTTCATATGCATATATGACTATTACAAAAAGAAAAAACCAACACACAAAAACAACATGTTGGCAAGGATGTGGAGAAACTGAAACCCTGTTCATTGCTGGTGGAAATGTAAAATGGTATGGTCACTATGGAAAACAGCATGGCAGTTCCTCAAAAAATTAAACATATAGCTAATTACCATATGATCCAGCAATTCTACTCCTGGGTATATACACAAAAGAACTGAAAGCAGGGACTCAAACAGATATTTGTACACCTATGTTCACAGCAGCATTATTCATAATACCAAGAAAGCCGAAACAAGCTAAATATCCATCAATGGATGAATGGATAAACAAAATGTGGTATAACCACATAATGGAATATTATCCAGCCTTAAAAGGATGGAAATTCTGATATATGCTTCAATATAGATGAAACTATATTTATCCATGTGGCAAGTGACCTCTCTACTTGTCAGGCCATAGATCTGCAGAAACCTGGCAGTAGTTGCAATATCTGTGGCCTTAAGACAGGTGCTGTGGGGAAGAAGGTGGAGACCATGGTCTCTACTTCCAAAGTCACAGCTAAATAACAGGATCATCAAGCACCCTGTCTCTTAAGCACAGGCCTGATATGGGGGAAGAGTCTGGTTATTTTTCTGGGGAGCCTGTCCTTTATCTTTTACCTTCTGTTTACAGCATCTTTCAACACACACACACACACACACACACACACACACACGTTTTTCTCTCATTTCTCTAGTCAAATATGTTCATCTGTTCTTTCACAGTGTCAAGTTTTACAAGTTAATCTACCTTGCCCAAACTGATGATCAAATGTAGTTGAACCCTTTGAAGAAGATATACAAATGGCCAATAAGCACATGAAAAGATGCTCAACATCATTAGCTATCAGGGAAATGCAAATCAAAGCCATGAGATACCACTTCACAACTACTAGGATGACTATAATAAAAAGACAGACAATAGGGCTTCCCTGGTGGCACAGTGGTTGGGAGTCCGCCTGCCGATGTAGGGGACGCGGGTTCGTGCCCCGGTCCGGGAAGATCCCACATGCCGCAGAGCTGCTGGGCCCGTGAGACATGGCCGCTGAGCATGCGCGTCCGGAGCCTGTGCTCCGCAACGGGAGAGGCCACAGCAGTGAGAGGCCCGCGTACCGGGGGGGAAAAAAAAAAAAAAAAAGACAGACAGTAACAAGTGTTGGCAAGAATGTGGAGAAATTAGAATCTGTGGGAATGTAAAAGGGTGCAAATACTTTGGAAAACAGTCTGGCAGTACCTCAAAAGGTTAAATGTAGGGCTTCCCTGGTGGCACAGTGGTTAAAAATGTGCCTGCCCACGCAGGGGACACGGGTTCGAGCCCTGGTCCGGGAGGATCCCACATGCCGCAGAGCAACTAAGCCCCTGCACCACAACTACTGAGCATGTGCTCTAGAGCCCACGAGCCACAACTACTGAAGCCCGCATGCCTAGAGCCCATGCTCCACAGCAAGAGTAGCTACCACTCTCCACAACTAGAGAAAGTCCGCGCGCAGCAACAAAGACCCAACGCAGTCAAAAATAAAAAAATAAAATAAAAATTTAAAAAGGTTAAATGTACAATTACCATATGACCAAACAATTCCACAATTATGTATATATCCAAGAAAAATAAAAGACATGTCTACACAAAAACCTGTACATGAAAGTCCAGAGCAATACTATTCATAATAGTAAAAAAGTGGAGGGCTTCCCCGGTGGCGCAGTGGCTGCGAGTCCGCCTGCCGATGCAGGGGACATGGGTTCGTGCCCCGGTCCGGGAACATCCCATGTGCCGCGGAGCGGCTAGGCCCGTGAGCCATGGCCGCTGAGCCTGTGCGTCTGGAGCCCTGTGCTCCGCAACGGGAGAGGCCACAACAGTGAAAGGCCTGCGTACCGCAAAAAAAAAAAAAAGAAGCCAGACACAAAGTTCACATATTGTATGATCCCATTAACATGCGATGTCCA
Organism: Phocoena sinus; assembly: GCF_008692025.1. Taxonomy (NCBI): domain Eukaryota; kingdom Metazoa; phylum Chordata; class Mammalia; order Artiodactyla; family Phocoenidae; genus Phocoena; species Phocoena sinus. The sequence continues at coordinate 16,580,493 of NC_045781.1, forward strand.
GAATAGGCAAATCCACTGAAACAGAAAAATTAATGGTTGCCTATGGCTGGGGCAAATGGGAAGAATGAGGAATGACTGCTAATGGGTACAGGGTTTCTTTTTGGAGTGATGAAAATGTTCTGAAATTCTGGTGGTAGTTACGTAACTCTACGAATACATTAAAAAATCACTGAATTATACACTTTAAATGGGTGAACTGTATGGTGTGTGACTTACATTTTAATAAAGCTGTTATTTAAAAAATAAAGGTGAACCACTCCATAAACAACTCCTTCTTCAGAGGAAAAAAATACAGAAAATTCTCTGTCCTCTCTGGACAACAACAATGTAAATCTAAATACCCACCCTTAATAATCTGGAGACACTACAGGAAATTAGGGAGGTTAGTAAAGTTATTGCCCATGAAGTTCAAAGCCCAACCACTTCCATGGTGCTTTTTCGGTCAGTTCAGAATGACACAAGCCATATTTAGAAATGCACTCCAAAAAAATGCTTTGAAGATTTTTATTCTCAACATTCACGAGTTTAAAGTATCTATCCAGACAAGAGAAAATGCCTGATTCAGTTCTTAGTTCTCTCTCTCATTAGGGCTCTACTTTTTTGGCTCCCCTTGTGTTACCACATTAAAAAGAGTGATATGAAAAGATGCTAGTTCTCCTTCCTTTCTTCCTGTCCCTCTGGCCATTCTTAGTTGCCTCTTTGAGCCACTCCCCATCTGACAGACCTGAAGTGCTGTGGTTCCTCAGAGCTCTATGCTGTGCCCTGTTTCTAAGATCAACATATTCTCACTGGGATGATCCCCAAATCCATCTCTCTAGCCCAGATCTTTCTCTTGTACTCCAGATCCCAAATATTCAACTACCTAATGGACAGGTCCCCAAATCAAAATGTCCAAAACCAACTCTCCCCAGTCTTTCCATATTCCTTCCCTGTCTTGGTGAATGGCATCACCATTAACCTACCTGAACAAGCCAGACACCTGGAGTTATCCTCTACTCCTTACTCTTCTTTATATCCAATTAATCATTCAGTCATATCCTTTCTGCCTCCTTAACATCTTGCAAGTCTTTTTCCTTCTACTTTCACTGGCAATCCAAAGTTCAAACCTTCTTTACCTCCTGTCTGAATTACAGAGGAGCCTCCTGAGTTATCTTCTAAATGCCTGGACTGCTCCTCTCTGGTTGCTGTGTGATTAATCACGCCACTCTCCTGCTTAAAATCGATTATGGCTCTCCATTACCTTCCCAACTTTCTCCCAACTTCCCCCCACCTCCCTCACCCCATTTCTGCCTAGTTCTTGCTTGTGCCATCTTTCTTCTCACCATCTACACATTCAGCTCCCTCTGCATGGAAAGCTCTCCTGGCTTACTCTCACTCCTCCTGGATGTCTAACTGAGATGTCAGCTCCTCTGGGAAGCCACCTTGACAAAGACTGAGGTAGAAGCGCCTCTGTGTGCAACCATAACAGCCTGTCTTTAGCCCTATCTTAGCACTGTCTTTGTTGTATTGTAACGTACTGCATCACAACTGCCAGTTTCCCCTGTGCTTCTAAGCCACCTCCAACCACCAAGATCACCGAGCTCATTCAAGATATCAGAGAGTGCCAAGCACAGATGTCTGTTGAATGATTAGTTCATCCTCAGTATTTATTTAATGGTTATTTCTATACAGCATTCACACGGTCAGTCTTGCTATCCACAGAGGCAGTAGCTAAGTGCTAGATAAAAGGTTCTGCTTTGAAAAAAAAAAAAAAAAAAGCTGATGACATGACATGTTCACTCAAGTACTCCTCAACAAAACTACCATTCATTAAGTGACTACAATGTGTCAAGCATTATACCTGGAGCTTTGGATACATAATCTCATTTAATGCTCACTAGAACTGTAAAATAAAAACAACTGACATTAACTGAGCGGGTAATGAGTGCCAGGCACTGTGCTATGCACCTTGCATCTGTTACCTAATTTAATGCTCACAAGGATCCTGTGAGGCAGTTAAAGAGCTTGAGTGAGTTCTTCAAGTTCCTGCCACATGGGTAAGGTAGCAGTCCCCAACAGAGCTGGGTTTGGGGCCTGGGAGTCTGCCACTAGCAGCGGAGGTCTCCATCACTGCATTATTCCACCTCCGTCAATGATCTAGACCAGGACATTCTGTTTATTACCCTTAGGAGATGGTTTCAAGCTGTAGGATTCTTGGCAGGAATTGGCAGGAAGTTGAGCTGAAGCAATGAAAAGAAAGGAAAGTGGTCTCTCTTTAGGAGATCATAGCCATATGCATTGCTAATGACCCAAATTCACCTCTCCAGTCAAGACCCCTCTCTCCTGGGACTTCAAATGTTAGTCATCCTTCCATTCCCCGGTCTTCCTCCTGCATTTACTGCCTTGGTTAAAGGCACTACCAACCCTGCACCTAAACGTAAGGTATTATCCCAGATGGTCCCTATCCTGTTCCCTTTCCTTACAATCCCTTACATTCAGTCCTGCTAATCCTGTTGACCACAATTCATGGTTCAATCCTGTTCACCTGGTCTCACCTGGGCTATTGCAACTGCTGCATAAATGTTGGCTATTGTTACTGTTACATCCTAAATGCCTCTTGCTCTCTCCTTTATGCCAGCACTGTTCAGCTTCCAAAGAACTAGCCTTCAGGAGCAAGCATGTAAGGCCAAGAGAGAATATCTTCTATGAGGACCAAAAGCCAAGCTTCCAGATGCTCAGGTCCCAGATCTTTCAATGAAAGCATAACAGATAGACAATAGCAAAATCTAAGTAGCATGCTAAAAATGTATGAGAATGTCAGATACTGGAATAGAAACTAATAAATAGCTCCAATCCCAAGAAACCATTCTATTTTATTCCATTTCACAAAATTAGTAAGTCAGCATTCAATCTTTTAACACAGTGGCTCTCAACAAGTGAAGATGATTACACACACACACACACACACACACACACACACACACACACATCTGCCCAGGGGACATTTAGCAATGTCTGGAAACATTTTTTGGTTGTCACAACTGGGAGAGTGCTAGTGGGTAAGGCCAGGAATGCTGCTAAATATCCTGCAATGCACAGGACAACCCCCCTGTCCACCTAAAGACAGACAATTATCCACCCAAAATGCCGGTAGTAATGCTACTGAGCAACTGTGCTAAACAAGTTCCTTCTATATTCAAGTACCTAATACATAAAAAAGTGACTTCTTTCTGGGAAGATGATACAAACTTTCCCTGTAAGTTAAGCTACAACAGGTCCATTTGAGGTATCACTGGAAAAGAGGCAGGTAAATGCTAAATACCTGGTTGAAAAAACAAATGCCGTGAGTTGGGAGGAAGGAGAGCACCATAGAGGCCGAGGCCTCGTCAAAGACCTCAGAGAGCAGATGGGCTGCTCACTTCACACGCCAAGCCTGCCAGTCCAGGCCCGCCCAAATCCAGAATCACCTCTCCAGCCTTACTTGCAACAGGTCTCTTCAACCCACCTTTTGTTCCTGCCACACTGTCCACCCACAACAGCTACTTCTCCACAGCGCCACTATGTTCTATTGTTACTGCTGGAACAACCTCTCATCTACCTCACAAAAGCTCTGCCCTCCAGCTGAGCGGCACCCAATTCCCCCCAACCCCAGGCTGACAAGGACATGTGGTCATCTCAACCCAATCACCCAATCATAAGAGCGTGTTCCTACGATTCCTGAAGAAGGAGGCAGTGCAAAGACAAAGGTGTAAAATGCTTTGAAGGGCTTAGGCCCTAAGGCCTTGTCCTCTGCCGCCTAACATCAGAGCTTAGCAGCAGCCAGCCAGGAGCCGCCTCACTTCCTGTAGTTGCTCAGTAAAAATAGGAAGTGGGGGGAGAAATTCACAAAGCAGAAACAAAAGTAATCACTGCCTAGCTTCCTGAACACAAATCACTGAGCAGGGAGGGTATCATTAAAACATCAAAACGGAAAGGGAGGCATGGAGAGCCAAGGCCAGAGGAAAGGAAGTGACACTTCTGGGTCCACCGAGCCCAGACTACTTCTGTGCCCAGGAGACTGCTCCCAAAGAAAACTATGTTCAAAACTGGACACTAGTTTATATAGAAAGTTTTCAAGGAACACTAACGCATTTTAATTTAAAGAATCATGCAACAATTCCTGAAACATTAAAGTTCTATCAGAGTAAAAAAATGTCAATGACAAAGTTTTAAGGAAGTCAAGATTAAACTACATTTTTCCTAGTCAAGAAGTGGCTACTAAAATTGCTATTAAAACAAAACAAAAGGAAAATTACTAAATAACTGACTGGTTGACAAAATCTGAAGCCCATGCTTTCCTATACTGAGGTATGAAAACTCAAGTAGATAGAAAAAACCCTACTAAATAAAAATTCTATTCATAGAATTCTAAAAAATTCTAATCATAGCTGGAATCTATCATAGTTAAAATAAAGATGCTTCTACACCTGTGCCCACAGGCATGGCTCAACCCTGTAAGTCGTGCCTGAATGCTCCAGGCACCCAGGATGCAGAGATTAACAGTGCTGACGTCAAGGAGCTTCTGGTCTAATGGAGGAACCAAGTGCTCCCACGTGGTGACACCTGACTGCCCCTTGTACTGACACTTGCTCTAAAACAATTTATCATCACAAAATATGACACTCCTCTATAAAAACAAAGCAAGTTGTCATCACCAGATCTGAAGAGCTTTTATATCTGGTAATCTACAAATAACTGATAAGTTCAGTTAAGCAGAAGAAATAAATTTTCTAACCACAAAGTCAACAGAGTTGAAATTTAGTTTCAAAATAACACAGGTTAAAAACAAAATAGGCCAGGGAATTCCCTGGCGGTCCAGTGGTTAGGACTCTGCACTTTCACTGCCAAGGGTGCCAGTTCGATTCCTGGTCAGGGAACTAAGATCCTGCAAGCTGAGCAGTGTGGCCAAAAAAAAACAAAAAACAAAAAACAAAAAACAAAAAATAACAACAAATTAAATATAAGAACTTTTGAATTTTATTTGAGAAACACTCTAAGCCAAAAAAATATTTGTTAAACAGAAATCTTCAAAAGAAAAGGAAAGGGCTTCCCTGGTGGCGCAGTGGTTGAGAGTCGGCCTGCCAGTGCAGGGGGCGTGGGTTCGTGCCCCGGTCCGGGAGGATCCCACGTGCCGCGGAGCGGCTGGGCCCGTGAGCCATGGCCGCTGGGCCTGCGCGTCCGGGGCCTGTGCTCCGTAGCGGGAGAGACCACAGCGGTGAGAGGCCCGCGTACCGCAAAAAAAAAAAAAAAAAAAAAAGAAAAGGAAAAAGTGGGGTGGTGGTGGTCAGAGCCTTGCCAAGAAAAGGTTTATCTACAAGCAACTACCATACACCACCAAAAGGTGAACAAAGTTGGCTCCTAAACATCTGAAAAAGTTTACTCAGGTGAAACAAAGTTTTCATCTGTAAATTGAAATGGTCTCAGACCAATAAAAATTTGCATATCAGGGCCTTCCCTGGTGGTCCAGTGGTTAAGACTCCTTTCTTCCAATGCAGGGGACGTGGGCTGGATCTCTGATCAGGGAACTAAGACCCCACACGCGAGTGGCACAGCCAAAAGTAATAACAATGATAACAAAAAAATTTGCATATCAAAATGCACCCAAGCACTACGAAAATGTTTGTGATAAACTGTGCTGCTGAAGGAAATTCGAGTATAAATCAAGGAGTTAGAATAACTTAAAGTAAATCATTACTTTAAAGTAAAAATCACAAAACATTGATTAATTTTTCAAATCCAATTTGTTAAAAAAATTTTTTTAATCTACACCTATTAAAAACCTGCAGTTTATTTTTTATTTATTTTTTTGTTTTTGCAGTTTATTACAGCATGATAAGGCCTTGATCTACTCAGCTCTGTTTAAGCCTAGTTTTAGCTCAATTATCCAAAAAGTTTCCAAACTTGTAAAAAAAAGCATGTTGAACTAGTGAAAACTAATGTATCCATTAGAAAGTTATTTAAGAACTCAAAGTTGTATAGTGTTACTCATTCTTAACAACTTGCACTGTGGAACCTATCCAAAACTAACCTCAAATGGGGAAAAACAAGTATTTATCAAGAAGCTTATATACAAACAGGTAAATCAAACCATAATATGGAAATTATTTCTCTTACTACAGAGAGGAACTATATAAACTTTAGATAAATACACTTCAGATTCAGGACCATTTCTGAAAATTTAAGGTACCCATGAAAAATTTCATCAATGGATATTATAGAAGCTCCTTCCTCCAGGCTGGGAACACTGACTCCAATTTTGCACACCCAGCAAGCCTTTCCATCTCTCAAAAAGAACAGCAAATCCGAGTTACAGCTAGGGAGCTCATTCTTCTCCACAAACATTTCAGCAGGTCAAATATTTAGCAATGAGGACATTCAAGGAGCCTCCTGCCCATCTCACCCCCACCTCCCACCGCTTCCTGAGGCAGGGAAGACAGCCCTAGAGAGCAGGCCTGCAGTGGCTCATGTTCCTACCTTGTGGGTAAGATGAAATCTCTCAATGCTGAGAGGTTATGCAGTAGTTATGGGTATGGGTTTGGGAGACAGATTGACCCTAGATGTGAAATCCTGCTCTCAGTAACCATCAGTTGAATGAACAGCACTTAATCACTCTATGACCTCAGGCAAGTTACCTGAACTCTTGTGCCTCAGTTTCTTCAGTACTGTAGTGAGGATTAAATCCATAAAGGATAGCACTCAATAAATGGAACTACTGCTCTGAAACAGGCCAGGAAACAGTCAGAAGGCGGCATTTTATCTTTTTTTAAAATTCTTCATTCTGGCCTACTAGCAGTAAAAATACTAACTCCCTCTCCCCACCCCCACCCCAAATACCACACAGTTACAACAACTTTCAAAAATATTTCTTACCTTCTTGCAGCCCTGGCCCCAACTCCCAAAGTCCTGGCAACAAACTAAAAGGAGTGCTGCCCTGTGTTCTCAAGACGGGAAGGAGGTCATGGCTCCTCCTATTTCCCTGCCTACCACTCCCTCTTGCAGCCCCAAACTAGAAAAAGAACACGGACAGTGCTAAGGAATGAATCACCTTGCTTTACAAAGCACATTACAAAGTGACTTAAGGACAAGGACAGGCACGGTACATCCTTTCCTACCTGGAGACCCACAGACAAGATAGGTCCTTGTGAGCTGGTGAGAGGAACCACTTTCACCTCTCCCTGCCTAGGTTACCAGCCTACAGCACTCAAGTCTGGGAGCCAAGCCAGCCTTCCTTTACCTGTTCTCAGGCACATACATCCCCCTCTGGGACCTGGGAGTGGGGTAGGGGAAGACTCAGGTATTCCCAGGTTCCCCAGTCACACGACCATCTCACTAGCACCTAATCCCAAAATCATTTTCAATAAGAAAATTTGATTTTTTTTTCAGGTAATATCTAGCTCTAATTCCACACTCAAAAACTTTCACATTATGATTCTTTGCAACTACCAGTTTGGAAAAGCACATATCTGACAGTGGCCTAGACACAAGGAATATAGTCAAAATGGCTTAAAAAAAAAAAAAAGCAATACCATCTAGGAATGAACCCTAGAAACAGATTCAGTAAATGTAGAGGCCTGCATCCAGGATGCCCACTGGCAGCACTGACTATAAGCACCAACCTGTAAGTAACCCACATGTCCTGTATGAAGGGGTTCATTAAAAAAATTACACAGGGGGCTTCCCTGGTGGCGCAGTGGTTGAGAGTCTGCCTGCCGATGCAGGGGACACGCGTTCGTGCCATGGTCCGGGAAGATCCCACATGCCGTGGAGTGGCTGGGCCCATGAGCCATGGCCACTGAGCCTGCGCGTCCGGAGCCTATGCTCTGTAATAGGAGAGGCCACAACAGTGAGAGGCCTGCGTACCACAAAAAAAAAAACACACACACACACACACACACAAAAAAAGAAAAAAGAATTACAAGGAACATCTCACAATCACTTGAAAGTTCAAGGTAGAGCTAGCACATTTCATCAAGCCTAAACTCTCATCGCTATAAATCCCATCATTTTATATATGCTAAGAAAAACTCTGCCAGCTAACGATGACCTGCCATGGCACGACATATCCCACTTTCAGGCTCCCTCAAGGCGCTTTCCCGTCTCATTTCTCTGCCTCAGTCCATCTGGGACACACATCACACCTGGAACAAGCCTCTTTGCATCCTTTTCTCTCCTTTCACTTTTTCTAGAAGTTACCCATATTTAAGATCCACTGTTTCGATGACACGATCTTAGGCTCCTTTAGTTCCTATGGAGCCTTTCCGGAGCTCCTGCAGCCTCCACTGCCATTACTCATCATTAGCTCTGGGTGTCTTCCCTTTCCAGATGAATTGTAAGCACACAGAGAGAGAGACTGGACACATCTTCACATTCACTTTGGTGTAAAACACAGGGTCATAACACTACCACCACCACCAAAAACCCACACCTGTCAGGAACTGTTCTAAGGACTTCACAAATATTAACTCCTTTAAGTCTCACTATAACCCCAGGAGGTAGGTACTATTACTTCACCCATTTTCAGACAGGGTAAATTGAGGTAAAGAGAGGCTATATGATTTAGAGGTTAGTGACTAGTTAAGTGGTAGAGGCAGGACTTGAGCCCAAGCAGTCTGGATATAGTCCTTGCCCTTAAACTCTATGCTACATTCCCTCTCTAAGTGACTGCTATGTATATAGCAGACATTTAGATTTTAATTCCTATTACTTTTTCATTGAAAATACACATACACAGTGGAAAAAATTCGTATTGTACAAAAGAGTATGCAAGAAAAAGCCAGGTCAGTCTAACAGCCTAGATTTCTGGGGCCTAATCCCAAAGGCAATCACTCTTTCTTTTCTATGATTCGAGAATTGTTTTTCTGCACTTAGAAACCTACTTCATGTGTATCCCCCCTCTCTTTTTTTTTTTTACACAAATGGGCACATATACACATTGTCTTGCATCTTGCCTTTTTCATTGAAATATTTCTCCGAGTTTGATGCATATCTGCGCCTAGGCTGCTTTTATTCAGTTGTAAGACACATATTTTCACACTTTAAAGATGATTTCATGAAGTCAGAGAATCTTGGTGGGCTTGGACTTCATCAGGAAACAGAAGTCACAAAAGGCTTTTAAACGTACAGCAGATGTCAAGGGTTAGCCCTGTAGCAATGTGCAGGCTGAATCGAGGAGACATCCAACATGTCATTTCTCTTATAATAGTAAATAGCTACATCAGAGGGTTGTTATGAGGACCAAACAAGGTATTATACACAAAGCACTTCACACCAAACCTGGCTAGCACAGTGAGTCCAAGGGATGAACATAGCACCTGACACACTGTTATGCCCAATAAGTTAGAGACTGTTATTAATTATATCTTCAAAAGCTGGCTCCACTTTCCAATCTCATTTCCCTCTACTCCCCTATTCATATCTATCCACCCTTCAGCCTAAATCTCCTGCAACTCACATACCTCAAACTTGCTCAGCTCTATACCTTTACAGCCATCGTGGTCCTGCCTAAAAGTCCTCTCCCCTTCCTGTGGTGCTGGACTCACTATTTCCCACAGTACTCAGCTCAAGCACAGCCTTCACCTGACAGTCTTCCCTAACAACTGCAGCTGGGTTCTCTGAACAAGCAGTTTGGGAAGAGCCTATCTGTCATGACTTCCCACCTTCTGGTTCTCAGGTCTGGTTCCCAGAGCACCCAGGAGCAAGTCGGTTCAGGGGGACTGATTCAGGCTACCTAAGCTCAAAAGGTGAATGATGTATTAACCAGAAGGCCAGTCACAAAGTTGATAAATAATGATGAGAGCTAACACCTATTGAGCTCTTACCGGGGGCCAGGCAGCAAAGAGGAAGGTGCTACTATTATCCCCATTCCTCGGATGGGGAACCAGAGAGGTTAGCCAGCAACTCAAGTCCAGGATCTGACCCAGGAGTCTGGATGCAGACCACTCTCAACAGGAAATCTCCATGTGAAGCCATGTTCTAATCAAAGGGCATTAGGATCATGGAAGCAAAGCAAAGGAAAGATTCTCTCCACTAGAGGCATCAACAGAGATGCACCCATCTGTCTGGAAGAGCAAAGGCCCAGTGGAGGACTGCACAGAGCTCCTCTGGCCGAGGTCCCCAGAAGGTACTACAGACACATCACCCAATTCTTCTCTTGGACCCACCACCCCAATTTCCATAGACATCATCCCAACCCTCTCCTTCTAGAATCAAAATCTTTCTTCTGAGGATATAAAATTAAGCATCTGGCCACAAACACATTCCAATCATGCCTTCCTAGGGTTATAGCTGGGTCATTTTGGTTGAACTTAAAAGTTTTCCCTGAAATTCTCAAAACTACATTTACAAAATGTCTCTTGGCTTGTATCTTTTCTACAGATAGCTGATTTGACATTTATTCTGATTTCATTCTCAGATGATCATTGATTCATTCAACAAATACTTAATTGTTCCCCAAACGCTGTGTTCTAGGCCCTGGAGATAGCAGCAGTGAACAAGACAGGCAAGATCTCTAAAACCTGTCTCCTGCTTCTAGGCACTTATGATACTTGATGGCAACTGCTTATTTGGTTTTCTTTCCTAGGCTGTGCCTTCCAGCTCTGTATTCCAATCCTCCAGTACAGTAACTGGCCTATACGGTAAATACTGCATAAATGTGAGATAACTAAATTCATGACTAAATTCATTGGGTCTCATTTTTCTAATCCAGGGTGGAATCAAATTATGTCTGAAGTCCCTCAGAGCAAAGGTACAAGTTTAAATCAAATTGTAGGAATAGAAAGCAAATGGCAATAGAACCCAAATCAAGAAGGAAGAAAGAAATCACTTGCATCAAAGTCTGAGCTGGGGTCACCGACTGGAAAGAGGATGAGGGGGTGAAATGGGTCTCTACCTAGAAGTCACATGCTGGACAAGTGGGAAGGAGCATGCATTGGGGGAAAGAGGTAGAGATATTAAGCTGGGCCTTAGAAAATGCTTCCAGGCAGATGTGGGAAGAAGAGAAGCAGCAAAGACAAGTGAAAAAGCACAGTCACAAAGTTAAGCTAATGATCACAATAGCTTAAGTCAAGAAGGCCAACCAAGAGGAGATGCACAACAGCAAGAAAGTGTGGCTCACCATGCCAAATACTTATGGTCAAGGTCAAGGGAAATGAGAAAGCAGCAGCCACTGCATCTATCAATCAGAGGACCCTCAGGAGGACAGTTCCATTATGGATAAAGACATCTGAAGCACAACCCCTGAAACATTCAGGTTCTTGGTGAACTTAGAACTAAGAGAAAATGGCATCCTGCTTTTTCTGTAACTCCAAAAAAGCAATTCCTTATTCAAACCCACATTCTCTCTCCACCTTGGAAGGTCATCATTTTCCACTAAGCAGAAAGTCACAGGAGGGAAAAGGAGAGAGTGGACACTCAACTCATGTGATGCCCCAGTCCACTAGCTCTCAGAAACATTTTCCTATAGACTTGTTAGACCCGCTTGACAAAAAGCTGCTGGTGTATTAGGCTTCGGGTTTTCAACAGAATAAACACTTAGTAAAATTTTCAGCAGAATCATGTGCAACTTGTTTAAAAATTTTTAAAGAGGATGCTTAAAACATGTTGTCTTCCAAAAATCCAGAGATAATTTTAGATTGAAAAATCTAGGCTTGCCAAGGGAATCTGAGAACTCTTCTATCTTGGTCTCCAATGCTAACCTACGTATTCGTGTGCAAAAATAGAGGAAGATTAGAATCTCAAATGCCAGACTGAAAAGTTGCCACAACAAACCTGAACTCTTCATATGGAGTTTGTTATCTTGTCAGCAAGATAGCAAGTGAAACAGCAATAACTAAACTTTTTTTTTACTTCAAAAGAAAAAAGTCTCAAACATGAAATACATCCTGGACTTGCAAAGGAAAATAATTTAAAAAAAAGATATTGTGAATGGAATTATAAAACAGTATACACAAAATCTAAATATCAAATCTGTAAGTAGTCCTTTACAAACACAAACTTAGAACTTTAGGTCTAAAATATGATAAAACAGCAATTATAGTTTTTTCAGTAAAGTTTGGAAAATTAACCTATTTGGAAAATACATATTTTCAACCAAAACCAAATTTTAAGTAAATTTAAAACAGCTAAAAGTAAAAATAAAACCATGAAATGAGAAACAAATATGGATGGATGTTATGAATATTGGGATGGAGAATAATTTTTGAAGTGTCAACAAAGGAAAAATAATACTATATTTTTTAAATGAATGTTACCTTTGACCTCATTTGTAAATTTAACCCAAAACAACAATCAGACAAATCCTTTTGGCAGAACTGTCTATCTTGTGACGAATTAGAAACAATCTACATGTTAACTTGGTATATGTTGGCTTGGTTAACTTATGATATATGTATATATTATGTATATATGATATATGTATATATGTATATATTATGTATATATGATATACATTATGAAGTCCATAGAAGTGATAATATCTGTATTTATTGATATCACCAAAATGTTAGCAATGGCTGTCACTGAGCGGTAGGTTGGTGGATGACTGTCACTTTAAAAAGTATTGTCACAACACTTTTTGTGCTGTCTTGAATGTGAAGAAAGGAGAATGAGTTGCTTTTATAATGGGGGCGAGGAGCGGAAACAAGCTATTTTCAAATTAACCCCCCCCCCTCCAAGCTGAGTATTTATCTGGCAAAATTTGTGAGGAGAATAAACAAAATTCTTATCATGCCAACCAGGCATGCTTCTTTCCTCGCACCGCGCGGAGCAGGAAGACACACCCCTGACCCTACGCTCGCCCCTCAGCCGTGGGTCCTTCATCCTCAGCCCCGGCCCTCCGGCGGTCCCCGCGGAACCTCCCCTGGCCCGACTGCGCCAGGGGGCTCAGCGGGGCCGGAAAATCGTGTTCCTCGGGGCCCGGCCCGGCGGGAAAGGTGCGCGCAGCCGACCGGCAGCCGCGGGGCGGCGTGAGGGCCGCGTCCCTAGGCAGTCCCGGTAGACCCCGGGACCCACAGGCCGCCGTCCCTCCGCTAACTGCTCGGCGGGCTTCCGGGAGCGGGTCCCGGCGCCAGCCCGACCTCCCCGGCTCCGGCGGCCCAAGGAGCGGCCCCCCGCCCTTCCTGCCCCGCGTCCGCGGGGTCCCCGCCGCGCCCCCGGTCTCAGGCACGAGCCAGGAGGCCCCTCCAGGCTTCCGTCCGGTCAGCCAGCCAGCGCTCCCAGAGCCCGGCGTCCTCCACAGCGAACGGGCAAGGGGCGGGAGCCGACGGCCCTGAGCCCTGCGGCCCCAAGCGGAGCGGCGCCCCGCGAGCTCGTCCAGTCGCCAGCCCCGGCCGCACCCCACCACCCACCCACCACCCCCTGAGCCCGCCCGCCTGCGCCAGGCGGCACCCGCTCGCGCCCGCTCCTCACCTGCAACGCGCCCCGGCCCCCAGCTCACCGCCCGAACCGGCTGTGTACACCGGAAGTGACGTCTCCGGGGCAGGCCCCGCCCCCGCCCCAGGCGGACGCCGGGTGGCTGCAGACCAAGCGGCTAGGAGCGGTCCCCGACCATTCCCTGCGCGAGGGGGGCGGGGAGGGCCCTGCACCCCCTTGCCTAGGGACGGAGGACCTCCAAATGGGACTGCCAGGGTGGGGGGTTGAGGACCGGTGGCCAGAGTCCGCAGGGCCACCCTGGTTCTCCACTGTGACTTAGCCTCCGGGCGGGAGGGGTCAGCTGTGTCCTCACAGACTTATGAAAATTAATTACTGAAGAATTGAGCACTTACTAGATGCCAGGTCCTCGCAGGAGCTGTAGGAACTGGATAATGCCCTCTCCCTCATACGTTTATTCTCTAGTGGTGGAAACAATCATTGTTATAAATGCGCTTGATGATATAGTGCCAATTGCGACAAGCGGTAGGAGGGGAAAGTGGAAGAGGGAGGGAGAGCGTCCCTTGACCTAGTGAAGGAGGGTTATCAGGGAATTCTTCGCTCAGGAAAAGAGCGGGAGTTGAGGTCCTAAGAGGGAGGGGAGTGGGGAAAAGAAAAAGTTGAAGAAGCAGGGAGGAAAGGACATTATGGCAGAAGTAACAGCAGGTGTCTTTGGTGGCTTTGTGTTTAAGAAACGAAGGTAGTGAGAAAGTCTTACCTGAGAGCAAGGGGTGATTTTACCATACTTGTGGGTTTAAAGAGATTACTTGGGCTACATTGTGGAGAAGGACTACAGAGGAGAGGCAAGAGTGGATGTAGACTTGTATGCCCATGTTCATAGCAGCATTATGCATAAAAGTCAAAAAGATGGAAGCAACCCAAGTGTCCATCGATGTATGAATGGATAAACAAAATGTGGTATATCCACACAAAGGAACATATTCAGCCTTAAAAAGGAAGGGAATTCTGACACATGCTACAAATGGATGAACCGTGAAGACATTACACTAAGTGAAAGAAGCCAGTCACAGAAAGATATATTCTATAATTCCACTTATATGAAGTACCTAGAGTAGTCAAGTTCACAGAGACAAAGTAGAATGGTAGTTTCCAGGGACTGGAAGGAGGGGCGCATGGGGAGTTTGTAAGGTAGTGGGTTGGAATGATGAAAAAGTTCTGGAGATGGATGTGGTGATGATTGCACAACAATGTGAATGTACTTAATGCCACAAAACTGTACACTTAAAAATGGTTAAAATGGGGGACTTCCCCGGTGGCGCAGTGGTTAAGAATCCGCCTGCCAATGCAGGGGACACGGGTTTGAGCCCTGGTCCGGGAAGATCCCACATGCCGTGGAGCAACTAAGCCCGTGGACCACGACTACTGAGCCTGCGCTCTACAGCCCGTGCGCCAAAACTATTGAGCCCGTGCGCCACAACTACTGAAGCCCGTGAGCCTAGAGCCTGTGCTCTGCAACAAGAGAAGCCACCGCGATGAGAAGCCCGCGCACCGCAACGAAGAGTAGCCCCTGCTTGCCGCAACTAGAGAAAGCCCCCGAGCAGCAATGAGGACCTAATGCAGCCAAAAAAAGAAATTGGTTAAAACGGTAAATTATATGTATATTTTACCATGATAGATAGATAGATGGATGTAGAGATCGGTTAGTAGTCTATTTCAGTTGTCCAAGCAAAAAATGATCCCGATGTAAACCAGGACCTCCACATTTTTTTGTTCTTGAACATCTATCCGGAAAAATGTTTGAATATCGTCCAGATTTATTTTACTTATAAATTATATGCACTACACTACTAATATACTATTTACATAATGGAACATACATTAAAAGAATTTTAAAAGATAAGTCTTAAATTCTAATATTTTCTTCCTCTACCCCAATAGATTGCCTTCTTACATTAGTAGCTGTGTGAATCTCATTTTGAAAGCCATTCACAGACTATGGTAGTGGCAGTGGGGAATAAAGTCAGTGGTTGAACTAGACATGGAGGGTTGGAAAGAGGAGGGAATCCTAAATCTCTCCTGGGTCTCTGGGATGAGCCACTGGAGTGGTGACACTCAGTGCTGGGAAGCTCCTGAGGACCACATTTGGAAGGGAGGAAGACAGGAAGGAGGCCATGAGTGCCGTTGTGAACATGACATCAAAGAAGAGGCACCAAGTAGGCAGTTGGGGCTGGAGGTCTGGAGCTTGGGCTTAGGGGGCTGTTGAAGCTGTCACTGGGAGATGTCACTGGGGCTTAGGGGGCTGTTGAAGCTGTGGGTAGGAGCTGAAGGTGGGTGTAGATTGAGGGAAGGCTTTTTTGTGGTTGGTTTTTTAAGGTGGAAGAAACTTAAACATGTTTCAATGTCAGAGAGGAAGATCCAGTTGACAAAAAGAGACTGAATATACAGGAGAAAGATGATGTGATTCATCTTGTGAGGTTCTGAAAAGGCTGGAGGGGGTCTAAAATGCTTGGCCATGGGTTTACCTGACGCTGCAGTAAAGAGTGAGGGGAACTTGCAGACAGAGGTGTGAGGAGAGTGAGAAAGGTCTGAATGCGGAAAGGAAAAATGTGGTAGAATTTCCAAATTGTACTGAGGATCTATTTCAGGTTGATAGAGCCTTCTCTCATATTAACTGCCTTGCCCCAGCAGCTTTCAGGTAAAAGTAAGAAGATGGAGAAAGGCTTCACCTGGGGGTTGAATAACAGAGAGAGGGGTGAGTGTTACTGACATAACAAGCTGTGGAACCTAAGCTACAGGAGAAGGGATGTGACGTGGAAGAGGACAGCTGGGTTGGAGGAAGTGTCCCCGGGTACTGGTGTCATCGTACCTATGTAGGCTGGAAAAGGGATCAGAGATGATGGTGCCCGGCTTCTGAGTGGGCCAAGTGTGGCTCCTGCAGTCTCAGGACAAGCCCATCTCTTTTTTTCTTTTTGGCATGCGGGATCTTGGTTCCCTGACCAGGGATCGAACCCGCCGCCCCTGAAGTGGAAGCACCAAGTCTTAGCCACTGGACCACCAGGGAAGTCCCAGGACAAGCCTATCTCTTGTTCGGAGGTTCTCCTAGCTCCTAATACAGGCCCCTCCAAGCCTCTGGTGGCCATGCCTAGAGGTACCTGATAAACACTGGATGGGGGCTTTAAAAGGGCCCCCTGGCAGGCTCTGACCTGCACACCCAACCACCGTTGCTCACTTCACTCCAAGCTTCATGGTCCCAGAGTAATGTGCAGGAAACCTCGTGCCTGGCACCATCTGGGCCCTTCTCTAGACTTCAGTCCAGGACCAGGAGGTTCCAGAGACCTATTCAGCCATGCATGCAGTTTGTTTTTTTTAAATTTTTTTGACCGTGCTGCATGGCATGAGGGATCTTAGTTCCCTGACCAGGGATTGAACCCGCACCCCCTGCACTGACAGCACGGATTCTTAACCCCTGCACCGCCAGGGAAGTCCCGTGTGCGCTTCCTATTGGAACTCAGTATGGACATTGCCAACCTTGGGGCCCCTTTGGTGGCGTCTGTGGTGCTCTGAGCACCAGGCTGTCTTGGACCTCTCAGACTTACCCGAGGACATCTTGTATTGTGGATATATCAAGTCCGGTTTGTGAGCACATCTATAACTATCATACCCACCTCCTAAGGCTTGGAACTATTTTCATTCATCAAACGCACATACATATGGAGAGGAAGGGAAAAAACATCCATGTACCCACCACACAGGTTTGAGACATTTGTCACTTCATATCACCTCTTTATTCCAAGCTCCCTGACACCAAAGTGCCCAAAAAGAGGATGGAGCCCACAGGTCTAGAGGTGGAGGCTGGACCTTCCTGGAGCCCCCATGTCCTCAGGTACAGAAGCTTTGATTCAGCTCTGCAGGGAGGTCTACGGTTGGAGACTCGGCATGCACAGGGGGATTGGGATGGTGCCTCAGAGACCACCAGACAGACACCTCAACTTGCCCCTCAGGAAGCCAAGAAGGCCGAGGCCAGGAAACAAAGGCCTCTCCCTGAATCCACCTGCCCTCCTGTGTATTGGTTAAAGGCAAAGTTGGAGCCAGACCCCATGGAAGCGATGGGAGCCTCGGAGGTTGTTCTCTGGCAGGAGTGAGAACAGGGTTTCAGGAGCTCCTCAGTGACCCAAGAGCACTGCGTTAGTGAGATGGGCCAGAGGTGCACCTTGGCCTTGAACTGAGGTGCCTCCCCTTGTCGAGGAAAACAAAGCTGGTTTTCTACGGCTAGCTTTTATGAGGGCTCCACATTCCTAACATCAGCAGAGCAGCAGAATAGGAGCATCCCACAGAGAGGGGCTCATAAGGGATTAGAGAAATGATTTTCTTAAACAGCCGAAGTTATTACTGTTGGCTTGTGTGCTCTCTATGCAGTCAAAGCCAGGGCTTCCAGGCTGGGCTTTTACCTGGGCTTTTAGTGGGCATGTCTGAAAGAAGAGTGTTCAGGGAAGAGGTTTTCACAGCCAGCCGAGTGTTCTTGGTGGTGATGGTTGTGGGGAGCGGGTGGGCAGGGGCAATGGGGTTGAGTTTGGAGAGTAACTTTTCTCCTTTACCTCACTGGTCTCGCTTGGGCAGAATGTGAAAGCTGCAAGATGGGCTGTGAGCCCCAGAAAGGGTAGCTGCATTCCAGAATCCACAGGATTTGGGAGCCAGTCTGGAGAGGGCTGGCCAGACATTCTGGGCACAGAGCAACTGGCTGGCTGCTGAGTACGGAGAGACCTGGGGCAAGGCCAGTCTAGTCTATTGGGTGGTGTGCCCCAGGCAGGAAAGGGGGTGAGGGCAGCGTGGGTCATGTGCCAAAGGGGAAACTTCTGCCCCGGTGTCCAGGTCATCTCCCTGAGGAAGTCGCTCCTCACCCCTCCCTTTCCCCGTAACCATCTGATATCCTGTTGTTCTTTCTCCATTTCCACCCTCCACTGGCTGGAAATGGCTGTGCTGTGGCCAAGAAGCCCTTGCCAGGCTGAGCCGTCTGCTTCTGTCTCACCCCCACCTCTCAGATCCCAGGTTGCCTTTGACACTTCTGAGGGTCTGGGGTTGGCCAGGGGCCTGGGAGATCCCTGATGGGTGGGCTGGACCCCAGGATTCCAGGCCCCTTCCCCTGCAACGAGGACAGGTTGCCTGGTACCACCTTAGGGAACATGTAAGATATGTGCAGGCAGGGGGAGCTGCTGGGGGACTCCCTGAGGGCTCTCCAGGGTGAGGTGAAGCAGAAGGGGCTGGATGTGTGTGGGGTGGGGGAGGGGGAGCTGCTGGATGCAGTAGGGACCACCCTAGAGGCTGTGCATACCAGTTATCAGCTGTGAAGTTCTACACAATGGAGATGGATATTTTCCAGGATTCACACACTGTCAGGGATCCAAGGACTTATGACCAGGAAAGGAAAGAAAGGTGTACTGGGGAGGGAACCAGGCAAGGTTCTGGTGCTGGTGGAGCCAGAAGGGCTGCACAGCTTGAGGTCAAGTTATCCTGAAAACCAGAGGGAGCTCCAGTCCATTCTATAGCTGACAGACAGCCAAGGTCCGGCTCTCCTCAGGTTCCAGTATGTCGACCTGGTGATGGGTACCACCCTAGCTCAGAAGGTCTATGCTGTGGTCTTGGTCCAGAAAGAGGTGTCTCCCAAGAACTGCGGGAGGGTAGTTTGCAGAGTTGATTCTGTGGCCTTGTAAAGAGTTCAAACTTCAACACTTGGAGTTCTGAACAATTAAATTTACCAGCATTCCCTCAGATTTATAAATCTACAAGGGGGCCAAGACTGAGGGGCATGAGTCCCCCAGATGGGTCCATCTCGCTGAAGAAACCAGAACTCTGTCCCCTTTCCTGAATGTGGGTGGACTCTCCTTTTGGTTATCAAAATGTAATAACCCCAACTCATTGTCACTGAAACAAGAGCGGATTTATTAGCCCAAACAAAAAGAGCACTGTAGCCACTAGAATGGCTGTCCTTGGCAGCAGTCCTGATGCCTGGGAGTAACTTACAGACTGCCACCCTGTAGCTTGTCTGCTCCCACCAGGCTCAGTGGGAAGGAGCTCCTCAGGGGCTGTGTTGTTTCTTCCATTTCTTCAACACACCATGTCAGAGTCCTCCGACCCTACGACTTTGAACTTGTTCAGGCCTCCAGAGACTTTTACACGTGGTTGCCCCTAGTTGCGGTTCATTTAGGGCATCTCAATTGGGTCTTCAATTTGTAGCAAGCAGGGACAGTAAAGCTGCCACTGGTTGACTTTCCGGTGTCAATGTTGACTTGACAACCTTGGGCACTGGTCACAGAGCCTGGACTCCCTCCCAAGAGATCTGGGATACTCAGCTCACGTTATTTATTTATTTATTTGGTTACGTCGGGTCTTAGTTGCAGCAGGCGGGCTACTTAGTTGAGGCTCTCCGGCTCCTTAGTTGTGGCATGCAAACTCTTAGTTGTGGCATACATGTGGGATCTAGTTCCCAGACCAGGGATTGAACCCGGGCCCCCTGCGTTGGGAGCACAGAGTCTCAACCATTGCACCACCAGGGAAGTCCCCTCAGCTCATGTTTGATGTAGGTGCTGGATGGTAGGACCACACAGATCAGACTCCTGTTCTCAGACAGCTGGCTGCCTCCCATGTGGAATTTGGGGCACCTGGTGTTCCAGCCAGGTAGGAGAGCCGTGTGTGTGAGTGGTGAACAGTGAAAGGGGTTTCTCCCCACTCACTCCACAGGGAGAAATGGGCTCGGGGCCCAGACCTCTAGTTTTCTCACTGCTCAGCAATGCTGTGCCTAACCTTAACCCTAAACCACACAGCTGCCAAATATTCATGCTTTCCATTTAGGGGCAAAACTGGGCAGAACCAAATAACATTTTAAAGCCAAGTTACTAGAAATATTTGAGAAAAGGCTGAGTTTATAAACTAAAATTTGGCTCTTAACCTACAATGATTTCATTGCCATGAAACATTGCTGTTAAAGTGCGAAATAATGAACGATGCTCACTCTGCACTGCGACAAATGAGTCTGGGCAGCTCTATCCGGTTCTGAGACGACAACGAGGCTCTCAGAAGGAGCTGATGACACTAAAAGCCACCTTTGACTTATAAGCCAACACTTATAAGAATCACCAAGGAGGGAATTCCCTGGTGATTCCAGTGGTTAGGACTTGGCGCTTTCACTGCTGGGGCCAGAAAAAAAAAAAAAAAAAAAAGGAGATTGGGCTTATTGAAAGGGAGCTAGGTTGCCTTAAACATATATGGAGAACCCTGAAAGTGAAACTCTATCTCACATAAAGCCTGTCAGATCAGTAAGAAGAAATGAGATTACTTCTCAAAAATCCTGTGATCTCATCAAATTAGCAGTTTCCACATCTGCACAGGCATAGTCACAGGCAAATCCAAGAGAACCATGAGTCCAGAAGCTGTCACCAGCTTGGTCCCCTCTCAGGACAGGTCTCTGGTTGTGGGGCTCTTTAAGTTGTTTGAAAGCATGGGTCATGGACCTCCTCTTCCAGGAAGTCTTCTCTGAAATCCCCAACGCTATATTTTCCCAGTCATCGTATTTATCTCACAAAACAGTTAAGTTTTGCCCCTCCTGGACTGTGAACTTCTATGATATTCATCTCATACCCAACTGTATCTCCAGCACTTGGCACTGCATATAGCAAACAGCAGGCATTCATAAAGTAACTTGCTCACTTATTCAACAAGTTTCTAAGCACCCACCAGGGGCCCGGCATGGTGCCAGGTACTGGGAATGGAGTGGTGAATAAGACAAAAGTGATCCTTCCCCAAACAAAAATGACAAAGGTAAAACATAGACATGCAAGCATAGTGAGGACATGTTGCATTGAAGAAAAATAGTCAAGGAGAACTTAACACATTCTGGAAGGTCCTGAAAATGTCATGTTTAAACTGACATTTGAAGAATGAGAAGCAATTAGTTGGGGAAGAGACCTCCAGGTGAAAGGAATTGCAAAGGCCTTTGGAATTTGACTCATTTTGGAATTTGGAACTAAGGGAAAGCTAAGGGTAGTTCCCCAGGGACTAGATCATATAAGGCAGGCTGGGAAGGATGAAACTCTTTCTTAAGAGAAACAGGAAATCACTGGAGAGTTTGAGGCAAAAATTTGTGTTTCCATAGCGCTGGGGTGGGGAGGGCAGAGGCAGAGGGAGTTATCAAGACACTCAGGGGTCTCTGTGTGGTCTCAGAGGGCAGAGCAATGGAGAGAATCTAAGGTCCCCTTCCATATATCTTTTATCTTGATGTTTAATTTACATAAAATACACAGGTCTTAAGTGCACAGTTCAAATTTTCACTTACGTACTGTGCCCACCCCCCCAGTCAAGATATAAATACTTCAGCAGGCCCTGCCTCCTCCAAATATAACTACTAATCTCCATCACCAAGGTTAGTTTTGCCTGTTTTTGAGTTTCATGTAAATGTAATCATACAGTATATACTCTTCTGTGTCTGGTTTCTTTCACTTATCATGACGTCTGTGAGATTTATTAATGTCGTGTAGAGCAAGTTTTTTTTTTTTTTTTACTGTATTCCATTGATAAATATACCACTATTTATTCATTCTACTGTTGTTGGACATTTATTTCCAGGTTTTGGCTATTATGACTTACACTGTGAGCATTCTTACATGTCTTTTGGTGGACATAAGCCAATCACTTCTACTGAGTATGTACCCAACAGTGAAACTGCTGGGTCATAAATATACATATTTAGCTTTAGTAGATCCTGCCCATTAGTTTTCCAAAATGGTTATACCGATTTACACTCCTACCATTAAAGTGTGGAACGCTCAGTTCATCCATGTCCTCACCAACACTTCACATTATGGTCTTTTTTTTGGCTGCGCAGCTTGTGGGCTCTTAGTTCCTTAACCAGGGATCGAACCCGTGACCCCTGCAGCGGAAGCATGGAGTCTTAACCACTGGACCGCCAGGGAAGTCCCAACATCATGGGTCTTTTATGGCATCTCATTGTGGTTTTTTTTTTTTGGTGGCACCCCTCAGCTTGGGGATATTAGTTCCCCAACTAGGGATGGAACCTGGGCCCCAGCAGTAAAAGTGCAGAGTCCTAACCACTGGACTGCCAGGGAATTCCCTCCTTGTGGTTTTAATTTGCATTTTTTGATGACAAAAAGTATTAAACACCTTTTCCTACGTTTATTAGATATTTATTAGACAGAACTTATTGTCTGTTCAAGATTTTTAAAATTGAATTGTT
The DNA here is from genome assembly GCF_008692025.1 of Phocoena sinus. Lineage (NCBI taxonomy): Eukaryota > Metazoa > Chordata > Mammalia > Artiodactyla > Phocoenidae > Phocoena > Phocoena sinus. The sequence goes on from NC_045781.1 coordinate 16,603,120, forward strand.
GGTCCTTTAAAAATACTGACTTGTAATTCTTTATATATTCTGGATTATGAGCCCTTTGATGGCTAGTATTCCATAATGCAAGTATCTTCTCCCAGGCTGTGGCTCCCATTTTCACTCTCTTGATATCTTCTGATAAAACAAATTTTTAGTCTTAATGAAGTCCAATTTCTCTTTCATGGTTATCACTTTTTTCATTGTTATCACTTTTTGTGTCTTCTTTGCCTACTCCAAGGCTTTGCATACATGTCCTTATTTTTTCTCAGAAATGTTTTGTAGCTTTGTAGTTTCCAGTGTAGACGTCTTGCACATCTTTCATTAGATTGCTAGATATTTGAGTTTTTGGCGGGGTACTATTATAAATGGTAATATTTTAACTTTTCATTTTCTAATTACTTGTTGCTTGTGCATAGAAGCAAGCAACTTTTGTAGCTGTTGATAATTCACCTATTAATTGCAGCAGTTTGTAGATAGGTTTGGATTTTATACATACCCCACTGTGTCACGTTAAAAATGATAGTTTTCTTTTTCCCAATCTTTATACCTTTATTTCTTTTTCATTCCTTATTGCACTAGCTAGGACAGCCAATACAATGCTGAATATAAGTGATGCTAATTGACACCAGTCACGAGAGGAGTGTTCAACATTTCACCATTACGTGTAATGTACATTACATTTTTTGTAAATGTCTTTTATTAGATTAGGAAGTTCTCATCTATTCCCAATTTCCTGAGTTTTTAAAATCTCTTTTTGAAAGGCTGAAGACTGTGTGCACACCCAGTTTGTTGATGGGGTGTGTAGAGAGGATCCAATGTGAAAAGATGTCAGCCTGCTCCATTAGGTGCCCTGGGACTCATGCCAGCAATTTTTGGGATACTGCCAGCCTTTCCACCAACAGTCTCTGTGGCTCATCATTGCCAGGTCATCTGTAGCTGGCTGTTACAGACATTACTTGCACCCACTAGTATTGGTTCTATACTTCCCTGCCTCCTTAAGTGAGAACAAGGGAAGTTTAAGTTGGGATAATGCAAAAATGAGCATGTCTGACAGTTCCTTTCTATTCCTGGGAAAAGAAAAAGCAGCTATCTTCTGACTGTGCTAGGAATAGACACCAGGACAGTGGCCTATCTCCGTTCAATGGAAGTCTGAAGACTGCAGGATTTCCAGATTTAAACCAAGTAGCAGCTGAAAGAAAAAAGTAAGCTGGCTTAGACACTAGGTATGTTTTGAGCATAAGTCATGACCTGGGATGATGAAAGCTGCAGAGAAAATCCATTGACAGTCTGGAAACCAGACATAGAGAGGCATCTGACCAGGAACACATCCAGGGAGAGGAGATAAGAAGTATGGACAGGCTTGGCATTTCTTGCTTTGTCAAGAAGCCCTTTAGAGACTTGCAGAGAATAGGCCTGAGGTTCTGATCATTCACAACTACAGATAAACCCAGTGCCAGGTTACAAGCAGCTCCAAGGCCTAGTCGCTGTGGGAGCTGAGCTGGATCTCCAGGCTGTCTGGAGCAGTAGCAGTGCTGGACACAAATTCACTGCTGCTGAACACCAGCTAGCCACAGAACCAGAGGTGCGCTGCTGCCCTGCTAGCTCACAGCCCTGCGACTTATTTTTACATCTGTGACTCAGAGGTCTAGACCAGGACTAAGGCCTTGGGGAGAGAGAGGCCCTGCTTAGGGGTTGGCTCTTGCGAGCAGCATGGGTCTGGCTGTTTGACACCATGATCACATCCATTTCAGACCGTAGTTGCAGTGATACCATTTCCAGGAGGACACAATCTCTTGAGGCCTCCATATTACATGCCTCCTCTAAGACACGTGATATAACCTGGCAGTCAGATTTGTATTCCCAAAAATTCATTCTGGCTACTGCATAGAAAATGAATTGGAAGAGTGTAGTATGGGTGGAGGGTGACCAACGAAGACGTTATTACAGTAGTACAGGCAAGAGTTGATGGTGCTGGACTTCCCTGGTGGTGCAGTGGTTGAGAGTCCGCCTGCCGATGCAGGGGACACGGGTTCGTGCCCCGGTCCGGGAAGATCCCACATGCCGCGGAGCGGCTGGGCCCGTGAGCCATGGCAGCTGAGCCTGCGCAACGGGAGAGGCCACAACAGTGAGAGGCCCGCATACCGCAAAAAAAAAAAAAAAAAAAGACAGTAAACCAACTACAAATGTTCACCTTTTCCTTTAAGACTACATTAAATTGTCAGTAAATGACTAAGATGATATTTATAATATAAATAGAATTGGGCAGGGAGGAATCTGTGAGGTATTTTTTCAACCAATTTCTAGACTGATTAGAGCAGATGAAAGAAGTACGGTGACCCGGGGCAGAACAGAGGGTGCTGCCACCTGGACCACACCCGACAGAGGGCAAGCGTGAGAAGGGGGCTTGAAAACAGGAAAACTAATCTCAGGTCTGTCTTCACAACAAGCAGTGAACAATCTTGTTTCTCACTGCAGTTAGAATGACCTATAATTAGACAACACACTCCTGGGAAAAACAAACAAGCACAAGGAAGACTCCTTCCTGCAGGTACAGTGTTTCTGTGGATCTGGAAACATTGGCACCTCTGAACAAGTCCTCAGAGACCTCAAAGATAAAGATCACAACTTACAGCATTTGTCAGATGACAAATCCTGGCCACACCCAGAGCTCCAGGGCAACTCTTCTGCTTCCTTCCAATAAGAGATAACCAAGAATTGTCAGATATTTGAATAAAGTCTACTACAGGAAGTCTACTACCAAGATTAACAACCTTGGTAAAAAAAACTAAGAAACACAAAGCTTCGATTCAACAGCTTTTCTTTTTTTTAACCTTATTTATTAAAAAAAATTTTTCTGGCTGCACTGTGCGGCATGCAGGATCTTAGTTCCCTGACGAGGGATCGAACCCGTGCCCCCTGCAGTGGAAGCGCAGAGTCTTAACCACTGGACCACCAGAGAAGTCCTTCTTAATTGGACAGCTTTAACATTTGAGTAAGAGGGAGATCTAGTGAAAGAACAGGGTGAGTAACATCAAAGAAGTTATCTAAGAAGTAAGAGAAAGAGCTAAAGGAAAGATACGAATCTTTAAGTCAAAAGGGTCTACATGGGAGTTCCCTGGTGGTCCAGTGGTTAGGATTTAGCGATTTCACTGCTGTGGCCCAGGTTCAATTCCTGGTCAGGGAACTCCCACAATCCATGCCGCACCCCCCCCGCCCCACAAAAAAGAGGAAAAAACACATCATCTGTCATGGGGAAAAAATCTAATTGGCATCAGACTTGGCACCACTGCATGTAAGATGAACAGTCAGCAATTGAGCTAAGAATGATTTTTATATTTTTAGAAGGTTGTTAAATAAAAAAAAAAAAAAAGAGGAAGATGTGACAGAGAACTTACTATCTGGCCCTGTATACTTTTTAAGAAAGCTCCCTAAGTAAGAATTCTAACAAGAAAACGGAAAACATGGCATCCAGGAAACTGTGACTCTAACCCAGGAGAGCAATGAAGAGAAATCCCAGGATCCTAAGTTTCCTGAAGATCTCGAAAGCAACATGTTTGTATAACCTTTCGCAGAATGGCGAAAGTTTATAGTACAATAGTCTCTAGGAAAAAAGGAGACTTCATAGACTGAATCAAATGTTAACAGTTTGGAAAAACTTTATTATATGATGAAGGCAACAAATACAAGCAAAAAAGAACATTCAGAAACTCCAGGAAAATCGAAAAGCTGTAGGGAGAATAATGGTCCAAGGAAAAAGTGGTCTAAATGAGATTTGAAAATTGGTGAGCTCAAGAAGAATGGAGTAGATTCCAATTAATAGAGGATATGAGAGAGAGCACAAGAGAACAAATACACACATGCAAGAGCCAATCAGAAATTCTACAGATGGGCTTCCCTGGTGGTCCAGTGGTTAAGGCTCCACGCTCCCAGTGAAGGGGCATGGGTTTAATCCCCGGTCGGGGAATTAAGATCCCGCATGCCGCTAGGTGCAGTCAAAAGAAAAAGAAAATTCTATGGAAAAATATTGTGAACAAAAACAAAACCAAGATAAAATACAAACTTCAGGATAGTGGTTTCCTTTTGGGTGAAGCAGAAATGGAATAGGGGAGTGGTAATACATAGATACAGGTTGTTGGTAATGCTCTAGTTTTTGGGTTAAGTGACAGGTTCAGTTACTCATATTATGGGTCACACATCCTTTTGCATGTATTAAATGTGAAAAAGGAAAAAGATAAAGGAAAAACAATCTAAAAATTGAAAAAAGGCAAGGTCCAGTCACGAAGCAAATTAAAATGTAGATGATCTTAAGAAACTGATGGAATCCAGAAAAAGACAATCTATTTAATCTTGATCATAGTAATATATATTTTTGAAAGGTACAGTATTTATGGTTCTAGAACTGTAGAGAAGGCACATCACTTGGCTCTGTGCAGAAGAATTCTTATAAAATCATATCAGAATATTATTGGTTTTCAGCTTTTAAAGTCAATCAACATGTGAAAAAAAAGGCAATTTTTGGTGGCAGGAAGAATAAAACATTCTGTAAAAAGGAAACACAGACAGGGTTTGTGCTACTTGGCTCATCCATAAAAAATATTTACTTAGTTGTAATGAGTATTCCTAGCCGCAATTGTTATAGTAAGTATATTAAGAGGATACAGAGCAAGGATGTGTGAATTTCTGTGTGTGTGTATGGGGGGAATTAAGAGAGTAAATCTATATATCAGGAGGTCCGTAGTTGATAAACACATGAAAATAACAAAGTAAAGAACAGTTTACACAGGCTCTTCTTACTGACACATTAACAAAAGGGGGGATGTGGGTATGGTGCACACACATATATACACACACGATCTGGAGAGGAACACTTTCTGGAAGAATACAGATAAACTGTTAATAGTATTTGTCTTTAAGGAAGAGAAGTAGACAAACTCTATACTATTTTGTTTCATTTGTAGTAACTATGCACAGGTATTATTGAATTAAAGAAAAACCTTTTTACCTTAATAAAAAAAAGAGCTCCTGTAAATAACCAAGAACACTAACATCAGAGGAGACAAATAAAGAATATTTATACAAAGTTCACAGAAAAGGAAATATTAATACCAAACTCATTTAACAATGTTCAACTTCCCTCAAAGTGAAATGCGCGGGGTACTGAAATAATACTTTTCGTTCATCAGACTGGCAAACGTACTCAAAAGTTTGCTAATGCTGTACTGGTGACCATATAGGGTAATAAGCACCCTGAAAAACCAGGTGAAGTGTAAATTGCTATAATCTCTATCAAAAGGGACAGAGGAATATTTATTAGAATTATGAAGTTATGTCTCCAGTTATCCAGAATCTCCAGTTATTAGTTTATCTTACAGATACGTTCATCTATTTGTGAAATGACTCATGAAGGGTCATTCCAGCACTGCTTGGACTAGCAAAATTTGGAAACAACCTGGCTCCACGTGAAGAGGGTAACTGTAGGTCTGAGGGACAGTGAGAAAAGGGAAGCAGCTTTTCATTGGAAATCCTATTATTTTTTAACTGTTTGAATGCATACATTAAAGCCTCAGCCAGAGGAACAATCCACTGAGGAGACCAAACCACAAAGGCCTCTGCAGCAGATTCAGTACTGGAAGGCTAGGCTATTATGCTCTAACTATCAGGGAGCAGGGAGAACCACTCCGGGTTACTGCACTGGCTTCCTAACTGGCCTTCCTACTAATTTATTCTCAACACAGCAGCCAGAGATTCTTTTTATTTTTTTAAATTTATTTATTTTAAATCCAAAGATGTGCATTTGGAAGAGATTCACTGACAGTTGTAGCAGAAGTGCCAATTTTTTGTGGGGGCTGCACCTCGAGGATTGCGGGATCTTAGTTCCTCACCCAGGGACTGAACCCAGACCTACAGCAGTGAAAGTGCTGAGACCTAACCATTGGACCACCAGGGAATTCCCCAGAGATGATGATGATTTTTAAAAATATTTATTTATTTATTTTGGCTGCACCAGGTCTTAGTTGCAGCACACAGGATCTTCGTTGCGGCATGCAGACTCTTAGTTGCGGCACGCAGGCTTCTTAGTTGCGGCATGCGGGCTTCTTAGTTGCGGCATGCATGCGGGATCTAGTTCCTCAACCAGAGATCAAACCTGGGCCCCCTGCATTGGGAGTGCGGAGTCTTACCCACCGGACCACCAGGGAAGTCCCAGGGAATCTTTTTTTTTTTTTTTTTTTTTTTTTGCGGTACGCGGGCCTCTCACTGTTGTGGCCTCTCCCGTTGCGGAGAACAGGCCCTGGACGCCAGGCTCAGCGGCCATGGCTCACGGGCCCAGCTGCTCCGCAGCATGTGGGATCTTCCCGGACCGGGGCACGAACCTGTGTCCCCTGCATCGGCAGGCGGACTTTCAACCACTGCGCCACCAGGGAAGCCCCCAGGGAATCTTTTAAAATGTAAGTCCGATTGTCACTCTTCCATTCAAAACCCTACAATTGCTTCCCATCTCGGAACAAATGACAGTCATTACAGTGGACTCCACTATTCCTTCCCTGTCCAGTCTCCACTGACACTCTAACCTCACATTCTACAAGCCTCTCCTCCCTCACTCCACTCCAGCAATACTAGGTTCACTCCTGCTTCAGGGTCTTTGCAGCTAAAATTTCTTCTGCTTGAACATCCAATCAGCTTCTTGAGTCATTTCTCAAATGTCAGCTTCCTAACCTATTTTAAATTCACGCAGCAATTCACCCTCCAGCCCACACACCCTTTCTTGTCCCCCGCTTCTTGGCTTTTTTCTCCATAGAACTTAAGCATCTTTTTTTTGGCCACACTACACAGTTTGCAGGATCCTAGTTCCCCGACCAGGGACTGAACCAGGGCCCCTGCAGTGAAAGCGCAGAGTCCTAACCACTAGACCTTCAGGGAATTCCCTTAAAGCATCTTCTTAACATACTTTATATACATTTTACTCATTTCTCTCCTCCCAGAATACAAGCTCCAAGGTTTATTTTGTTCACTGTTGCTTACCCTGCAAATGAACTATATCTCTTCTACATAAGGGCTCAATAAAGATTTGTTGAATAAATAGTTTCCCCTTTTCCACAGAAAATCAGTAAAACTAAAAACAAAAGACTAGGGGTAGCAAGAGATGACTGATTGCTAGCATGACTGAGGGCTTTCATTATAAGCCTTTGTGAAGCATTTAGATTAGAATACATGCATACACATCTCTTACCAAAATAAATGTTTTAAAAATAAAAGAGGTATTAGATATACTGAGAAAGTAGAACTTGGGACTTCCCAGGGGCTTCCAATGCAAGGGACGCAGGTTTGATCCCTGGTCGGGCAACTAAGCCCGCACGCCGCAACTACTGAGCCCGCGCGCTCTGGAGCCTGTGTGCTACAACTAGGAAGAAGCCTGCGTGCCACAACGAAAGATCCCACGTGCCACAATTAAGACCTGACGCAGGCAAAAATAAAAGTTAAAAAAAAGAGAAAGAATTGATAGAAGTTGGTAACAGGCATGAAGCTGGTGCAGAACTGAAGATAAATGGAGTGTCAAAGGTGACTTCCACATTTCCAGCACAGTCGGGTTAGTAGATGGTGTTGCTACGTAACTGGATCAAGCACGCTGGAAGAAAAGCAGAGGGAAGATCATCACTTCAGTTTGGGGAACATTACATTTGAGAGGCTACTATAAGACCTTCAAGCACAGGTATCGAGAAGTCAGATCCAGGGACTTCCCTGGCGGTCCAGTGGTTAGGACTCAGCGCTTTCACTGCTGTGGCCCCAGGTTCAATCCCTGGTCGGGGAACTAAGATTCCGCAAGCCTTGCGGCTCAGCCAAAGGAAAAGTCAGATCCAGACTCAGAAAAGATCTGTGCTAGATAAGTGAATGTGAGAATAACTCCATGTAGTTAAGGCCAGAGAGAGTATGCAGCTTAAAAAGAGGGGGGAAAAAAAGCAAACTTATCTGGCAGGAGAGATAACAAGAATGTGGGAAACTCCACTGCATAATTTGTGGTAGTGTTGTGTGTGGGGAGCAGCGGGGAGAAGGAAAAAAAGCTAAAGTTGAACCCTGAGGAACATTATTATTTCAAAATGGGGTGACTGACGAATTAGAATTGGGCAGACCGAGGATCTGGCAGCCAGGAAGACAAGAGTATTTTGAGAAGGGAGAGGCAGACTGCATGGAATGCTTCTGTGAAACAAGTAAGAGAGGAAAACTTTGAAAGGCTCACTGGAGATCATTAGTGACCTTACCAAGAACTGTTTTAGCGGTGTATGAAGTAGAACAAGTGGGTTAAGAAGTGAAAGGGAGATCAGGCATCTAGATAGTTCAAGAGCTAAGGAGGAACCGGTAGGATGTAGGATTCTAGGATAATTTTCTTAAAAAAGAAGTCTAACATAATAAATGCTACATAGTTACAATTATAGGCATACTTCGTTTTATTGTGCTTTGCAAATATTGCATTTTTTTACAAATGGGAAGTTCTGTGGCAACCCTGCATCAAGCAAGTCTATCGGCACCATTTTCCCAACAGCATTATTTTAAAATAAAGGTACGTACACTGTTTTGTAGGCATAATGCTATTATTGCACATTTAATAGACAAAAGTACAGTGTAAATCTAACTTTACATATACTAGGAAAGAAAAAAATTCGTGTGACTCACTTTGTGATATTTGCTTTACTGGGGTCTCGATCTAAACCCGCAGTATCTCCAAGTTACGCCTGTATATATAAATATATGAATACTAACACATTAATATGCGATATAATATGCTAGCATTATAATTAAATGCGAATGGAAAGGATCCTTTATCAAGGAAGAAGTTGAAGACACAGAGAAAGAGGTAATCCAGTAACGGGAACGGTGGGAACTAGGGAGCCAGAGCACAAGCAGTTTTTTGATACGCGGTATTTTCTGTTTTTAAAGGACAGCCAGGAAAAGGCTGGATGAATATGTTAGAGTGTGCTAAGTGCCTGAGGCAGTTTCCATCCAATGTCTTCTAGTTCTCTTTGAAATGGATAGCAGGGCCATTTGCTGACTACAGAGAGGTGATTACAGAAAAGTACTAAGTTTTGCTGGCAATGTTGAGGGCCAGGAGAGAGCAGTGATCAGATTTACAGTGGTACTAATGTATTCAATTGTGATTCTCTTCTGCAGGACACAACCCTCTGAGTGAATACTGACCATGTGGGTGGCTGGATGCTTTCAGGGTTGAAGTTTCTCTAAACAAGAGCACAAAAAGCTCAAAAGAGTTGCAAGGGAGTTTAAGGTTATTTGTAAGATAATGATAGTTCAAGGAGTCTAGGCTGGTTGGAGATGGTGGTAGGGAAAGTAGAAGATGGAAGCTAACGAATCCAAAGTAGAAAGATTCCTGACCTGGGGGTCAGCACCAAGCTAAAAGCAGTTACTGAGCAAAGGAGTGGTTAGGTCACTCTATGTGTGTAGGTACTTATTATTTCTTGAGCAAGCCAGTTGGAAGATCAAAGCGTAGGGTGTCTAAATCCATGATTCAGAGATGATGCAGTTGAGGTTGATAGACAAGGTCCAGGTGTGTCTACAGGTTTGGGTGGGAGGAGGTGAGAAGAAAAGGTCACAGGGAAAGGAACAGGGGCCAGGGTGTAGGATGGGTCCAGGAAAGTTAACACAGCAGGCCTGACTCCTATCCTTTATAAAGACTGCTTACAAGTTTGGCCCTTGGCTGACATCTGGGAACTAGGATTTGAGGAGGGTTTCCATCATTCCCAGAACTGATAAGAGTGGCTCACTGTGCCTAAACTGTACAGTCAATGATGTGTATTTGTGCTTTACTTCTGGGAGTCTGGGATTTTATTTTAGTATGTGCCACGCAGAAGATGCCTGAATAACCAGACCCCGATCAAAACCCTGGGCCCTCAGCTGCTGGTGAGCTTCCCTGGGAGACAACATTCCACACATGTTGGAACAATTCTTTGCTGGGGGAACGAAGGACATACTCTGTGACACCACTTTCAAAGTCCCCTCTGAAAGTCTGAGCCTGGTTCACTCTAGACTTCGCCCATACACCCTTTCCTTTGCTCAATTTTGCTTTGCATCTTTGTGCTGTAAGAATCATCGCCATCAGTGTGATTATCTTCGGGACTCCCAACACAGATGGGTAAGCCACACAGATGAAGTCATATGGAAGGATGGAGGTACAGAGGAAGAGAAAGGCAGGAATAATTGTTTTAAGATGGGAGTAATCAGGTAACCAGGAGAGTGAGAGGATCACATAAGCCTGAATGGAGTTAAGTGGGGGTTTTACCAGAAAGGGAGGGAGCAAGGACACCAAGTCTACATCCTGAACATAGTTTGCAGGGCAAGAAATACTCCAGTGCTGCCCCTGGGAAGGGTGGTGGGTGGAGCAGCGTCCTTCGGGAAAAGGCTAGGCCCACAGAGGAGGATTAACCCTGCATCTGCTCTAATACACACACCTATGTCTACATCTACAGCACACCATGGTTTGCTGGTACTTTTTGCTTCGTTACAAATTCCTTGCAGCAGTACGCCAGTGTGGAACAGCTCCATAGCCGGGCACTACTATCTTTCACAATATTCAAAGTCCGCGTTCCTCTTACCCACTCTAACTTCAGCTTCTCTTGTGGAGGAAAAAACTGTGCCAGCATTTTTTTAACAGCCAAAAGCTAGAAATGATGCAAATGTGGTTATCAACAGCAGAATGGATAAATCATGGTCTGTTAACACAGTGGAATACTATACTGCAACGAAAACGAACGGTCTGCAGCCAAATGCAACAATATGGATGAATCTCACAAACACAAGGTTGAGCAGAGAAGCTAAGTACAAAAGCATATATGCTGTTTAATTCCATTTATGTAAAGAACACACACAAGCAAAAGCAATCTAAGCTGTTAGAAGTCAGGATAGTGGTTACCCTTGAGGGGGTGGGGGCTACCGGGAGTTTTTTTTTTTTTTGCGGTACGCGGGTCTCTCAACTGTTGTGGCCTCTCCCGTTGCGGAGCACAGGCTCCGGACGCACAGGCTCGGCGGCCATGGCGCACAGGCTCGGCGGCCATGGCTCACGGGCCCAGCCACTCTGCGGCATGTGGGATCCTCCCGGACCGGGGCACGAACCCGTGTCCCCTGCATCGGCAGGCGGACTCTCAACCACTGCGCCACCAGGGAAGCCCCTGGAAGGGAGTTTTAAGGGGGCTTCTGGGTACTGTTTACATAAGTAATCATGACGTGTGCTTTTCTGTGTGCATAATCATACTTTAAAACAAAACAGTGCTACTCAATACACGAAGTGAAAAAAGCAAGCTTCACAATAGTACGTATACTATGAATCTATTTTTGCTGAAAAGCACATGCCGGTACAGAACAATGCCAGGTTGAATATATAGCCAAATAGTGTTACCAATGGTTAGCCCTGAATGGTGGGATGGTAGATTTTCTTTCTTCTTTTATTTATCTATTTTTAAAAACCATCTTCCATACTGCCCATATCCTTTTTACAGTGTATTACTTATACAAAAATGAAACTATACCTCATTCCTCTGTAAACTGAAATCTGCAAAGCTCCAAAACCCATTCTGGTACAAAAGAAATGCTATTAAACACTGGGGAATGGAGTAAGGGATAACTGTCACCCAACTAACCCAGTAAAAGAAATTTACAAAACAATTTCAGCACAAGCAAAATCCTGAACTGCAATGTTGGGATTTGCATTCTCATCAACAATCCTGTGTGAGGCCAGCACCCGAGGATTATAAGGATTAAGTGAGTACCAGGATAACAGAAGCACACTCCAGACATCTAGTAAACATGTTCCTGTTCTCTGTGCTGGGATGACTGTAAACCATTCACTGGAATTCATTACAATCTCGTCTTGGCCCGGGCTTCTCACACTTCCTCAAACTGGCATTCTTGGCTCTCTGCTCTTCCACTCCCAGGCTGCTCTTCAAGTTTAGAGGCAAAGGCAAGACTTTCTGGGCCATGAGCTCCTTGCTGGCCGCTCTCAGTTGTTTCTGTGCACCTAAACTATGAGTCACTCTATGAAAGCCTTATTATTAAACTGAAATATGCTTTGGCCTCACAGAGCTGCTTTGTTTCTTTATAAACCACAATACAGACACCAGTGCATTTTAAAGCATTTCCCTAAAAATCAACATTCATTATGAACTAGAGTCAGATTCAGGTTGATTTTGATATGTTTAGGAGCTAAACGTGAAAACACTTTTATCAGTCAGCCAAGTCTGTTAAAATACGAACCGAACTGGAATTTAAAGAACACCCATATAACGGGCACAGCTTGGCACCATCACTGAGAACAGAAACCACATTAGATTCATAGTCTCATCATGTGCTCTTGGAGCCAGATTTCAAACTGTCTCAAAAACCACAAGCTCGCTTTTACTAACTGTGGCTTTGAAAAACAGGATAAAAACTTCTGCGTCACTCCTCCTCAGGAGGTTGGTTTGACCCCCACAACAGCAGGGCCGGGGGCCTGCGTCTTCAGCTTCCCAGTGTACACGCTAGCTGGCCGAAAGACTGCTGCTGGCCTCCAGGGCTCTGCTGCTCAAAGCTATACTCTCCCTACTTCCCTCACCTGACTAGCTCCTATGCCAAGAAGTTGTCCCAGTGTCTCTATACTGGGAGAAGCAAAGGCAGCCTGCTCTGAGCAAATCCCCATTAAGCACACCCAGATTCAGAGATTAACGGTGCTACTTTACTTCCTTAAGTTTGATTCCGATTGTACTCATACTTGTCATCTTTTAAAATCACAGTCAGGGCTTCCCTGGTGGTGCAGTGGTTGAGAGTCCGCCTGCCGATGCAGGGGATATGGGTTCATGCCCCGGTCCGGGAAGATCCCACATGCCGCGGAGCGGCTAGGCCCATGAGCCATGGCCACTGAGCCTGTGCGTCCGGAGCCTGTGCTCCACAACGGGAGAGGCCACAACAGTGAGAGGCCCACGTACCACAAAAAAAAAAAAAAAAAAAGAAAATCACAGTCAAAGGAGGTAAACTAAGCAAACTGGTTGACATCTGAGCTCCTCTAAGAGCTTACTTGCCTTCATTACTTTATTCTGTGACACTCTCCCCACTGTCACTACTTAAACCAGCTTTTAGTCTCTGAACTAATAGGGCAGGGGGATCCTGTAACAATGAATCCAGACACGATCAGATGTGAGCTATTACCACAGGGCTGTGCAGAAAGAGCACCTTTTCTTTCAGACTGACAACCCATGGAGACAGGGACAAAAACTACGTAAAACTGAGACACAGAAACAACACACACTCATTTCCTACATGCTAGGAACGGAGCCTCGGTACTCAAAGCAGCCAAACCCTAGAGGAAACAAGTCTCAATTTTCCTGTTTCCCCTTAGATTCTATCCTGCAGAAATGCACCCCTGCTCCATTTAGTTCTTTCCCACTCTTCGTGCTAGAGTCACAACTTAGATATACTGAATTTGGAAGGACAGAGAAATGATAAAATAGTTCTACATGGAAACATCCAAGACCCTTACAAGGAGGGGGGGCTAGATTAGATGAGTCAGCTGTGATGTTTTAAAACTGGCTTTCTAAACCTGGCTGATCAGAACTACAGGTGGGACTTAGGCAGATTCCCAGGTTTCACTGCAGAACTTCAGAATCAGACTCTCCAAGTGTAGGGCATGGGAATTTGTACTTTAAAAAATGCTCCTCAGGTGCTTCTGGTATGAGAGTTATGAACTACTGACAGAGAACAGGATGAAATGGTAATTCCTATGTGATGATAAATGAGTTTCCAAAATGTTGACAGTACTCCTGCAAGTAAGGTCCTTTTCCTTTACCATGTAAAGATACTTTAGTAAAGTTTTATTAAAAATTTTTGGGGAAAAATTAATTCCCCACTCATTGTCTTTCCATGTAGAGGGACTTTAGTCAGTATTTCTCAAAGTGGAAGGGTCACTGCTGCACTTGGGCTGGATAATCAATTATGGCACTGTCTAGCATAGTACAGAACATTTACCATCCTGGCCCTTACTATTAAAGGCCAGTGGTGGTCCCCGAGTCACTGTGATAACCAAAACACCTGCTTTCTCACTCCTAAATGCTCCCTGGACGGCAGTTCACCCCTGATTAAGATCCACTGAGCTGAATTAACATTCCTGACCACTCTCCCTACCCCTCACATTAAGTCGTGCTTTTGGAAGGAGAAATGGTCTATCCAAAGACAAGTTTCAGCGGAATCAGCCCTTCCCTTTTTTGCCTTTTGCATGTGCTTGCCCACAGAGGGTGCATTCTAGCCTAAGGTTTCCAGCTTGGCCTGTGCCTGGTTGGCTTAGTCTCCTCATGTCATGGATTGTAACTCAGGAGCTGTCTGTAGTCTAGGAGGGGGAGAAAGGGCTTCCAGCTTTAAACACAACACTGTATAAATCCTAGGAAAACAGAAATTAATTTAGCTATTTTAGGGAATATAAACATGACCATAATTCCATTCTTACATGTTAAAGATGCCCTTCACTATACTTCTTTCTACTGTAAGAAAATATTAGCGTTTAAAGAGAAAGAACTTTGACGAACATTTTTTATTGAACAGTTTTATTCTGTCTTAGAATAAAAACCTTTTTAATATTGTAAGGTGCACTGCAGGTATGTCACGCTGCCGGTTATTACTGGGGTACCAAATGCCCTAGTCAATGACGCAGAGGGCTTGGAAAATGCATGAATTCATATTTTCAGAGCGTGTAGAACTGTTATTTACAGTTTTTTTTTGTTTTTGTTTTTTTCAAATCAGCCCCAGGACATCTCTAATAGTCTACACAGGTACTGCCATAGCACTTGCTTTGATGTTCAGAATGCCTCAGAAATGTGTTCAATGCCATGATTTATGGGTCCTCCAAAAGATTTTGTTGTTAACATGCGAGCAAACAGTATTAAACAATATTATCTAAACTATGGCTGCCAAGTACTGGACCTTAATAATGAAACCAAATTACAAAACATTTTCTTCTGGAGCTACACAAAAGATATAAAATTAAAATTTAAACTATCAACCACCTTTATATACTCCAATTCTCCTACAGTGCAATTTTCCATATCTTTATCACTACTGAATATTTTAAGGAGAAAGTTAACAAAAATCAAAATAGATAAAAATATTTAATCTTTGGATCCCTTTATTCCACGGCCTTCATAAAAACACAAAGTGGCCAGATTTTTTTTCCCACTATAGCTTAAAATGTCAAAAAGATTTACTAATAATTTTAGCAATTAACTCTATACTGAGTCATTTGTGGGTCACAGGTCTAAGGACCAGTGTTTTGATATCTTATAGGTTGCCAAAATAATTTCTAACACTCTGAATCATCTTGAAATATAATGGAAAGAGTCAAGGTATCACAACAAAACTCCAGGCATATCAGGAAGAACAGGTTAATTGACACCTAGTTTTATTGTCTTAAAAAAGGGGGGGGGGTTACTTATTTGAAAATACAGCTAAGTACATTCTTATCTATGATTATTTACATTTGTATACTGAAAATATCTATTATGTGGATAAATCCTGTGATATGCCATTTGCTACAAAATAAAGTTCTTACAATGAGCATAAGTAATTTACCCTTTTTAGATAATGAAAGAATGTATCAAATCTTCATTTACGTTCCAAACATTTAAAAAAAAAATCAAAATAAACAATCTTAAGCCTGAAAAGCTATGAAAAAAAGACCCACCCATACTTCTGCTCCTCAGCACATCAACTTCTGCAAGGACACAGTATGTTTGCTGACTTTAAAATGTTTATTCTTTAAAAAATTAGTTGCTTTTTATACAGCTATACAAAGTTCTTAATGTTTCTTTGGCAATGGAATATAATGGAATTTTACAACTATATAAAAAAGTTACCTTTGCCTAAGAAACAGTATTTACTGTGTGTACATAGTTGACTGACAAAATTCTCTACCATCCAGCACCCTAATTAATTGACGAAATAAGCTACCTCAGAAGGGTTATTACAGGATTTCCAAAAAAAGAAAGAAAGAAAGAAAGAAAAAGAAAGATATAGACAGACACACAGACACATAGACACACAGACCCTTCCTTCTGTGGCTCAAAACAGTATCACGGCCCTATCTGCAGGCAACTCACAATAACTGCCAAATACAATTTAGTGATAAGAAAAATCCTTTCAGTGATGAAAAAATACTTATAAGTTCCACTGGAGTACTGCTTTAGTTTAACTATACATAAGAAATTACTTAACCTTCTGCTATTCCAAATATATTTAATGCTCATTTATTAAGATGAGCCTTCCCTCCCACCCCCAAAATTAACTGTATTGTATCTTTGAAATTAAGCAGAAAAACAAACAAACAAACAAACAAAAACCCAGTGCTGGTGACAAATATACAGCAAATTCACTTTTTCATTCTTCTCAAAGACTGAAACCAATTCTCAGGACCACGAAGAGCTAAAAATCCATCTATTTTCAAAGACTTGTTTGCAGACTATGCAGCAACTTTGTTGTCTTTCTAAAAAGGAAAAAAAAAATTAGCTCATGTTTCAAACTATTGGGGTTTATTAATAAGTATTTCTTTTAAATCTGCTTTATTTTAAGTATATTTTTCATAACCTTTAAATATATCCTCCTCTTACTTTCACGTATAAACTCGTTTCACTGATTTCCAGGAAACACTTTTTATAACTTACACACCCAGCAGTAGCTCATTATCTGTTAAGTGTATTTTCCAGTTAGTAGAGGTTAAAGCAGTGGTGCTGTGGGCTTGTCCTAGCAAGAAGGCCCCCTACGAAGATATAGGCACACCCTACTACCTTTGGTGCCGTCCTAATAATTAAAAAAAAAATTAAGCCTTCATCATAGTAGTCAAACTCATCAAATACAACTGACAACATTTTTTGGAAGAAGATAAATAAAATTCCCGAGTCTTTGATATCTTTACTAAGCAATAAAATATCCAGGTGGTAAAATAACATTTCTCTTCTCCACAGTTTCATGTCAGGAGAAAGCAAGGATTTGGAAATTCATTTTAAAAGGACAACTTTTAAATCTGAAATAAGTTCTGAAAATCAGAGCGCTGCCTGGGAAATGTTTTTAAAAGCAACCAGGGAGAAAGCAATAAAAATCTCAAGGAGCCTCTAGCTTTCCAGTGAGATTAATCCTAAACCAAATGCCTGTACACAGAGCCAAGGGCTTCTCTTTTCCTCAGGACTAGTTGCTACCAGCTAGCTGCTACTAGTTGCTACCTGATTTTTACTGCTGATTCTCACCCTGACTGTTAGAAATACACACTGCCTACGTTAAAAACTTAATTTTATCTGTGTATACAACACCAAACCATTTGTACAATGTTATTAAATTAGAATACAAACGGCATGGTGTAAGTTGATACAGAAAGAAATAAGCTGAAGATGATCCTGATGTCTGTCCCCCACCAGTGCCAACCTTCACATGCCCTGTGTTTTTTTTTTACCTTTCAGAAAGCTGTATGATCAATCCAGACCTTTTAGGGTTCAAAAGCTGTGATTTTCTGAAAGGTAAAAAAAGAAAGCGAGATAGAAAGGGAAAGAGGGAGGGAAAGGGGAGAAGGAAACAGAGAAGTAGCAGGAAGGAAAGGAGAAAATAAAAGGGGAAAGGGAGAGAGTACCATGCTGAGTCATTTCAGATACCTTGTTGTCTCTGGACCCTCTCTGAAGAAACACAGACTCAAATGAAAGGCAACCTGTCTCACCCACCATGGCAGCTTAACCTCCTTAGCAGCAGCGTATAAAATAGGAGTGGGCCACTCTCTCATTAGCCCCAGCCTGATCTCCCAGCCCCCAAAAAAGAAAGAAAAGAAAAAGCACCATAGGACCAAACTCACCACAAGTTTATGTTTCTAACATTATCCTAAGGAAAACTCAGAAGCCGAAGACTAAATTTTGGCTAAGCTTATACCTAGATCAAGAGAGTTAACTCCTCTGGGTCCTTGGTTTCCTAACTATCTATTAAAGTAGGGTGGGAGAGAAGTTCTAGTTTGACTGATATTTCTAAGGAGTTCTAAAAAAAAATATATGATCCTATCTTTACCCATGTTTTCATTAAACAACCAGATCTGCTTATAATGTTCATGTCAGTGGAGCATAAAGAACAAAGCTAACCCATTACATGAAGGCTGCTGCAAATGCCACTGTACTTCATCTCTGAGAAGTATTAGATGCTTCAGAAACAAGTATAATCTTAGAAGGTAAATTTCCTTTATGTAATAGTGGTCAATCACTACTTCCACCTTTAAAGGTGCCAGATGCTATGATTTAGAAGGAACAGGCTGCTGAGAAGGTCTGGGATCTAGTGGCAGACAGAAGGATCATGCAACTTTGGAATGGACAAGCAATGGCTAGCCATACTGATGGACCTTCAGCCTCACTGAAGTAACTTATTCCTAATCAACATGCTAAGTACTTACTTCAAGCCCACTATGGCTCCATGCTGAGATAGGTGTTCTGGTGGAAAGAAAAGTAAAATACATATTCACTAATGCCAAGAGGCTCCCGCCTAGTTAGCAATGCAGAACAAAACAAAACACATGAAATAGGGAATATAAGTATATGTAAAATGTGTGGTGATGAGAGCAGATACCACAGGAGGTCAGAAAAGGAAGAAATCAGTGGAGGAAGGAAGAGAAGTTTCTAAGGATAGAGCAAACCTTAGGCAAGACTGAAAGGAAGCCCCTGTCTTTCAGCTGGGTCTGTCTTCCCACTGGACCATAAACATCAAGAAGGCTGGGACTGCATGTGTTTTGTTACCACCAATGTCCAGCATAGAGCTTGGCATATACGAAGAATTCAATATATTTGGTCAATGAATGAAGTCAGAGTTGGAATCAAGCAGTGTGTATAAGAGATGACCATGAGTCAACTGCTTGAATCGGACAGGTTAAAGGGTAATAATAAATGGGGCTGGATATATCCAGTGGGACCCTTACAGAGTAAAACGAGCAGGCAGTGCAATGTCACATTAGAACCTTCTAGCCATCAGCCTGAGGTCTAGTGAATCTACCACTCCTTGAAACACCCAAGCAGAGGTTGAACTATCTGTCAGGGATACATTAGTGCGGATAAAGGCTCATGCAGACAACCTCTACAATGCATTCTAATTCTACAATATATATGATAGGAGTTTTAACTAAAGGCTCAAAATGGCTGAACAGTGAGACACGGCCTGAAAACGAAGGTTTGCGTTAATAAGTGCATATTCTATGCACACAGTGGTTATTCAAAGGTTTACTGATGACTGCTCAGATAAAGGGAATTAATGATCCAGTCTTACACAACATGACAGCTAACTTTTTCAAATATATGAAAAATCATTATGAAGAAGAGTATATATTCTGTGTATAGACAAGGGTAGAGTTAAACTAATAAGTTTAGAAGGTAGAGGGAAAAAGATTTTGTTCAAATTATGTGTGTGTCTGTGAAATCCTAATAATTAGAGCACACCTGGGGTGGGATGGATGCTCTTAGAAAGTGTAATAAGTTCCCAGCCCTCATAAAGGATACCAACAGAAGAGGTTTTTGGTTTGGCCAGGAGGTCACAACTCTCAGATGCTTTCCAACTCTGAGACTTTAATGGTGTGTCTGAAATAAAACTGTGCAAAACTGAGAGCCAGAAAGGTTTAACAACTCAACTGAGGTCATACTAGCAAAAATTACTAAAATTCTCATCAGGATCAAGGTCTAATTTAAACGTACTTTTTCTCAAACCAAGCTGACTCAATGTGGTCTTCAACAGGAGTTGCCATAGGTTCTTCAACAGGTAGCTGATATGCCTGAAGTGAGGTAAAGAGAAACTGAAGGTCTAAACACCAATCAGTGGGTTATTATGGTAGTTGGCAGAAACGCCTCAAAGGAATGAATGTGGTGATGTGGAAATGGCCCATGATCATGGATACCTCCACAGCCTGGTAGACAAAAGAATACCAAACTGAGATGATGGGAAAGTGAGAAGATGATGAGGACATTCTGAGGAAGGTTAAGTTTAAGTTAATCACAGGACACAATGCAAGTAAATATAGAAAAATGTAAGTGAAAGCATACAAGGTCCAAGTTGAAAAACTGATTAGAAGCTATGAATAGACAAGCTCAGAAAGGGGAGGGGGAAATTGCTGCAGGAGAGGAGAGAGGGAAAGCTCGAGCCTATGCTGAAGTGCAAACATGAACACAATGGAGCAAACTGAACATTGCAGGCAGAAGGAATGGGTAAAAATGTCATGAGATAGGAATAAGCTTGGCACTAAACAAGAGCAAGAAGACCCACATATGTGTAGCAGAATGAATGAAGAAAAGGGCAGTCCCACTGGCAACAAGATCTAGAGCAAGTACTAGACCTCTCATCTGGAGAAACAGGCAGATCATGAAGCACCTTACAGGCTGTGTTAAGGAACATACGTTATTTTTATAAAGAGAGAAATATCAAAAAGTGTTAAAAAAAACAAAAAGCAGGAAGAAAGACTCCACGTTGGGTGGGCAGTTATCAGTGTCAAATATTGCAGAGTAGTTAAGGGCAAATATTTGTGAAAAGGCTACTGAATTCTATAAGCAAAGGTCACTGGCAACCTCAAGAGGAGTAATAGTGGCAAGGAAGAGGAGTTCTGTAGTTCCTAAGACACAGTCCCCTAGCTGAAATGGCCATTTTGCAAGTTAGAAGTGCTGAAGCCACATCAGGCTGCATCTACCATGGCTGGGTATCCTGAGCTAACGACTTGAGGCTAATTTTCAGCAGCCTTGGCTGTGATGACACAATACTAAAGGCATCAAAATTAACAGAACAGATCCAAAAGCCACTAACAATGACCCTTCAAAAGGGATCTCAACAATGACCAGTTTTAAATATTGAATAATGAAATTCCTGCTAGTAGGTCTTTTTGTTTCTTTTCCTTTTCTTTTTTTTTTTAAATTTTTTTTTTAAAATTTATTTTTGGCTGCTTTGGGTCTCCGTTGCTGTGTGCAGGCTTTCTCTAGTTGCAGTGAGCGGGGTCTACTCTTTATTGCAGTGCATGGGTTTCTCACTGCGGTGGCTTCTCTTGCTGCAGAGCAGGGCTCTAGGGTGTGCGGGCTTCAGTAGTTGTGGTATGCAGGCTCAGTAGTTGTGGGGCACGGGCTTAGTTGCTCCGCAGCATGTGGGATCTTCCCAGACCAGGGCTCGAACCCATGTCCCCTGTGCTGGCAGGCGGATTCTTAACCACTGCACCACCAGGGAAGTCCCGGTCTTTTTGTCTCTAGCTGCCCTATGTAATTCCTAGTAGACTTCTTTATGATAGGATTTTGATCGTTTCTTTGATTATATACTTTCCTCTCCACTATCCCTAAAATCGATGACTAGGATAGTAACACTGACTTAAAGACCCCTTTAAATATGTTCTTCCTAGATTCTCTTGGTATTGAAGCATACTTTGTAATATGAAATAAAGGTGATACAATATGGCTCTTTTCTGTACCATATAATATCTTTTAGTGAGCCCCTGTGCCTCCAACAACAACAACAAAATTTTTTTAAGGAAAAGAAATTAATCCTAAGTCAGTCTCTTAACAGGTTTTTGGAAGAAATTTTACCAGTCCATTAAATCTGAAACCATGGCTTTATAACAGAAAGATAAAAAAGAATATCACATTTCTATCTCTTTACTTCCTCCAACTGAAAAGAAAATAGTTAAAAAAGAATTAGATTCATTAACCAAGAAGTTACTGCTCCTTAAAATTATATAAATATCCTAATCAGGTACATCCTCCACTGAAAAGTCAAATGGAAGTTATACAAATGCCCTAAAAATATTCACCTCTAATAGATAAGAGTTTAAAACATTTTGAATTTCATACAACTGCAAGCCAACCCCAAAGCACATAATAATACTTACCCTATATTCGAAATCTGCAAACTCCCTGCCCCCACGACCTCCTCTGAATCCACCACGAAATCCTCGAGGAGTGGCAAAGTTACCACCTCGGCCGCTACCACGTCCTCGGCCACCACGGAAACCAAGACCTCCCCTGCCTCTGTACCCTCCACGGCCACGGTTTGGACGAAGTGGGATTCCAAATGTTTCTGCATTTAATCTTCTTTCTTCAGCCCAGGTTGGTCTCCGTTCTCTATTATGAGAACAAATAATCTTTAGTGTATCAAGTTTTAAAGAACATTTTCCAGCAAAACTATGCAGCACTGATTCCCAAATTAAGGCTAAGTAATTCCTAAGAATCAAAAATAAGCACCTTATCTAAGTCATCACAAGCTGTCCATGGCAATATGTTCCTATAATTCATGTGAAAATATGACTGGTATTAAGCTTCTTGCAAATGCAGTTGATAATACAAAGAAACTGACAACAGCCCCAATAAATGGGATTGGCAATTCACTCTACCCTCCAATCAGCCCCAAAGGAAGAAAGGGCAAAGCCAGGAAAGGAAACCCTGTCTCAGGATGTGAAGAGATGGAGGATAGATCCCTGAGTTCCTAGTACGCTCCTGGCCCAACCTCTGAACCTGACGCCTGAAGCGTCTGAATTGCTGCTGCTGGCCCACAGCCCAGATAATCAGAGGATTCAGAATCATCCCCATCCACGTTTAAAGTGAAGTAGAAAACTGCCACCAGGTGGCACCAAACTGCAGCCTGGAGGACAATTAGGATCAGGCAGCAGAAACCCTGGAACTCTTAGTTTGTTATGTTGGATCCTTTAATTAACCAGTTTTCTGGATCCACATTTACTGCAATATAGCAGAGCTTTACTGTATCAGCAAACTTCATCTGAACTACATTGTAGAGGGGTAAAGTAAAAGGTGTTTAGGTGTTAGATGAATGCCTCTATTTTTATTTACTAATTTTCAAATGTGAATGCATCCCCAAACAAAAGTATATGATTATTTATTTTTCTCAAAGAGCAATATCATTTAAAATTTTAGTATAGATTATCTTCTTTTAGCAAAATAAATCATTAAACAATTGTAGTCATTAGATTTTTTTTTTTTTTTTGCCACACATTGCAGCATACGGGATCTTGGTTCCCCGACCAGGGATTGAACCCGTGGCCCCCCCACCCAGGGATTGAACCCGTGCATTGGAAGTGCGGATTTTTAACCACTGGACTGCCAGGGCAGTCCCTAGATATTTTTAAGTATTCATTAAACTTTGTGAATTTATAAGAATTCATTTCACACTTCAACCTCCTAAGAGCATAAGAGCAGCTTAAAAGACTACCTGTTATCATCACAAGAAATATTATCAAAGAAAGATTTAGTTTTGTCATAATAGCAGTTAGGTCCAAGTGGATCTTCTTCATCTGCATTTCCTTCACTGTTTTGGGTATCAACTCCTGAGTCTCCTTTATCTTCACCATTTACAGGCTTCTCCTGTTTCTCAAGTTTATCTTCTAATGAAAAACAAGCACATACCATAAAAGTCAAGACTTGTACTAAACATCCATAATTCACAAGTCAAATAAGAGTATTTTTTGAATAGAAAAATAAAAACTCACCTTTCAATTTAAGTTTATTATGAAACTCTCTGTCGATTTCCTCCTTGTTAAATTGTGCATTTGCACTTTCAAAGTCAAAGTCTTTCTCAAATTTCATTGGACCATCTCGTCGAATACCAAATCTTCCCCTGCCACCTCGATGACCCCCACGCCCTCTCCTTGGAGCTGAAGGAGCACCTGGAACTATATTAATAAAGAAAGAACAAGCTGGTTTAGAGCAGAAGCTATTATTGTGGTCTTTATGGTCAACAAGAGAAATGCTTACAAGTCTCTATACACATGACGATATTTGTATTTTTTAATATAAAAAAGATGAAGTTTCACAAACATTTAATACATAATAGACTGAGAAGAGCACATATAAAATTTATAAACATGAAATTTATAAATGGCACACGTGAAATTTATATCTATGGGGTTTACACTCATACATGCTACTGATACAGTATACAACCAAACAATTTGGGAGACTTCTGTACTAAATTACTTTGTTCTTCTTATATCCCTAATACCTACAAAATGTCAAATATATATTGGGTTCTCAAAATTCAGGAAGACTTTTATGGAAAGGATCATAGAAATCAAGATTTATAGTGAGAAAAATAGATGAACATTTAGCAGCACAAATTGCAAGATAACACAAAAGACAAGAAGTACATGGTCTCGGATTTCCCTGGTGGCGCAGTGGTTAAGAATCTGCCTGCCAATGCAGGGGACGCGGGTTCTATCCCTGGTCCGGGAAGATCCCACATGCCGCAGAGAACCAAGCCTGTGAGCCACAACTACTGAGCCTGTGCTCTAGAGCCAACGAGCCACAATTACTGAGCCCGTGTGCCACAACTACTGAAGCCCACGCGCCTCGAGCCCGTGCTCCACAACAAGAGAAGCCACTGCAATAAGAAACCCGTGAACAGCAATGAAGAGCAGCCCCCACTCACTGCAACTAGAGAAAGCCCGCGTGCAGCAATGAAGACCCAACGCAGCCAAAAATAAATAAATAAATTTATATTTTTTTAAAAAAAGAAAAGACGTACATGGTCTCAACCACTCCAACCACTTCCTGCTTCACCTTTACTGTCTCCCTCTAAATGGCTCCATATTTTTCAAGTCTTCCTGTATCTATTTTTCTCTACAATTTAATACAATAACAAGATTTATGAGGTATGATAAAGCAATACCAAAGTAGCATAAATTATAGTGAAAACTTGAGAACCCAAATATCCAACACAAGAAGAACAGTTAAGAAGAAAAAAATTAAAAGAGAAACATGGAATAGTATTTGATGTTGGTTAACAGAAAAATATAGAGCACAAAGCACTATGAATTCAATGATTATAATTATGTGAAATGTTTAACACATACTGATAAAGATCAGAAGCGACTACAGAGTAATAGACAGGTTTGTGCTCACTGTTCACTAAAATTTGGCAAATTGTCTAAGTTTGAGAAAACAAACCTCAAAAACCCACAGCAGTATATCCAGACACTTAAATCTAGACAAGCAGGATGTTTAAATATTCAGCTCTACTACTGAAAATGTCTTGGCCAAAAGCCAGAAATTACAGCACAGTATTTCTGTCTTAAATTTTGAAGGGCAGTGAGAGATACTTTTATTTATTGCTTTACATGATTTATATTTTATTTTTTAAATTGAAGTATAGTTGATTTACAATGTTGTATTAGTTTCTGGTATACAGCAAAGTGAATCAGTAGACACACACACCACACACATATACACATATTCTTTTTATATTAAAATATGCAGTGCTTCATGAATTTGCATGTTATCCTTGTGCAGGAGCCATGCTAACCTTCTCCGTATCGTTCCAATTTTAGTATATGTGCTGCCAAAGCGTGCACTACTTTACACGATTTTTCAATGATGGAAGCATGGCAATTATTTTACCTTGAGAAGAGAGGGATTCTTTTTCCAAATTAAAAAAAGTGAAACATAGTAAACCAAACCAAAACCTCTGTAATTCTATGGCACACAGCACAAATAAAATACATATAGGGACTTCCCTGGCGGTCCAGTGGTTAAGACTTTGCCTTCCAGTGCAGGGGGTTCGGGTTCAATCCCTGGTTGGGGAGCTAAGATCCCACATGCCTCATAGCCAAAAAAACCAAGACATAACTCAGAAGCAATACTGTAACAAATTCAATAAAGGCTTAAAAAAAAAATGGTCCACATCAAAAAACAACAAATAAAAACATAAACATATAAAAATGTACAGAAGAAATAGTGTTTATACATTTAAAATTGTATCTAGCTTTCTAAAATTAAGTGAAAGAGCATCTTCCAATTATTATGTAATTAAAGAGATCACACACTGCTTTTATTTTTTAATTTGGAAGAGTTTATAATTATAATTTATTCTCTGCTAATAAATTTGAGAAGAATAAAATGGATGGATTTGGGGTAAATGTCATAGATTACAAAACAGGTAAAGAAAGTATACAATCATATTAAATCAATAATAATGAAAGAAAGTTAAAGTCCTTGAATAACTACTTCAAAAAAAAAAGGAGCCCAGAGCTTAATTTTAATGAGAAAACTTCTCAATTTTAAAGGTACAGATAATTCAATTCTTTTTTAAAACATTTATTTTATTGAAGCATAGTTGATTTACAATGCTGTGTTAACTTCTGTTGTACAGCAAAGTGAGTCAGTTATATATATTCTTTTTCATATTCTTTTCCATTACAGTATATTACAGGATATTGAATATAGTTCCCGATAATTCCATTCTTTTTTTTCTTTTGGCCATGCCACGCGGCTTGCAGGATTTTAGTTCCCTGATCAGGGATTGAACGCAGGCCATGGCAGTGAAAGCACTGAGTCCTAACCATTAGGCCACCAGGGAACTCCCAATTCCATTCTTAAGAGCATAGAAAACAATTTTATAATGCTAACATGAAACTGACACAAAAACATAAAAAAATACAAAAGACAGTACAAAAGAGAAAGCCATAAAACAATGTAAATATAAATATACAAGTCCTACTTGCAGATAACATTCAAGAATATATCAATAGACAACTGCCTACCATCAAGTAGGGTTTATTCCAGACACGTGATTAAAAAAAAAAAAAAATCTTTTGAAATAATTAGGTTAAAAAAAATTGAAATAAAAGTAGAGTGGTTCTATATGCCTATCACCCAGCTTCCCCTCCAACAGTTACATCTTGATTATCTATTGTACATTATCAAAAACTGGGAAAAACCAGGACACTGGCACAATATAATTAACTATACTATAGATCTCATATTCAGATTTCAACAGTTTTGGATGTTCTCATTTTTTTGTATGTCTTTATGTACAGTTCTATGACATTTTGCTACGTATACAGATCCACAGTACCCCCACCATAAGATAAAAAACTGTCTGTTACCACAATGAAACTCCCCTGTGCTACTCCTTTATAGTCACCAACCCTTGCTATTCTTTCTTTATAGTAATTATGCATCATACATTTCAAATGTTCCCTCTATTGAAAAGCATAGGATAAGGCTTTCAGATCCAAGTAACAACTTACCAATTTGTCTCTTGCTATCATTTCTGAGTTGCTCATTTTCTGGTCTTGAAACCTTGTGTACTTCAGCTATAGAACACACAGAAAGTGACAGTTAACTTAGGACACATAATCAAAAACTTCTGGAAAGTTAGAAATGGAAAAACAAACAAACCCAGAACAAAACCAAAAATCTATATATCCCCACCACCATCACTACTTTGAGTCAAATTTGAAAGACTGAACATTCTATCAAGTTCAGTTTAAACTTTCTAGGATCATTTACATAGAGTAAATGTTTTTAATGAAAGTAAGTTGAATGGAAGATGTTGACCAGTCAATTAAAAAATAGTAAATAGCTAAAGTTCTACCTCGCCTGTGCTCTTGATTCTCTATTGCTTTTTGGCTGGTTGATTGTAAAGGCCTGGTTGATGATACAGGGCTCCTTCTCCCAACAGGTGCCGGAGCAGGTAAGTGGGCCGAGGCTGTCTGCACTGCTTGTTCCATGGTTGGGCTTTTTCTCAAAGGGTCTAACTGAGGGCTTGAACGACCTGAAACGTAACCAAAAGATATGAAACTATCCCTATCCTCTGGGGGTTTCAAAATCACCTAGATCCTAAAACTAGGTCTAGAGTTTTACTTCTACCAATTCAAATCCTCAGCACAATCTGAATCCATCTACTCATTAGACCAGAGTTTAAAACTGTTTATCTTTAGTGGGCTGGTCACTTGATCAGTAAAAAAAATAAAATAAAATAAAATAAACCCCAAAACAAACAAACAAAATCTGGTACAAAATCCCCCAGGAGTATTATCAAAGATAATTTAGGCAGGTCAGATGTAGGCTTTCCCCAATAACCACAACCACCAGATTACACTGAGACTTTAGCCATTATTTCTAGAGGCTTTAACTTCTTTTAAAATTTATTTTTGGGTGCTTTGGGTCTTCCTTGCTGTGTGCGGGCTTTCTCTAGTTGCGGACAGCGGGGGCTACTCTTCCTTGTGGTGCACGGTCTTCTCATTGCAGTGGCTTCTCTTGCTGCGGAGCACAGGCTCTAGGCGCGCGGGCTTCAGTAACTGTGGCTCCGGGATCTAGAGCGCAGGCTCTGTAGTTGTGGCGCACGGGCTTAGTTGCTCCGCGGCATGTGGGATCTTCTCAGACCAGGGATTGAACCCGTGTCCCCTGCTTTGGCAGGCGGGTTCTTAACCACTGTGCCACCAGGGAAGTCCTAACTTTTTTAGTACTTTCTGAAGATATGTCTAAAGTGATACCCTTATATCTATAAGTATTATCTGAATTAAATTTCTATTATAAAGGAAGTAAAGAACTAGAAAGTCAGGTGAAATTCTTCGATTCCTTGGAGTCTTGGGTAATTAAACATCAATACTAAAAGGCCAGCAACAAATAAACCCTTCAGATAATTACACAGTAGCCATACTCACCCTTTGCTGTTTGAATGATCACTTGGCAAATTTTTGCTTAATATGGGTTTTGTACTTACAAATTCCATTTTTTCTTCCATGAGGTCAGAGCCTGGTCACAGTATGAACAGAAGAATGTAACACTGGGCACTCCCATCATGCTTTTTGTCTCTAATGTTTGCCATAAATCTCCGCTCAAGATGCTCTCACATCCCATGATATTGCACCAAAATAGGTTTTGCTTTATAAAATTGTCCTCATTTTATGTAAAAAAAAAATATTCCCAAATATGCTGCAAATGTTACTACCCACCTGTGCTATCTGCACAGGCTCCAAACTGGGGAACTGGTGAGTACTGACAGCACATTGGTTGTGCACCAGGTGCTTCAGGGACTGCTTATTAGTAATACTCCCCAAATATACGGTTAACTAAAGTATGCAATTACAAATGTGTGTCACCATTTCCAGCATTAATGACAAAGTTTACTCTGTCATTAATAGAAACACTGTAATTTTCCCACTGATTATAATGGGAAATCATAGTGGTTTATACAAGTTTTGGTCTAAGAGAAAACATTTTGTAATCACTTATCACCTTATAAACAGATTTATTTGTCAAACAAGTGTTAAGTTTTTGGAAAAGCCTATTGTTTAGGTAATTTTATAATAGTACATTAAATGGTCTTATAAACTTACAAAACTTTACTTCATTAAGGCTTTTCTTTAAGATCCTGTGACTCACAATATTACAGAACTGCAAGTGATAGGGCAATCACAGTAAGTAATAACTCACTGCTGTGTGTTTTTCTTTTTAATATTTATTTATTTGGCTGCACTGGGTCTTAGTTATGGTATGCGGGATCTTTTAGTTGCAATATGTGGGATCTAGTTCCCTGACCAGGGATCAAACCTGGGCCCTCTGAATTGGGAGCACGGAGTCTTAGCCACAGGTAAGTGCCTGTATTTTGAAAACCTTCGTAATTAAAGTCTGGTACTACATCATGATGGCAATTTTGTTATAAATAGGGAAATACAGGTGATACTGGACATATTAGGGATAAACTCAAAAGCTCTTTTATAATAAACACACCCCCGAGTTATCTTCACATTCTTATTCTTACAGTTACAAGAAAATTCTAGGTGTTAAAATTTTATAAATTTCAAAAATTTTAGTTGGTGAAATCAAAATGCAGATTCTCAGGCCACCTCTCCCATTGTTTTATTTAAACATACCTCTTTCTTCTAATAAATATGTAATTAAATTTAGAAAAACATTTTAATCTATTCAAAACTTATTTTAGCCTTAAGTATGAGGGAAGGATTCTAGAGTTACTTTTCCAAGTGATCAGGCAGTTGTCTGTTCACAAAATCATTTACTGGATGGATCATTTAGTAGTCTTTCTCTACTAATTTAAAAATAATATCTTTATCATATACTAATTATTTATTTATACTTGGATCTATTTTTGACTTTTGCTCTATTCATCTCTAAATTTATTCCTGTACTGCTTTATTTTATGTATACTTTATTAAGGAGGTAAGCCCTATCTCATTACTTTTTTTTTTTTTTTTTTTTTTTGCAGTACGCGGGCCTCTCACTGTTGTGGCCTCTCCGGTTGCGGAGCACAGGCTCCAGACGTGCAGGCTCAGTGGCCATGGCTCACGGGCCTAGCCGCTCCACGGCATGTGGCATCTTCCCAGACCGGGGCATGAACCCGTGTCCCCTGCATCGGCAGGCGGACTCTCAACTACTGTGCCACCAGGGAAGTCCTCATTACTTGTATTTTTAAAACATATCTAGGTATACTTGCATGCTTATTTTTAAGATAGTCTGTGTATCTATTTTATTAGGTTCTCTTACTATTCCATGTAGATTTATTGAAAGTACAGTAAATTTAATTATTATGAGAAATAAAGTCTTCCTAATACTAAATCTTTTTATCTAGGAATAAGATATCTTTCTTTGATTACATGTAACTTCTTTTATGTCCCTCTATTATATTTTGCATCTTTCATCATAGAGACTGGCCATATTTCTTATTATGTATTTTATATATAATTTCTATTTCTCATCATTGTGAACATCTTCTTTTATCCCCATTAATAATCAGTGGGTTAGGTTTTAGGACATCTATTTTTTTTTTTTAATTTATTTAATTTTTGGCTGCATTGGGTCTTCACTGCTGTGCAAAGGCTTTCTCTAGTTGCAGTGAGCAGGAGCTACTCTTCGCTGTGGCGCACAGGCTTCTCATTGTTGTGGCTTCTCTTACTGCTGAGCATGGGCTCTAGGCACGTGGGCTTCAATAGTTGTAGCATGCGGGCTCAGCAGTTGTGGCTCATGGGCTCTACAGCACAGGCTCAGTAGTTGTAGCTCACGGGCTTCGCTGCTCTGCGGCCATGTGGGATCTTCCTCGACCAGGGCTCGAACCCGTGTCCCCTGCACTGGCAGGCGGATCCTTAAACCACTGAGCCATGGGGGAAGCCCTAGGACATCTACTGATTTTTATACTTATTCTCTACATTTTACCTCTATCTAATTTAAGTCTCATATTAGTTCTAGTTTTTCAGTGAATTCTCAACTCCAAGTAGGAAGTCAGCATTGGCAAATAATGCTATTCTAATATTAATACTTCTTATTTCTTTTTCATGTATTCCTGACATAGCTAAAAATTCCAGAACAATGCTGACTAGCAATGAGAAAGGGAATCCTCACTTATGATTTTAATAAGAATCCTTCTGGTGCTTCAATATTAAGGTTAATGTTGGTTATTAATTAAGATAGCTAACATCTACTGAGCACGTTCTATGTGTCAGGCATTATGTTAAGGACACTGATACATTTCAAAAAAATTTAACCCTTACAATAAGTCTGTTGTTTTATCAGTAAAGTCCTGTTTTATAGTATGGAACACTAAAGCTTAAAAAGATTAAATATCTTCTCTAAGAAGGAAATCTTAAAAAAATTAACAAACCAATAACAAACACACACAAATATACACTTATGTTAACCTAGATGAAAGTCTGGATGTAAATATTTGTTATTTCTGGGTGGTGAGATTATAGGTATTTTTATTTTCTTCCTATGCTTAGTGTATTTCTTTTTTAAAAAATTTATTGAAGTATAGTTCATTTACAAAGTTGTGTTAATTTCTACTGTACAGCAAAGTGATTCAGTTATACATATATATATACACACATATATTTTATATATATATATACATTCTTTTCCATTATGGTTTATCACAGGATATTGAATATAGCTTCCCGTGCTATACAGTGCGCTTAGTGTATTTCTAATTTACCTACAAAAAATCTTTAGAATGTTAAAAAATTAAAAATTAAGTTTTAAAAAAATCAATATGAATAAAAGTAACTACAACTATTTCAAAATATCTAAAGTGAGATACACAGGATTATGTTTAGCATTGGCTTGATTTTACCCTCAAGTGCTTTAAAAAATACTGTCCTGATCATAATAGCATCTTTCTGAAATGACTTTACATTGTTTTATTTAAAAGTAAACATCCATATAAAGCAATGGGCCAGTTTCACCCACTTTAGCAGCAGATAAAGAATCCTGGGACCACTGAAGGTTATGAGACTGGTTGGTGGAAAGACAGAATTAAAAAGAAATGAAACAGGATCCTTTAAGCTTATTAAAATGCAGATCTCCAAGCTCCAGGGATTCTGATGTAGCAGTTCTCAGGACCTACATTTTTAAGAAGCATTCCAGATCAGATGATTTGATTGTGAGTGGCCCACACTGAGAGCCACTGCTCTAGATTCTATGAGGATGCTAGGAAAGATGCAACAGCATAATGAATAGTTTGTTTCCTCAGCTACTATTTCAAATTCATCAAGGATAGTTCATCCTCAGTGGTGTCTGAGATTGACCAGTAAGTATTATATACAAGTAATATAATTGTTTTGTAAAAAAAAAAAAGGTCAAACTTAGACAATGTTCACCATTTCAGTTTTATGATCTAAGAGTTATAAAAAGTCTGAACAGTAGAAGTCATTCAATAATGTACTTATTGAACAACAATTAAAATTTTTTTTTAAAGAACTAAGTAGAAATTATACATGTGAGTTACAACCTGCAAAAGCTCTTACATTCAGAGAAAGACTACTATCTATAGAAATTTAGAATGGAAAATTTTGAAGGAAAAAACAGCTTACCTTGAGATAACTGTGTTTTCAGAGATCTTGTATCCTGTGTAAAGGCAGAACCAACTGCACTACTTTGGGATAGGGCACCGCTGTTTGATGCTTCTGTTCCAAAGGATGTCAAGGAGCTTCCAGCTTTAAGAAAATTTTTTTGAATGACAAAAAATTTTAAACCTTTCAATTATATAAAGTAGCACAGCATTTTAATGATAATTGTCTCTCCCTATAGCACTTGTGTAAATTAATAATACTGGAAATTAATGAAACTGAATCAAAAAATACTTTGAGAAATTTTTGACAATATATAAAAAGCAAGCCCATATATACTCCAGCATCTTTGTTTGTTTGTTTTGTTTTGGCTTTTTTTTTTTTGTGGTACGTGGGCTTCTCACTGCTGAGGCCTCTCCCGCTGTGGAACACAGGCTCTAGACACACAGGCCCAGCGGCCATGGCTCACGGGCCCAGCCGCTCCACGGCATGCGGGATCCTCCCGGACCGGGGCTCGAACCCGCGTCCCCTGCATTGGCAGGCGGGCTCCCAACCACCACGCCACCAGGGAAGCCCTACTCCAGCATCTTTGGATGCAAACAATTTTTTTAACATATGCAATACTCTCCTGGACAGTTATACAGATGGGACAGCAAGGATGTACATCAGATAGAGAAGTAGCAGAAATGGTACATTCAATACCATCATTAAGGTTCAATTATCTTAACACCAAGTATCTGCACAAATAGTCAAATCAGCAGACAGGTCTATGAAGAGCTTTTCCAGCATTTCCAAGGCAGTGGACAATGGACTCCAGTCCATTCTAATGCCTCCCCTCAGTACAGTATTGTGGGCTGCATTCTGCCTAAAGCAACCACAAAAAGTTCTGGTAATATGAGGAACAAAATATGAGGAAAGGACCTTTGCTATACTAGGTTATGTCAATCTTCTTTTCTACATTTCTTCAGAACTTATGGATCAATCACTTTCCATATACTGTGCTCTCTTCTTAATATTTAATCTACATAGGCTTTCTCTAGCAGGAACTGTTTCAATAGCCCCTCTTCCCCCACCTCTAAATCCAATATAAAAGTGGTACTGAGAATAATCTTTTATGAAACAGAAAAATAATCACATCACTACAGTGCTTAGGACTCTCTGATGGCTTTCCACTGCCCTCACGAAAAAAGTTCAAACTATTTACCTTAGTTTATAGGGTCCTCCCCCTTATCTGCCTACCTCTTTTCTCATTACTCATTTATACCTCTTTGTTCCACAACAGAAGTTTAACTACCTGCTTTAAAATTACTTGAAGATTATGATCATGTTCCTCACATCTTCTAATTTCCAAGCTAAGCAACTCTAGTTCCTTCAACAATTACTCACCTTCACATGCTCTTTAAGCCTTGCCTCTTTTGACTTCTCCTAATTTAATGAATTCTAGTTGTTCATATCTCTCTTAAAACGGGGCATCAGAACTCAGCAAAGTACCTCAGACAATAAGAATGAATGGGACTCCTTTAGAGGTGTAATCCATTCAGGCTGCAGTCCCAGCCAGCTAAGGAGAGGCCTAACATAACCTCCCACAACATCCCCAGAAATGTTGAGGCTACTGCTCTCAATAATTCTGTGGGATGCTGAATCTATCCCATTATCCCTAGTATTTCTGGGTAATGACCAAGACATAAACCACTCTGATGATGTGTATTCAACCTCCATCCTGCTCTGACTCAACCTCCCACTCACTGCTTGCGCCTGCCTCCCCACCACCACCTAGCCCCATGAGCAAACTCTTCTACATCCTCCGTCTCTTTTCTGACTTCCCAGTCATACTACACCCACCTCCCTCGTGCCATTGCTGCTATTGATTTATCTCAAGTTATTTTTCATGTAGAGTGTGAGGCAGGGGTCACTGTTAATTTTTTCCAAATAGATATCTAGCTGCTGCAAGATCATTTGTTAAAAGGATTTCCCCTTCTATCCACAGGAAAATAAAAGTGAAATTTATAATCATCATTCACAAAAAAAACCAAAACAAAACAAAAAAGATTTCCCCTTCTCCACTGAACTGCACTGGCATCTCTGTCTTAAATCAGCATTTAAGTAGGTCTATTTCTGTACTCTCTATTCTTTACCCTGGTATATCTGTGTATTCTTATATCAATAATTCCCTGTTCTGAATCTTGAAATTGGGTGTATACCTCAAACTTCCTCTTTCTTCAAGAGTAGTTTGGCTATTATAGATTTTGTATTTCCATACAAATATTAGAATCAGCATGTCAATTTCTAGTTTTAAAGTGTGATGGGATTTTGATCAGGATTGTGTTCAACCTGTAAACCAATTCTGGGGAAAGTGTCATCATAAAAATAATATTGAATATTCTAACCCATAAGCATGGATTAACTCTCCATTTATTTAGATCTCTAAATTCTCTCAGCAGTGTTTTGTGATTTTTATTGTAGAGCAGAGTTTTCTCAACTTCAGCACTACTGACGTGTTGGGCCAGATAATTTTTTGTTGAGAGGGGTTGTCCCATGCATTGTAGGATGTTAAGTAGCATCCCTGGCCTCTACCCATTAGATGCTAGTAGTATCACCCAGTTGTGACAAACAAAAATGTCTCCAGGCATTACCAAATGTCCCCTGAGGGAGGGGGGTAAAATGAACTCCCCTCCACTGAGAACCACATAGAGATTTTCAAATACTATCTTTTGTTACATTCATTCCCGGGTATCTGATGTTATTGGTGCTATTGTAAGCTTTGTTGCACTTTATATTTCATTTACCAATAATTTGTTCTAGATCAGCAAACTTTATCTACAAGTAGCCAGATGGTAAATAAAATATTCTAGGTTTTTCAGGCCATATGCTCTCTGTTATAACTATACAACTCTGCCCTTGTAGTGTAAAAGTAGCCACAGACCACATGTAAATAAATGGGTATGGCTGTATTCCAGTAAAACAGGAGGCTGGTGGGATTTGGTCCACAGGCCACACAGTTTGCCAAACTGTCTGTTCTGAATACAAAAATACAGTTGATTTTTGTATATTTACCATGTATTCCTTTACTATGCTAAATTCACTTATTCATTCCAGTAGGCTGAATATTCCTTTGCATTTTCTACATACACAATCATGTCACCTTCAAATAATAACATTTTTAGCTTTGCCTTTCCAATCTCTAAATCTTTTATTTATTTTTTTCTTGCCTCACTGGACTGACTAGGACCTCTAGAACAACACTACATGAAATAAGACAATTCTTTCGCTTTATTCCTTACCTCAAGGGAAAAGCATTCATTATCCCACCATTATGTGTGTAAGTTTTTTTTTTTTAAATAAATAAATTTATTTATTTATTTATTTTTGGCTCTGTTGGGTCGTCGTTGCTGTGCGCAGGCTTTCTCTAGTTGCAGTGAGCGGGGGCTACTGTTCGTTGTGGTGCGCAGACTTCTCATTGTCGTGGCTTATCTTGTTGCAGAGCATGGGCTCTAGGCGCACGGGCTTCAGTAGTTGTGGCACGTGGGCTCAGTAGTTGTGGCTTGCGGGCTCTAGAGCTCAGGCTCACTAGTGGTGCACCGGCTTAGTTGCTCCGCAGCATGTGGGATCTTCCCGGGCCAGGGTTTGAACCCGTGTCCCCTGCATTGGCAGGCGGATTCTTAACCACTGCGCCACCAGGGAAACCCTGTGTGTAAGCTTTTCACTTCACTGATCAGGTTAGGAAATTCCCTCCTATTCCTTAGTTGTTGATAAAGGGGTTTGAATTTTACCAAATGCCTGTTCTGTATCTCTTGGGATTGCAGTTTTTCTCCTTTATTCTGTTAATGTGGTAAATTACTAATGATTTTCAAATGTTAAAACATCTTTGCATTCCTGAGATGTCATTATGTAATATCCTTTTTATGAACCGCTGGCTTCCACTGCTAATACTATGTTAAGGATTTTTACATATATGTTCAGGGAAATTAGCTGTAATTTTATTTTCTTGTATTGATTTCATTTAGATACCATTTAGGTTTTGGTATCTCAGCTTGCCTTGGTTATCTGGTTAGGAAGTGTTCTTCTTTTATTCTCTCAAAGAGTTTGTGTAAGATGGGTAAAATTATTTCTTCCCTAAATGGTAGAATTTATCAGTAAAGCAAATAGTCTAGAATTTTCTTTACAGAAGATTTTAAATTAGTTTCAACTTCTTTATTTTTTTATTATTTTTTTTTCAACTTCTTTAAAAGGGTGATACTGAGACTGTACTTCCTCCTGTGTTGGTTTAGGAAAGTTGTATTTTCAAGGAACTTGTCTGTTTCATCTGAGATGTCAAATCTGTTGACATAAAGTTGTTCACAATATCTTCATATTATCCTTTTAGGATCTATAGTGATGCCTACACTTTCTTTTTTTTTTTTTATTTTTTAAAAAATTAATTAATTTATTTTTGGCTGTATTGGGTCTTCGTTTCCGTGCCAGGGCTTTCTCTAGTTGCGGCGAGCGGGGGCCACTTTTCATCACGGTGCGCGGGCCTCTCTTGTTGCGGAACACAGGCTCCAAACGTGCAGGCTCAGCAGTTGTGGCTCACGGGCCTAGTTGCTCCGCAGCATGTGGGATCTTCCCAGACCAGGGCTCGAACCCGTGTCCCCTACGTTGGCAGGCAGATTCTCAACCACTGCACCACCAGGGAAGCCCTATTTGAGTCTTCTTTTTTTCCTTGTTTAGTCTTGCTAGGGGCTCATTAATTTTATGAAATTTTTCCAAGAACCAGCTCCTGGCTTGATGATATTATATACATATTTTTGACTTGTTTCTATTTCCTTGATTTCTGCTTTAAATTTTTTCTTCCTTCTAGTACTTTTGGGCTAATTTTCTTTCCTTTTTCTTAGCTTCTTAATAAGCTGGCAGCTTAGAGCACTGATTTTAAAATATTCTTGTTTTGGGGGCTTCCCTGGTGGTACAGTGGTTGAGAGCCCGCCTGCCGATGCAGGGGACACGGGTTCGTGCCCCGGTCCGGGAAGATCCCACATGCCGTGGAGCGGCTGGGCCCGTGAGCCATGGCCGCTGAGCCTGTGCTCCGCAACGGGAGAGGCCACAACAGTGAGAGGCCCGCGTACCGCAAAAAAAAAAAAAATTCTTGTTTTCTTATATATGTATTTAAAGGTATGAAATTTCCCCTAAGCAATGCTTAAGCTCCACTCACAAATTTTGATATGTTGTACTTTATGATCATTATATTTAAAAATATCTTATTTCCCCTATGATTTCTTCAGTTCATTAGTGATTCTTGTAAGTTTGCTCAATTTCTGTATTGAGCAAACAGAAAGATACTATTTGTATATTTTTCAATTTATCTTTTTTTTTTTTTTTTTTGCGGTACACGGGCCTCTCACTATTGGGGCCTCTCCCGTCGCGGAGTACAGGCTCCGGACACGCAGGCTCAGTGGCCATGGCTCACGGGCCCAGCTGCTCCGCGGCATGTGGGACCTTCCCGGACCGGGGCACGAACCCGTGTCCCCTGCGTCGGCAGGTGGACTTCTCAACCACTGCGCCACCAGGGAAGCCCCAATTTATCTTTATTAATTCCAAATTTAATTTCTTTGTGGTTTGAGAAGATACCACGTATGATTTCAATCCTTCTGAATTTAATGTAACTCATTTTATGGACCAGGATTTGATCTATCCCATTGATTGATCAATATTTACTTAAAAGAATCTACTTTCTGCAATTGTTGGTGTTGGTGTACTATTTTATAAAAGTTACATACACATCTAGGATTGTTACAGCTTCCTGATGTACTGTTATGAAGAATCCTTCTTTATCTTTGGCAGTACTCCTGATCTTTAAGCTGCTTTGTCTGATGTTAATTTTCCTAACATAGTTTTCTTCTTATCAGTGTTTGTATGGTATGTCATGCCTTTTTCTGTTCTTTAACTTTCTTTTAATTCATCTCTTATAAACATCACATAGCAGGGTCTTTTTAAAAAAAATTCAGTTTGATGATCTCTGCTTTTTAACTGGAATGTTTAATTCCTTTATACATTACCAAAGTAGATTTATTTATTTATTTATTTAGGCTGTACCACGTGGCATGAGGGATTTTAGTTCCCTGACCAGGGATCAAACCTGTGCCCTCTGCAGTGGAGGCAGGGAGTCCTGACCAATGGACTGCCAGGGAATTGCCCCCAAGTATATCTTTAACAATCCTTTGTCTGTCATCCTTAATGCATGAAACACCCTCCTGGTTTATGCTAACTTTATTTATTTTATTTTTGGCTGTGTCAGGTCTCAGGTGCAACACAAGGGATCCTCCGCTGCAGCGTGGGCTCCTTGTTGCAGCACATGGGCTCCAGAGCATGTGGGCTCTGTAGTTGTGGCATGCGGGCTCTCTAGCTGTGGCCCGTGTGCTCAGTAGTTGCAGTGTGTGGGCTTAGTTGTCCTGCGGCATGTGAGATCTTAGGTCCCCAACCAGGGATCGAACCCGTATCCCCTGCATTGGAAGGCAGATTCTTAACTACTAGACAACCAGGGAAGTCCCTATGCTAACTTTAAAGTTCATAAGCATGTTAAGTATTCATTAAACTCAGTGATTAAAAATTAATGTGTACAAAACACTAGAGACCTAAGAGAATCACTGTCCAATATGGTTCTGCTATTTAAGCAGCTAAAATGTACCCACTGGCTGAACCCATGTTCAGCCAATATGCCTCCATCTTGCCCACAAGAGTAGTATGAGACTTAGCATGTCATGGCTATTTTGATGCTTCAGTTTATTGTGAGATAATTAATTTTTCCTAATTAACATCAGTAATGACCTAATCTTTGCACATAAAAATTATTTGTGCATCAGCTTAAAAAAACAAAGTATGAGAGTATCTCTTTCTTCACAATCTTGCCAAAACAGAATATATTCAAACTTCTGTGTTTTTGTCAAATTGATAGTGAGAAATGGCGTCTTGGTGATGACTTAAGTTGTATATCTCTTATCATGAGCAAGATTTAAGCATCTTTCCATGTTTAAGCGCCATTTGTATTTATTTTTTTCTGAAAAAGGCAAAGTCAGTGTCTAATCTTTACAAATTTTTCTGTTGGATTGTGGAGCTTTATTTTTAGAAGCTCTTTAGATATTCAGGATATTAACCCTTCATAATATAAATTGCAAATAAAACTATGAAAATTAAAATAGAAAAAATTCCCCCCAAACAGCAATAGTGTAATCTTGATTTATTTAAACTTTCTCTTTACATCAGAATATTAGGCACAGAAAATGAAAACAAGAGGCTTAAATTAAAATCTGGCTTAATTTTACCAACACAAATTATATCTAAGTTAATTCCGTTTCTAAAATACATCTGCCACCTTAATCAATGCTACAGTTTTCCTCCTCCTCGTTTAACTACTTCTAAATACTATATATAGTTCTCTAATTAGCGACTCCAAAAATTGTTCTGCCAGTATGAAAATCAAACAATCAAAAATAATCTGTCAGGGCTTCCCTGGTGGCGCAGTGGTTGAGAGTCTGCTTGCCGATGCAGGGGACACGGGTTCGTGCCCCGGTCCGGGAAGATCCCACATGCTGCGGAGCGCCTGGGCCCGTGAGCCATGGCCGCTGAGCCCGCGCGTCCGGAGCCTGTGCTCCGCAACGGGAGAGGCCACAACAGTGAGAGGCCCGCGTACCGCAAAAAAACAAAAAAACAAAAAAAAATAATCTGTCACTGCAAAAATTAAGTCTACCCACATGGAAAGCACAAGCAAAACCTTCTACCTTTTTGACACCCAAAAACACTAAACCAGCAACCTCCAATGTCAAAATTAGATAACAGCATTTATAAGGAATATATATTTCACCACCACAAAATACTTTGATTAGAGGAGCAGGATGTGAAGAATAGCAGACGCAGTATTTATTATGTAGATACTTTGTGCTAGACCCTGTTCAAATGCTTTATACATATTAAGTTATGCAAACTTCACAGTAATGTAGAAGGTAAGTACAATAATCCAAATGTTAGCTAACTATTCAACTTAGTGAAAGGAGTCTCAAAAGGATAATATAATTTGCGATTGTCCCTTATCTGAATCCTCAGAATAGGATTCTAACAGTTATAACTAACGTAGAGTATATCTTGATTAACGTGTATAAGCAACATTGATCTTCACTTGACCAGGATTAGAAGGTACGTGGACCAAAGCTACCCTATTTCACCAATCCAACAACAAATCTGAAAGTAATTAAATATTTAAATTTTGATTAGGGATGAATGTCTGGGTTACAACCCACCCCCCAACAAAAATAAATTTGAAAAATGTCAAACCTGTGTCAAAATTGAAAGAGGAGTACACTGAATATCAATATATTCCTCCATCTAGCTCACCAACTACTAACATCTTGCCACGCCTATTCCATTTCTTCATGTTGTGATATACACAATTCTCTTTTTCCTATATAGACTACAATCAGTTTGCCTCTTCACCCTTAAATACTTCAAAATCATCTCCCCAAAACAGACATTCTCTTATATGGTTAACCACAATACCATTACCACATCTAAGAAAATAAACAATAACACCATCCAACATTTAGTCCTTACTCAAAGTTCCTCAGTAGTCCTAAAACATTCTTTGTTATCAACTTCTCCTAAAACTTGCGATCCAATCACATGTTATATTTGGATGCTATGTCTCTCCAGTCTTCCCAAGTCTAAAACAGTCCCAGGACTTCCCTGGTGGCGCAGAGGTTAAGAATCCGCCTGCCAACACAGGGAATATGGGTTCGAGCCCTGGTCCGGGAAGATCCCACATACCGCGGAGCAACTAAGCCCGTGCGCCACAACTACTGAGCCTGCGCTCTAAAGCCCACTCGCCTAGAGCCTGTGCTCCTCAACAAGAGAAGCTACCGCAATGAGAAGCCTGCGCACCACAACGGAAGAGTAGCCCCCGCTCGCCGCAACTAAAGAAAGCCCACGCACAGCAACAAAGACCCAACACAGCCAAAAATAAATAATAAATTAATTAATTAAAATAAAGATCGAATGCAATTAAAAAATAAACAGTCCCGCTGCCTCTGTTCTTTACAACATTGAATCCTTTGAAGAGCCTGGCATTCTGAATATATATCTCAATTTCTTCATGATTAGAGCCTGCATTTTCAGCAAGAATACCACAGAAGTGAAGTTGTTTACCCTCCTTCCCCCATATCATCACATCAGCAGACATATAATCATTAATTATGGCAATGCCAAACTTGACGACTTAATTAAGATGGTGACCATCAGATCTCTCCATTATAAAGGCACATTTTCTCCCTTTGGAATTAATAAGTAAACTGGGGGATGATACTTTTAAGATCGTTTAAATATCCTGTTCCAACACCATTCACCCAATGATTTTAGCATCCACTGATAATCCTTGTTAATTATTTCACTAGAGATTACAAAATGATGATTTTCTATGTCCACCACTCTTTCTATTTATTAGCTAGTGTTATTCTAAAAGCATCGTTTCCTCTTTTTCCTCTTCTTTTTAAAAGGGGCCTAGATCCCTTTTAGCGGGGAGAGGTATTTAGAAAGCAAGAACTGGGTTTATACATGTTCTTTGCTGCTGGGTATCATTGCTTCCAGGCCCTTTCTATGAACAGAGTCAGGAAACAACCAGTTTTTAAAAAATGAGTTCACACCCATACCTCCAATTCACATTCACCACCATAGCATTCTTCTTTACCTTTCCCCATTCCATATTTATATCTCCCTTCTCCAAGGTAAGAATACCATTTCTCAACAACATCAATATATTACTCATTTGCCCTATCCTATAATACATACAAAATAGTTTCAAAATTAACACCACCAATACCACTACCAATAATAAACCCTAAGTCAAGTTTTTTTTTAATAGTTGTATTTATTCCTACAATATATCTTACTAAGAGTGTAAAAATTTACTTGAATTCTTATTTCTGTGTGGTTATGTTATCTGATATAGTTGTTTCTGTTTGTATTCATTCAATTTTTGGATTTTTTTTTTCCCATTGTTTTTTATTTTGTGAATAAGTAAAACATTTACATACTTGGAAAGTCACAACTATATAAAAAATATTCAAAGAAAGGAATTAATTTTAACAAAACCTGTTAACATACTAATGAGTTTCAAGATAAACCTGAAACTGGATTTGTGATCAGTGAGATAAACTGATAAGTGATTATTTCAATGGAATTAAAAAAGATTAAGGGTTAGAGTTTGAGATTTAAAACTCTTCTTTATTGTGGAAATTTCAATAAAGGTGTACTTAAGAGTTAAAACGCACAACTATAAAAATAAACACAAAAAAATCTGATCTGATTATACCTAGCTTTTGTACATGATAACCTTTGTCCTCCAATCATAAACAGGACTGTTATTAGCCTAGCCCTCCTATATTTTCTCCTTATAGTGTTATATATTGATATTGTTCCCTAATAATGGCATTATCTCTACTTCCCTTTTTGAAAACCCACAATGTTGGAAAAAATGCTTATTTTAAATGGATATATCTTATGAAAATTTAAAATAACATTCAATAACATTTGGTAATTGGATATATCTAGATTTTTAAAAAATGTTAGCATTCTAAGAGATGGCCTTTATAGAACCACTAATCATTAAGGACATTAAAATAAAGTCTTTAAAATAATAGGCTACAAAAGGAACACCAAACAATATGTCTGAAAATTTGTGGTTTTATGTATCTTTGTGGTAAAGACAGGGAAATATACAAAAAAGAAAGAAAAAAAGGAAAAAAGCACAACATACCAACACCAACAGCCCCAAACTGCTGCCCGACTAATGAACTTGGACTGAATTGACTGTATGTTGGCATCCTGCCGAAAGGTCCATAGGAGCCCACTGACTGGAATGAAGAAGTAGATGAGCCTAGTGAAGACTGAGAAAAGATCATGGGTTAATTTTCCAGGCTCTAAACAATATGTACATAATGGAAAGAAATTTGGATATTTACTTTTTAAAGAAAACTATTAAATTACAACTACTAGACACAAAAGCAATTATAACAACTTGCAACATGCATTTAATGTTAAAACAGCTGAATAACCTGATTGCAGTATTTATATACATGTGTCAATTGTACGCAATGTGATTTATAAATGCTTTTTTCTACAATGAACTCCTCCTCTGAGTTCAGTTTTACAACAGATTTAGGAAAGAACCGAAGAAAAGTTACCCGAATAAGTAAACTAACTTTGCTTAAAGAAAAAATATGAGAACAATCAAATTTCGTTACAGTACTAAGTTTCAGTCTGGTGGTGACATAAGTAAGACATCTCACTTTTGATTTTACTCTTATTTTCAATCACTTGAGGTATACTATTAAATTTATGGGAAAGAAATGCAGAAACAAACTATCCTGTACGAAACCACTTGCTACTTACACTTTTAAATACAGTTATTATTACGTTAAAGAGCACTTTATAAAAAGCTTCTTACTAAACCTAAAATACATATATATATTAATATGTATATATATACATTAATTTATCTTAACATAAAATGTTTGATAATATAAATATGAAGTGTACTAACAGCCACCAGGATACAAGTTCACTGATGGCAGAACCCTGTCTGTATGTTTGCTGCTAGTATCAGACACAAGGCAGGTATTCAATAAATACTACTGAACGAATGAATCAAAAGATCAAAAGCCAAAATTTACAGTGGTTGGAAGAAGTTTTTAAAAATCATTTTGAATTGTGCTCTCTAGGTTACTGTCATTCCATAAAACTGACAGATTAAATAAGTTGTTCTCTGGAGAGTTATCAAAAGATATGAGAGTCCGATAACATCGCTCTTCGGTGTAGGCAGCTATTTCTATGAGAATGTGTCTCCTCTCCCTCCATTTAAGAAGTTCGCACTTTCTCAGGATTCTTTCAGACTTAATTCCTCAAAAGTAAGACTTAAAAAGCAGGGGATAGGTAAGAGTAGAGAATTTCTCCAGTTTATGTTGCAAGAACCAAATTTATTATTTCTTAAAAAGCTTATCTTATACTCAGAAAAATAGTAAGTAAATGTTAAAAGGTACTTTCTCTTTTTTTCCCCCATTTTAATTTTATATAGTACTTAATATTTTCTTTAGAAGAGTTCACTAGGTATTTCCTTTTAATAGCTGGAAGGCACATTCTATGCAAGATAATATATATTTTAATAGTCAGTTTTGTGAAAACCTAAGATTTTTATCACTCACAGCATAAAAAAGAGGAAGTTAAGAAAAACCCAACAAGCATATTTTACTGCAAATGACCAAAGACTTTTGACAAGAAAAAAACTTGAGAAGAAAATGGATTCAGCAGGAAAACCATATGGGGGCCACAAAGTTTTTAATCTATGCCAGTAACTAAAAACACTCA
This sequence comes from Phocoena sinus, assembly GCF_008692025.1. Taxonomy (NCBI): domain Eukaryota; kingdom Metazoa; phylum Chordata; class Mammalia; order Artiodactyla; family Phocoenidae; genus Phocoena; species Phocoena sinus. The sequence continues at coordinate 16,648,070 of NC_045781.1, forward strand.
TGTTAACCTGCTTCCTCTGCTGCTCTAGTAGAAATTCAGAGCTTCTATGTGCTTCCAATTAACATATAAACAGGTACTATAATGAACATCTTCTTTAATTCATAATTTACAACCTTTTAGACATCATGTGTTTCTGTTTTAAATAAAATACACAAATTTTATAATTCCTCGGGCTTCCCTGGTGGCACAGTCGTTAAGAATCTGCCTGCCAATGCAGGGCACATGGGTTCAATCCCTGGTCCGGGAAGATCCCACATGCCATGGAGCAACTAAGCTCATGCGCCACAACTACTGAAGCCCGTGCACCTACAGCCCGTGCTCTGCAATAAGAGAAGCCACAACAATGAGAAGCCCGTGCACCGTAACGAAGAGTAGCCCCCGCTCGCCGCAACTAGAGAAAGCCCGTGCACAGCAACGGAGACCCAAGACAGACAAAAATAAAAACAAATAAATAAATTAACTGATTTAAAAAAAACTTCTCTTAATGAGAATACTTAGGATCGTCGTCTTTAATACTTTATTTGGGAATTGAACAACGTATCTGTACATGTTAAAATCCTTTTATGTTTTTGCATTGCATGTATACTATGTTACAAACATATAATATATAATGTGATTTAGCATTTTTTTCGTTAAACTTAGTCATCTTACCTAAGAGTAGCCATCACCACCCTGGTTTGTAATATGATCCACGTGTGAATAGTATAGTGGCATGGATCCTGGATTCTAGAGCCAGAATTCCTGGGTCTGTTCAAATTATGGGTCTACTTCAATTTCCTCACTTATGAAAATGAGGATTATAAAAATGAGAATAACTCTAGCACCAAGCTGAGAGGGTGCTGTGAGGATTGCCCTATTATATGTGCAGTGCTTTGAATAGTACTTCTCATAAAGTCAGATCTCAATAAATGTTAGCTATTTTAACCACTGTTGAAATCAGAAAGTATCTTATGATAAAAATTAATTCCTCAGCTATTTCTTAATCTATTTAGTCCCAACTTATTATCTGAAGAGAAAAACCTGGGTGAGAACATTATCCAGTTATTTTGGGTATCCAGGTAACTAGAAAACAGTAATAAGCTTATATGAACATTTAATCGAGAAAATTTAAAAAACAAGGAGAGGCAAAATCCAGGGCTAGTTATGTGCATGAAATTTACTTGAACTGCAAGACAAATTTACTATGTTACCTGAACGATAGCTGGGTCCTGAGGCAAAGAACATTGTGGTTTTGGTGGCTCACAAACAGTGAGGTCTTTAATATCACTCCCACGGAATATAATGTATTCAAAGACTTCATCTCGAGGTGGTATTGGACGATCTGTTGGTCTGTCTTCTGTACCAAAGGACCGAACTGGTGAGAAAACAGAGGATATGAGATACATGTCTACTCACTGTATTCAGGTAGTGCCTCTTACAATGCACTGTTTCAAGTACTAAAGAGCAGTTCTTAAATGCCATCCATAAGATAGTATTCATTAATTTGTAGCTAAGTAAATTTCTTTTCTTAAGTGGAAAACAGAGTGGGTTTTGCATAGAGCTAAATGTGTTCAATTTAAAAGACTATTGGCGGGGCGGCGGGGCTTCCCTGGTGGCGCAGTGGTCAAGAATCCGCCTGCCAATACAAGGGACACGGGTTTGAGCCCTGGTCCGGGAAGATCCCACACGCTGCAGAGCAACTAAGTCCGCGCGCCATAACTACTGAGCCTGCGCTCTAGAGCCTGCGAGTCACAACTACTGAGCCCACATGCCACAACTACTGAAGCCTGCACATCTAGAGCCCATGCTCCACAAGAGAAGCCACTGCAATGAGAAGCCTGTGCACCGCAACAAAGAGTAGCCCCCGCTCGCCGCAACTAGAAAGTCTGTGCAGAGCAATGAAGACCTAATGCGGCCAAAAACAAATAAATAAATTTATATATTAAAAAAAAAAAGAATCTGCCTGCCAATGCAGGGGACACGGGTTCGAGCCCTGGTCCAGGAAGATCCCACATGCTGCACAGCAACTAAGCCCGTGCACCACAACTACCGAGCCTGTGCTCTACAGCCCGTGAGCCACAACTACTGAAGCCCGCGTGCCTAGAGCCCGTGCTCCACAAGAGAAGCCACCGCAATGAGAAGCCCACGCACGGCAACAAAGAGTAGCCCCCGCTCACTGCAACTAGAGGGAGACCGCGCGCAGCGACAAAGACCCAACACAGCAAAAAAAAAAAAAAGTTATCTTTAAAAAAACAAACAAGACTATCGGTATTATGAGGTTGTGTTCTTCCTACATTTTTATTTACTTATATCTTTGGTGGTTGTGGTAAGAGGAGGTGTTAAAGATGTCCTTCATTGTTATTTATTTTTAATGCCCTCATTCAGCAAAATAAAAAACTGGCAGCATTTCGTGTGTGTGTGTGTGTGTGTGTGTGTGTGTGTGTGTAGTAAGTGAAGATGTGAAGATTTTCCCAATCTACAAAAATCCCAAAGTTTTGGAAACTGAGCTTCGGGTTTAAGAGAAGAAAATGGAAAGAATATCCATCTTGGTGAATAGTACGTCCTCTAGAAGCCAAGGAAAGCAGCTGTCAAACTATTCAGCTCCATGGGATAGCCTGAAATGCCCTAGTTACCTGAAATATCTATCTCATAATTAAATCTGATTATTTTAACATTACTCAAAGGTGAACTGTGGACCACCTGCATGAGGGTAAGCTAGAAAGATTCTCAAATCCACTGACTCAAATCTTCTGGGAAGAGGGTATAGAAATCTGCATTTTAAACCAATTCCTCAAGAGTTTCTTATGAATACTAAAGTTTCAGGTTCACTATCTTAGGAGACTTCTGATGTTGACATTCCTATAGAAACTCCAAATAAGAAAGTTTTCAATATCAGATATTATTCATTTAAAGAGTGTCCTAGAGGAAGTAAACACCTTAACATTGTGCAAAGTTTTGAATGTATGCATTTTTCTGCAGAATTGATCCACAGCTAGATAGAAAATAAAGATTTCAGTTTAAATAATGCCTTTTTTTAAATCCTAAAAATTCTTTCTAGTACTTATGAGACTTCCAGGAAAGATGATGGCATGGTTGTAGGTTTGCAGAATATGCCTCCCCAAAAACTAAAGAAAATTAAAAAGTTAAAATATCCTTAAACCAGGAAAATACCTCAAACCTATACCATAAAGCTTTATTAAAAACTATCATTCAGATACTGAATAAGTTAGTACAAACCAGAAGACCAACTCCAGAATCCACATGTAGCATGCTGAGCAATTTTCCCAGGCACCCTCCAACCTGGTGGACGGGGACACAGATGTGATAAAGGAAAAGATGGAGGACGTCCTAGCTGAAGCATCCCTTCCTCTGGTGGCCGACCAATACTTTATCAGGGCGGGAGCAAGTGACAAGGTCCTACATCTTGTCCTTTAACCAAAAGGAAGGCCAAAAAGAATTAGAAAAAGCAAGACTAATAAAATTACAAGTAGGTCAATCTCACTCCTAAACTTAGCACCACCACTATCGCCACCATACAATGCTTTATAAAGTCCCAGACCTCCAAAGTAACAGATTAGCTCATCCTGAAGCTGCAGGCAGGTGGGGTGGGGTTAAAGGTCTTCCATCTATTTACAAAACCAAAGAGAAGCTCTACTAGGCTTTCTAAGGCATAACAAAACCATTCAAACTATACCCATGTAGTCAAAAGAAAGATGAAAAATCCATTCAGGATTAATATTTATCACAGGAAACAGAAGAAAATTTCAGAAAGAACTGCTTTACATTCTCAAGAAAAATAAAACTCTTATGATCAAAATGATACTGAAAAGAAAAGGTAGCATAGTTAAGGAAAGAAAAAATAGACAAGGCAAATACAACAGCAGAACTAATAAAACATATCAACAATAAGCAGAACAGTCTCTGAGAAAGACAACAGAACAAATAAGAGAAAATATAGCTAAAGATATAACAAGTATCCTGACATAAAGACCTAAATTTGATCAGGTTTCATTGTACTTCCAGGAAAAAAAAAATTAGTGCACTATAAGCCATACAGACTTATCCTTTGCTACATCAAAATAAAGAACTCACAGGAACAGTGCCATCAAAAAATAAGAGATGGACAACAAATCCATTTAAGCACATAAATATATGTGACAATTTACTAAGGTGCTAGAATAGAATGTAAATTTAATAGTTCTGAAAAAGACTACAAAGTTACAAAGTGTTGCAAAAATTAGGATGGTACCTATTTCCACAGTATTCTAACAAAAATTGGGAGATGAAAATGACAAGAAGCAGAGGAAACACAAAAGGAAATTCATAAATTAATACTCATCTTTTATAGTAGGAGTCACCTCATAAAATTTGGGGGGAAGTTGATAAATTAACATATGTAGGCTTAAAAATTTGTTATTCGCAGTCCTAAAGGTAACCAAAAATAGAGTTGAAAACTAAAGGCATACTTTCCAAAATATGGTATGAAGAAAACCGTTACCGGGCTTCCCTGGTGGTGCAGTGGTTAAGAATCTGCCTGCCAATGCAGGGGACACGGGTTCGAGCCCTGGTCCAGGAAGATCCCACATGCCGCGGAGCAACTAAACCCATGAGCCACAACTACTGAGCCTGAGCTCTAGAGCCCGCAAGCCACAACTACTGAGCCCTCGTGCCACAACAACTGCAGCCCGCGTGCCTAGAGTCCGTGCTCCTCAACAAGAGAATCCACTGCTATGAGAAGCCCACGCACCACAATGAAGAGTAGCCCCCGCTCAACGCAACTAGAGAAAGCCAGCGCAGCAACAAAGATCAATGCAGCCAAAAATAAATAAATAAAAATAAAAGTTCCCTTAAAAAAAAAAAGCTACCATACAGCAAAAGAGGGAAAATGAAAAAGTATGAAAACAGAGACCATGAAGAATGATTTGCACACACTAAGAGTTTGAGAAACAGGCTCTAATGATGGAAACCGATTTGATCAGATTTAATGTTTTCAACAGACAGTTCTTGTAGCATTATAAAGAATAAGTTAATTAGAAGAGCAACCAGAAGGGAACACATGTCTGGAAGATAACAGAACAAATGAGAGGTGGTGAAGGTTGAAACCTGGACATTGAGAGTAGAAAGAGAGAAGGCCGGACAAACACAGAAAAGGTAGAAAATTACTAGTACTATTCTGCTACAAAACATTTCAATACATGAATTAGCTCATGTGCAACTGGTTAGTAAGGGAATTATGTCAGTACAGTCAAAAATCACATTGTTTCCTCCCTAAGTTTTTTAACCTGTAATTTTTATTTATTTATTGCACTTTAGGGAGCAGCAGCTAAACACAGAAAGCCACAGAGTAACAGTATATGATGCCCAATCACCCCAAGTTTCCTCTTAGCTCAATTTGGCTATGTAATCAGTCTTATAAGTGCTTATTGCATGGTTCTCCCTGATCCTGATGCACTCTTTCATTGTCTCCAACAGCAGATTCAACTCTTTTTTATACTTTCTTCCATCAGGCTACCTTACATTTTTTTCTTTCAAGCTGGCAGACGACTTCATTGTTAGGTGTACTTCACCGGCATTTTTGTTAATGCTATCATTTCCATTCATTTTCTTTTTCTTCTTTTCTTTTTTTTGGCCGCACCACTTGGCTTGCAGGATCTTAGTTCCTGGACCAGGGATTGAACCTGGGCCCCAGCAGTGAAAGCGCCAAGTCCTAACTAACCACTGGACTGCCAGGGAATTCCCTATTTTTCTTAATTGTGGTAAGAATACATAACATGAGATCTACCCTCTTAACAAAATTTTTAGTGTACATCACAGTATTGTTAATTATAAACAGAGCTCTACAACTTTACCACCTTGCTTAACTGAAACTTTATACCCATTGAACCACAGTGTATCATTTCCCCCTACCCGTAGCCCCTGGAAACCACTATCCTCCAGTATATTTTCTTCTGTGACTTGGAAAATAAAATCAAAAAGGAAGCAGAGGGCCAGTTTGGAAATTACTGGGCAAGTGCTGGTGAAAAGGTACCTAAAGAAGGAGGTCAAAATATAACATTATTTATCAAATGTAATTTCTTACTTAGAGTTCTACAACTGTGTCCACTTTTTTTCAAAATAGACTGCTATATTATTTGTTACATCAAATAATATATTTGATATACAATAATATATTGTATATTAGGTAAATATACAATAACATTAAACATGCTATGTATGAGGCAGATTATAAAACTATTATTTTCAAAAGATTACAACTATCTAAAATAAAAACATATATGTGAGTGACATCATGGAAGATGGTAGAGTAGGAAGATCCAGGAATTGGTCCCTCCACCCAAGCAACTATTGGGCTGGCAAACAGTCTGAATTAACCTTTGTGGAACTATGGAATCTAGTCAAATGCCTGTAGCATCCAAGGGAGCACCTAATGAAGAAAGACGCCAGTAACCTTTGGTGAATTTTGGCATTTTGCAGAGTGGCTGGCTATTACCATTCATCATCTCCCATCTCTGTCAAGGGCAGCTATGGGGACAGTGGCCCATGTTTCTGGTGCAGCTTGCTGATGCCAGGTGGGCAACAGGGATCCTGTCCTCCAAAAAATTAGGGTTGTATGACATGATCTGCCTGAAAATTCACTGAGGGGCCAGCACAGAGGCTGGCCATTGTTTCAACCCTCAAGGGCAGGGCACAAGCGGCTTCCCTAGTAGTGCTGGTGAAGGCATTTAGAAGAGTTGGCATATCCTTTCCCCCCTCAGCAACAGCAGAATGTACATTATTCTGAATTGCACATGGAACATTTTTCAGGACAGACCAAATTTTAGGCCAAAACCAACTCTCAATAAATTGAAAAGGATTGAATTTTAAGAAGTATTCTCTGACCACAGTGGAATGAAGCTAGAAATTAATAATAGAAGGGTAACTGGAAAATTCACAAGTACGTGTAAATTAAACTGACTCTTAAAGAACCAATAAGTCAAAGAAGAAATCACTAGGGAAATTAAGAAAAATCTGAAGACAATTGGAAAAGAAAATACCACCTGCCAAAATCAGGGGATGTAGAGAATGCCATACTCAAGCAGGAAATTTATAAATGCTATACTAAAAGAATCTCAAATGATCTTTATTAAGAAACTAGAAAAAGAACAAACTAAGCCCAAATCCAGCAGAAGGAACGAAGGAAATTATACTGGATTAGGGCTGAGATGAACAACACAGAGAACAGAAAAACAGAGTCATCAAAGCCAAAAATTGGTTCTTTGAAAAGATCAACAAAATAGACAAACCTTTAGCTAGACCAGACTGACTAAAGAAAAAGATGAGCAGATGTAAATAACTAAAATCAGATGAAAGCAAGGACATTACTACCAACCTTATAGAGATTAAAAGACTCAGGAGAATACTACAGACAACGTATGCCAACAAAATAGATAAACTAGACAAAAAAGAAAAATTCCCAGAAACATACAAATTACCAAAACTGACTCAAGAAGAAATAGAAAATCTCAACAGATCTTTAACAGGTCCAACAAGAGACTGGACCAGTAATCAAAAACCTCCAAAGAACCAGGTCCAGTTTCACTGGTGAATTTTACTAAACATTTTAACATCAATCCTACTCAAACCTCTCCAAAAAAAAGAAGAAAAGGGAACACTTCCTAACACATTCTATTAGGCCAGCATTACCCCTGACACCAAGGTCAGACAAAGATACTGTAAGAAAACTACAGACAAATATCTCTTATGAATACAGACACAAAAACCCTCAACAAAATACTGGCAGACTGAACCCAACAGTACATTAAAAGGACTATAAACCATGACCAACTGGGATTTTATTCTAAGAATGCAAGGGTGGTTTAACACACAAAAAAATTCAATGTAATATGCCACATTAATAAACCAAGGTAGGGGGGAACCCCAAAGGTTTACTGCAATAGATGCAGGAAAAGTGGTTGTTAAATTTAACACCCTTTCATGGTAAAAATACTTAGCAAACTAGGAAAGGAAGAAAACTTACTTTACATGATAAAGGGCATATATGAAAAACCCACAGTTAACATCACATTCAATGGTGAAAGACAGAAAACATTCCCCTAAGAACAGAAACAAGACAAGGATGTCCACTTTCACCACTGCTATTCAACAACGTACTAGAAGTCTTAGCCAGCACAATTAGGCAAGAAAAAGAAATAAAAGGCATCGAAATAAGAAAGAAGTAAAACTCTTTTTGCAGATGACACGATTCCATATATAGAAAAGTCCATAAAATCTATTTTTTAAAAAACTACTAGAGCTAATAATTGAAGTCAGCAAAGTTACAGGTACAACATCAGCACAAAAATCAGCCGTGTTTCTACCTACCAACAATGACCAATCCAAAAAAGAAACTAAGAAAACAATCTCACTTACAACAGCATCCAAAGGAATAAAATATCTAAGAATAAATTTAACCAAGGAGGTAAAAAACTTGTACACTAACAATTACAAAATGTTGCTGAAAGAAACTGAAGACCTAAATAAATGGAAAGTCATCGCAGGTTCATGGATTGGAAGACTTAAGATTACAATGCTCCCCAAAGTGATCTACAGATTCAGTGCAGTCTCTATCAAAATTACAATGGCCTTCCCCCTTCCCCCAGAAATGGAAAAGCTAACTCTCAAATTTATATGGAACTTCAAGGGAGCCTGAATAGACAAAAGAATTTTGAAAACATTGGAGGACTCATACTTCCTGATTTCAAAATCTACTACAAAGCTACAGTAGTCAAAATAGTGTGGTATTGGCATAATGACAGACATATAGATTTATGGGATGGAATACAGAGTCCAGAAATAAACCCAAACATCTATGACCAATTAATTTTAGACAAGGGTCCAAGACTGTTCAACAGGGATAATAGAACAGTCTCTTCAAAAAATGTTCTGGGCTTCCCTGGTGGCACAGTGGTTGAGAGTCCGCCTGCTGATGCAGAGGACACGGGTTCGTGCCCCGGTCCGGGAAGATCCCACATGCCACGGAGTGGCTGGGCCCGTGAGCCATGGCTGTTGAGCCTGCGTGTCCGGAGCCTGAGCCATGGCTGTTGAGCCTGCACGTCTGGAGCCTGTGCTCCACAACAGGAGAGGCCACAACAGTGAGAGGCCCGTGTACAGCAAAAAAAAAAATTAAAATAATAATAATAATAATAAAATAATAAAAAAGTTCTGGGACAACTGGATAAATGTGAAAGAATGAGGGTGAAATCGTACCTTACTCCATATACAAAAATTATCCCTAAATGGGTGTGATATTAAGATATCATAAGAAATACATACATATATATATATATATATATGTCTTTATCTCTAGCTCCTGGCCAGAGTGCCTAAAACTTCTGTAATTTCCTAATAGATAAAGGTACTAAGAGCATCTTTTGCTCTAATGTTTGGTCTTTGACCCTGGCTTCTGACATAGAGCTCCTAAATCTCTTGGAATTTCCCGGGTGATATCAGAGCATCTTTTGCTCTAATGAGGAGACTCTTGGTGAACTCCTGGATAGCTTCAGGAAGGGGGCTGGACATCAGAAAGACGAGGCTATGATAAGGAGCTTGAAACTTTCAGCCTCACCTCCCACCCTCTAAGGAGGGAGAGGGACTTGAGATTGAGTTAATAATTGATCACGCCTATGTGATGAAGCCTCCATAAAAATCTGTAAACTATGGGGTTTGGAGAGCTCCCTGGTTGGTAAAGATGTGGAGGTGCTGGGAGGGTGATGTGCCTACAGAAGGCACGGAAGCTTGGCACCACTTCCCACATTTTGCCCTCTACATCTCTTTCATCCGACTGTTCCTGAGTTGTATCCTTTTATAATAAACCAGTAATCTAACAAGTAAACTGTTTTCCTGAGTTCTGTGTGCTGTTCTAGCAAATGATCAAACCAAGGAAGGGGTTGTGGCAACCCCCAATTTATAACCAGTTGGTTAAAAATACAGGTCACAAGCTAGGCCTTGAGACTGGTGTGGGAAGTGGGTGGGGGGAAGTCTTATGGAACTGAGCCCTTAACCTGTGGTATCTGACACTAACTTCAGATAGACAGTGTCAGAATTGAGTTAAATTGTAGGACACCCAGTTGGTGCCCAAGGAGTTGGAGAATTGATTGATGTGGGAAACCCCCCCACCCACCCACAATTTGGAAGCTAGAATGGAAGAGAAACACAGAATTTTTCTTTTAGTGGGTCAATGACCTAAATATAAGAGCCAAAACTATAAAAATATTAAGAGAACATAGGAGTAATCTTTATGACCCTGAATTTGACAACGGATTCTTAGATTTGACACTAAAAGCAACAGCAACAGAAGAAAAAAACAGATGAATTGGACTTCATAAAAATTAAACCCTTCATAAAAATTAAACCCCTTCTTAAACAGTATTAAGAATATTAAAAGACAAGCTATGAAATAAGAGAAATGTTTGTAAGTCATATATAAGCGTTTAATATGTAGACTATATAAAGAACTCAACAAATTGTTAAAGACAAACAATCCAATTAAAAATGAGCAAAAACTTGGAGACACTTCTCAAAAGAAGATATACAAATAGCCAACAAGATCATGAAGAGATGTTTAATATCATAAGTCATTATGGAAATGCAAATCAAAACCAACATGAAATACCACTTCACAACTACCAGGATGGCTTTAGTAATAAAATCAGAAAATAACAAATATTGACGAGGATGTGGAGAAATAGGAATCCTTGCACACTGCTGGTAGAAATGTGAAATGGTGCAGCTGCTGTGGAAAATAGCTTGGTGGTTCCTCAAAAAACTAAACATATAATGACCAAATGACTCAGCAATTTCACTCATATATAAAAAGCCTATGTCCACACAGAAATGAATGTTTCAAGTAGTATTATTCATAATAGTCAAAAGTTGGAAACAACCCAAATGCCCATCAACAGATGAACAAATTGTGTTTTTTAAACACACACACACACACACACACACACACACACACACAAATGAGTATTATCCAGCCATAAAAATGAACAAAATTCTGATACAGGGATGGTGGCGCAGTGGTTGGGAGTACGCCTGCTGATGCAGGGGACACAGGGACACGGGTTCGTGCCCCGGTCCGGGAGGATCCCACATGCCGCGGGGCGGCTGGGCCCGTGAGCCATGGCCGCTGAGCCTGCGCGTCCAGAGCCTGTGCTCCGCAGCAGGAGAGGCCACGGCAGTGAGAGGCCTGTGTACCGCAAAAAAAAAAAAAAACCCAAAAAACAAAATGCTGATACATGTTACAGCTAGAAAGAAGCTCCAAAGCATTATGCTAAGTGAAAGAAGACAGACACAAAAGTCACCTATTATACAATCCCTTTTATATAATATATCCAGAATAGGAAAAGCCAGAGAGACAGAAAGCAGATTAGTGGTTATTGAGGAAAGGCGGGGAAATGGGGAGGGAATTACTTAATGGATAAGGGGTATTTTCCCAAGGTGATGAAAAAGTTTTGAAATTAAGGAGAGGTAGCGGTTACACAACACTGTGACTAAACTAAATGCCACTGAATCATACACTTTATAATGGTTAATTGTATGTTATATGAATTTCACATCAATAACATACACAGGGACTTCACTGGCAGTCCAGTGGTTAAGACTCTGCACTTCCACTGCAGGGGGCACAGGTTCAAGCCCTGGTCTTCCTGGTACGGAAACTAAGATCCCACATGCCACACGGTGAGACAAAACAAAAACAAAAAAACACACACACACACATCCCTACAAATATAGCTGGTAAGAGAATACACAAAATGATAATAATAGTTGGATGAGAATGTTAAAACTAGGTGTGGTTGTCCTCTATATTCTCAACTTCATCATGTTGTTACATTGCTTTAGTAAGTATTCTAGTTTTTCTTACTCCCCAAACTAGAAAAGCCCAAATTTTAGGCCAGTGTTCAAAAGAGGGGGAAGTAGGGAAAATACTTTTTTTTTTTCTATTAGTCTTAAAAGAATATAATCAATTCCCCACTCTGGCTACAAATAGCAAAGATTTATTAATAAAAATGTATACCATGATACTCTTTTTTAAAAAAAGAGATAGGGTCAAAGTTCTGGCAAAATCATTTATCTAAAATATCTCTATCTCTAAATCAAGGCAAGCTCAAATATCACATTGTCAAACCTGGTTAACAGTATATTAACACCCATACCCATAGTCATAGTCCATGACTACAGGGAAGAGCTATAGTGACCAAATTCCCAATACAATACGTCCATTATAAAATACCAAAGCTTTCTAAGTTTAAATGATAAATATGTCCATAGTTAAGTATGGTTACCATCCTCAAAATAACATTAATATTTTCCAAAAGCCTTAACTTTTTTTTTTTTTAAGTCTTTACTGAATTTGTTACAATATTGCTTCTGCTTTATGTTTTGGGTTTTCAGCCCCCCTGAGGCATGTGGGATCTTAGCTCCCTGACCAGGGATTGAACCTGCACCCCCTGCAATGGAAGGCGCAGTCTTAACCACTGGACCACCAGGGAAGTCCCAAGGCTTAACTTTTGGACACAAACTAAAAATTATAAATTAGGCTCTAATACTGACTGATGAAGAAGAAAAATAAGTCTGTTGAATACTAAAATGGGAGAGCAATAAACAAAAGTTTGAATTATTCAAGAAATGTCCAAAAGTTAGTTGTGAAACTAAGGCTAAGTTCAAATGGAAATCTAGAATAACATTTATAGTGTAGTTTTAAAAAATATATATTATTTTTTAATTAATTAATTTATTTTTGGCTGCGTTAGGTCTTCATTGCTGCGCGCAGGCTTTCTCTAGTTGCGGTGAGCAGGGGCTACTCTTTGTTGCAGTGCATGGGCTTCTCACTGCGGTGGCTTCTCTTGTTGCAGAGCACGGGCTCTAGGCACATGGGCTTCAGTAGTTGTGGCTCACAGGCTCTAGAGTGCACGCTCAGCAGCTGTGGCACATGGGCTTAGTTGCTCCGCGGCATGTGCGATCTCCCCAGATCAGGGCTCGAACCCGTGTTCCCTGCACTGGCACGCGGATTCTTAACCACTGCACCACCAGGGAATCCCCATGATGTAGTCTTAAAGTTAAAACTCCTGTCAAGTATCAGTTGTAAGACCTGGTCCCAGACACTTACCCAAACTTAAGTTCCAACCAAGCTCATTATTCTCCATACACGGAGCAGGTTTTCCATCCTCTACCAAAACTCCTCCCCACATCTGACCTATCCTAAATTTCAGCTTGGATACTACTTGTATTCATCATGGTTCTCCAGAGAAACAGAACCAACAGGATGCACGTATACACACACAGACACAGAGAGATTTATTTTAAGAAATTGGGCTGATGTGAAAATCCCAAATGTGCAGAGTAGGCCAGCAGGCTGGAGACATGGAGAAGAGTTGTGTTTGAGTCCAAAGGTGGTCTGCTGGCAGAATTCCTTCTTGCTCAGAGGAGGTCAGTCTTTGTTCTATTAAGGCTTTCAACTTGACTGGATGAGGCCCACCCACGTCCCACATCATGGAGAGTAAATATGCTTTACTTTAAAGTCCAGTAATTTAAATATTAATCTGGTTTAAAAAACACCTTCAGAAAGGTCCAGAATATCCGACCAAATATCTGGGCACTGTGGCCCAGCCAAATTGACACAACACTAGCCATCACACAACTCCACCAGTGATATTCCCAGATGGAAGTAACACATTCTTCCTCTGAAAATCACACAGTATTCTACCATTGGATATACCTACCTCTTCTAAAAGTGAAAGATCTTCAGGACAAAGATCTGTATCTTTGTAACTACCACAGTAACTAACACAGTGCCCTACATATTGCTGACATTTGAATATTTCTTTTTTTTTTTTAAACATCTTTATTGGAGTATAATTGCTTTACAACGGTGTGTTAGTTTCTGCTGTATAACAAAGTGAATCGGCTATATGTGTACATATATTCCCAAATCTCCCTCTTGCGTCTCCCTCCCACCCTCCCTATCCCACCCCTCTAGGTGGACACAAAGCACCTAGCTGATCTCCCTGTGCTATGCGGCTGCTTCCCACTAGCTATCTATTTTACATTTGGTAGTGTATATATGTCAATGACACTCTCTCACTTCCTCCCAGCTTACCCTTCCCCCTCCCTGTGTCCTCAAGTCCATTCTCTATGTCTGCGTCTTTATTTCCTGCCCCTAGGTTCTTCATAACTTTTTTTTTTTTAGATTCCATATATATGTGTTAGCATACGGTATTTGTTTTTCTCTTTCTGACTTACTTCACTCTGTAGGACAGACTCTAGGTCCATCCACCTCACTACAAATAACTCAATTTTGTTTCTTTTTGTGGCTGAGTAATATTCCATTGTTGAATTATGGTTTTCTCAGGGTATATGCTCAGTACTGGGATTGCTGGTTTGTATGGTAGTTCTATTATTAGTTTAAGGAACCTCCATACTGTTCTCCATAGTGGCTGTATCAATTTACATTCCCACCAACATTGCAGGAGGGTTCCCTGTTCTCCACACCCTCTCCAGCATTTATTGTTTGTAGATTTTTTGATGATGGCCGTTCTGACTGGTGTGAGGTGATACCTCATGGTAGTTTTGATTTTGAATATTTCTTGAATAAATTCCAGAGTGGAAAAAGCTACTAAATAAGCTATTTCCAAAATTGCTGAGCATTGTTTAATACCAAAGGAATTGAATTAAGTTACACAATAAATCTACTTAGAATAAAATGGGAAAATGACTATTTACAGCAAAAAGAAATAGCTGGACATCAAGAGGATGGGCAAATAGAAAAAACAGCACATGGATTTAAAAGCTGCACTTGGTATTTTTATTCTCCTTCTGATATTTATCCTTAAGTACAGTGCTTGGTGCAAATCCAATATCATATATAAACTTTTGCTGAAACTATTTGAGATACTATATATTTGGAATAGCTGTTATATAAGGGTTTAATACAAGGTTTAATTATTTAAATATTAAAAGATCTTCACCCATCAAGCTATCTCTTCTACAACGTACTACCCTGCACAGACCCTGACAGCAGGACAGTAGTAAGCAGGCTCTGGAGATTTTTTTTACTTGGGCGGGGAGCTTTAAAAAATAAGATTCCACAGGCCTGGACTTTGAATCACACCACAGCCTGTCACCACAAACCTCCGCTTTCTGCACACCTGCACTTTCTCCTTTGGTCCATTCTTCACACTACTTTCCTTCTATTAGGGAATATTACTGCGCTGAATAAAAACATCTGTCCCCAGCCTCTGTAATCTCTTCCTGTACCCACTATATACTTGTCATCCCTAATAGAGACATTACTACTGACCTCTCCGCAATATTCTCAATCTCCTCAGCGCTGTCGCATGCCAGTCACTGGCGACTCTAAGATAACAGAGTTCACAGCCCAGATGACTTTCCTCTCACCTATTCAAACATATTCTTAAAACCAACTCCTTATCACTCAATTCTAAAAGTAAACTCCTGTTTGACTAAAAAGACTCCAAATGGTCTTGTCTTTTTCATTAATACATTTCATTATCTTCACTCATCTTCTCCCCTCTTCCTTGCAGTCTTGGGGGAAGTAAGACCCATACATTTCTTTTAACCCAATGTCATCTTCCACGATTATAGGTTTGAGACCTTGCTCAGTCTTACTTGCAACTTCACTTGCTTCCTCCTGTTGGATTACTAATACATGCAGATTTACTCAGACATATCTTTGCTCAACCATGAGAATTTCAGACTGAGCTTAAGGGAATAACGACTAGTGAGAATAAGAATTTAGAAAGAGTGCCATGAAGAGAGAATTGTAAAACCAGAAAGCAATTTGAAAATTTAGATGGTGATGCAAAACAACAGTAATAATGCAAAACACATAAATAAGGACCTCTTTGAAATTATAGATCCTGAAACATTTCTATAAAGCACAGGATGGCAAAAGAAAATTTGTTTATACTTATTATTACTAATCTGAGAGAATAAAATATTCTCAATACTGTCTTAATTTATCATACTGTCTTTTCCTATTAAATGTCAAGTTCAACCACACATTTTCTGACCGAGGAGAATTTTCAGAAATAATAATTCTTTATGTGATCAACAGTTAATTTGCTATGCACAAGGGACACAAGCGGGGGGAAAGATGCTGAGGTCTAGTAATGAAAAATAAGAAAAGCTTGATAAGCACAAAAAGAAAATAGAAGGTAAAACACGAACACAGAAGATGCAATGAACACTTCCTGACTAGGGTAATCAAGGAAGGCTTTGCAGGGGTGGTGATACTGCAGCAGAATCTAGGAGTATAAACCTGATTCCCTCCTGATCCATTCCCAATTTTGGTCAATAGGAACCATTATAGGTACCATCATTCGATTCCTCCCTGTTCCTTGTTCAATTCTTTAAAGGCCAACCCATTCTCCTAATTTCTCATGCATCTGCTCTTTCTTCTCTATTTTAACTAGTTTAGGTCTGTATTTCTTTTTTCCCAAACTCTTAAAATATTCCAACTGAACTCAATATTTTCCGCTCATATTGTCCCTCACCCTCAATTTTGCACAATGCTGTCAGCATAAACTTCCTAAACCTGGACTCTGACACATCACTTTATTGGCCAGAAACTTTCCGTGGCTCCTTACAATCCACCAAGAAAACTCAGACTCGTTCGCATGTCATTCAAATGACAAACGGAATAAACAAAGATAAATGTAGCAGTGGAAGCAAAATAAAAGGGAAGGGAGTGCTTGAATCTGTCATCTGACACATTTTCCTTGGGACTTGAGCCTCCCAGAGCAGTCAGGCCTTCTCTTTCGTTTGTGATTTCATTATCAATCTGTTGCTTTGTTCCATTTCTTCAACAGTCATGTAAGAAGGAAGAACATTCCAGTCAAGAGAACCTTGTGAAAAGGCCACAAATCTGAAGGAACTTGACTGATCTGAAGACCTAATTGACAACTAGTGTGGTCCTACCTTAGGTGAGTTGCAAGGTGTTGTGGGTAAGGATAAGTCTTGGACTTTGTGTTGTAGTTGTCTCTCTTCACTTCTCTGACAGACTGCAAACTCCCTGTGACCAAGGATTGGACACTTCTTCCTAAATATCCTCTTCATGTGGCTAATTGTGACTATCTGTCAGGCCCTAACTTAGCTGTTGGGTCCTCAAGAACCTTGTCTCTGTTGCTCTCTTTTGTTTACTAGCACCTAGCATAGTGTTTAACATATAGTCATAGTAGGCGCTCAGTAATTCTCTTGAATGGATATAATAAGCACCAGGCAGATACAAGCTTCCCTTATGCCCCATGTGCTCCATGCTGTCTTTAGTGTGGTAGCTAACTCTGCTCCCATATGTGCTAAGGTTTCTCCAGAACCTCTAGTTTACCCTCACCAGAGAGCACCAGGGTTGGAAAGGAATGGCTATCCAGTTGTGTAAAATGCAAAAGGGGCTTTGGAAATCTGACCACTGTTGAAACAAATTTCAAGTTAATCTTCCAGTTTTTACCGCTATCTTACCTAATTACTATAGTCCTTGTTTCCATTGCACATAATGATGCCAATTCCTGAGACTTTTAGGAGTTTGGGTGCAAATCAGGTTTACTTCGTGGCTTTACCCACTGCCTACTTAGTCTGCAGCTTTCTAAATACTGCTAAGAAGACATTTAAACTCATCCATTTGTTTTCAGCCTCCAAAATTTTGTGGCTGTTGTCTCCTTTCCAAATCTACTTTGTCCTTTATGGGTTTATGTCTTTAAAAAAAGGCCTTCTCATGTAGTTTTAGTAGGACTTATAAACAGGAAGAAAAAGTAGAAGCATGTCCAATCTGCAGTCTAAATTTAATCTTGACTCTCTAAGCTTGCTCTGTTGGGCATTCTTCCTTGTGGTTGGTTTTTCTATTTTAATCTTCCAAACATATAAGCCACAGACAGAGATATAAAAATATTTCTAAGAGCAAATTAATTAAAAATAAATGTATCCAATAGGAATTAAAAAACAAAACAAAAAACACTGGGGTGGAAGAGAAACTAATCTGAGAGTCAGACAGAGAGAGTAAATTTATTAGGTTACAGTAAATTTATTATGGTACAGATGAACCGGTTTGCAAGGCAGAAATAGAGACACAGATGTAGAGAACAAATGTATGGACACCAAGGGGGAAAAGCGGCAGTTGGAGGGGTGGGATAAATTGGGAGATTGGGATTGACATACATACACTAATATGTATAAAATAGATAACTAATAAGAACCTGCTGTATACTTATTCTTATTAGATATACTAATAAGAACCTGCTGAACTCCACTTCGCTGTACAGTAGAAACTAACACAGCATTGTAAAACAACTATACCCCAATTAAAAAAAAAAAAAAGATTTTTTTTTCAAGATTTACAAGATCCACAGAGAATCACTCAGGAGAAAAACATGCCAGTGTGGCAACATTTCTTAACTCAAGAATAAAGCTTCCAGAGAGAAAAGTGACTGAGAATCAGACTGGTATCAGCAACACCAGCATGTGAGAACAACATTCCAATAACTTCAAAGTTTCATAGAAAAAAAATTCTGAATTTGTAACAATATAGCCAGCCAACCAAGTAATCAACAAAAAGATAGGTTCACTAAGAAAATTTTCCACCCACACATCCCCCCACCCCTGCCCTGCAATACTAGGGGAAAAAGAGAGTCAACTAAGAGGTCAACTTGTAAACAAGAAACAGGAATCCCTGAATGTCTCTGAATAGACTGGTGAGAGATAATGGAACAGAGTAAAGCAGTAGAGGTCGTAAGAAGTAAAATTCTGCATATATTTTGAAATTAGAGCTGACAGGATCAGAAACACGTATGAGCTGTGAGAGGCAGAGAAATTAAGGATGACTCAAAGGTTTTTGATCTTACCAACTAAAAGAATAAGTTGTCATTCGATTAGATGGAGAAACAGGTTTGGGACATGCTGAATGGGAGATGCCTAGTAGACATCCTTCCAGGTGGAGATGTTAAGGAGGCAGATGGATATACAAGTCAGGAGTTCAGAGGAGGGGTACAGGTTGGAAATAACAGTAATCTATAGATAGTATTTGAAGTCATGAAGAGAAGAGTCATCAAGAGAAGAGTGCAGATGATAAAATAAGGAAATAATTTGTAAACAACAGAAAAGAAAAAAGAGAGAGGAGAGAGAGAACAAGAGAGTGAAGTTACGAACTAAGCCCTGGCATGCTCCAACATTTGGAGGTTTAGGAGTTGAAGAATCAGCAAAGGAGACTGAGATGCAACCAGTGAGGTATTAGAGAAAACTAGGATGATATCAAGTGAAAAAACTGTTACAAGAAGAGATCAATTGTGCCATATATTGCTGATCAGTCAAGTAGACTGAGAATAGGAACCAACCACTGAATTTAGCAACATGGAAGTCTTCGGTAACCTTAATGTAGACAACTCCTTCAAGGAGTTCTGGTGCAAAGGGAAGGGGAGAAATGGGGCAGTAGATAACAAAGAAGAACTGCATTAAGAGTAGTAGTGCTTTTTTGTTGTTGCTGTTTTTAAGATGGGTGAAATAACAGCATATCTGTGAGTAGACAGGAAGGATCTGGTAGAGAAAGAAAAACTGAATACATAGGAGAGAGAGAGTAGAGAACTGCTAGAGCAATGTCCTTGAATCATCAAGAAGGGATGAAATCTTGCACAAGTGGAAGGGTGGCCTTAGAGAGAACAGTTTATCTATATTGACCAGAGAAAAGGACAGGTTTGGGGCAGATGCAGGTAACTAGGTACATGTGGGATGAGTTGATAAAAATTCTCTTCTGTTTGCTGTTCTCTTCTCAATTAAATAGGAAGCAACGTTCACAGGCTGAAAGTGAAGATGGGGGAAGAGGTGGTGGAAGTCTAAGGAAAACAAGGAATGGAATAGTCATGCAGAAAAATGGAACGAATGGACTATGGAAATACAGTATATATATATGGGAAGTAGCCATGACCGCTGGGCTTAGTGAACATAAATGTACAGTGAAATTGGCCAGCATGTCTGTGTTGACACTTGTACAAGAAAGTGGGAGAGGGAAAGGGGGATTGACAGTATATGCTCTGTACTGACTGTAACAACTCCTTGTGGAATTAAAGCAGGAAGTAAAGTTATGAGGGGAGTGTGGGGCAGTGAAAGGTAGTAAGATCAACAGACTATAGACTACAATAGATCTGAATGACTGATGGAGTTGGGGTGCCTAGACAAAGATGGAGACAGTGGTTGGAAATAACACTAAGATAGCTACTCTCTGTTAAGCACCTACAATAAAAGTTAACTTTTTTTTTTTTTTTGTGGTATGCGGGCCTCTCA
Source organism: Phocoena sinus (assembly GCF_008692025.1). Taxonomy (NCBI): domain Eukaryota; kingdom Metazoa; phylum Chordata; class Mammalia; order Artiodactyla; family Phocoenidae; genus Phocoena; species Phocoena sinus. Next base: position 16,668,374 of record NC_045781.1, read on the forward strand.
CTGCTGTGGCCTCTCCCGTTGCGGAGCAGAGGCTCCGGACGTGCAGGCTCAGCGGCCATGGCTCATGGGCCCAGCCGCTCCGCAGCATGTGGGATCTTCCTGGACCGGGACACGAACCCGTGTCCCCTGCATCAGCAGGTGGACTCTCAACCACTGCGCCAGCAGGGAAGCCCAACAGTTAACTTTTGATATTATCCCATTTAATTCTGAGAATGACTCTGAAAGATGGGCGTTATTATCCTTATTTAAAAGATGAAGTTAAAACTAACGTTAAATTACTTGTCCAAGGTCAAAGAGCTACTAAATATTCCAACTGGCTTTTTGGGTCACATTTTCTTTCAGAAACAAACACCTCACAAAACTAGAATAAAATCCTTGTGAATAAAATATTTTACAGACTAACTCACACTTTATCCATTAAAAAAACTTACTTCAAGGATATCCAGTTTTTAAAATGGCTAACTGAAGTATTACTTTAAAGCATCACAGAGAAAATAAACAGTAAATTGTTTCTATAGAAAACGCCTTCTATCATGGAGTAATAAATTTAAGTTAAACTATCTACAGTTACTGCTATTATTACTTTGGCACTGAGTTAAATATAAAATTCTTGCTATGTGTCATGCACAGGTAAGATCTCTTTACTCTTAATATTTCCTTCCTTCTACTATTATTTTCTTCAGGCTTTACATTGTTTTCTTTACTTCTGATTCAGAAAGTCATGGCTTATTTTACTCCACTGAAAATGTACAGTTAGTTTTTGGCACTTGACCCGAGACTCCCAGAATTACCAAGAATTTCCGCGGACTATGTATGCAACAACAACAAACTGTTTCCAAGGCTCCAAGTTCTGGCAACCCCACTAAATAGGGCGACCAAAAGAAATTGCAGCATTAAGTTTCACTGGATCTTTGCTGTTCTAGGTAGCGATTTTGTGAATTGCTAGATTTGGATCCCCAACTCATGCGAGAATGCAAGAAATCAATAAAGCACTTCACAGGCATTTCATCCATCATACAAAACTCTCCCACTCTCTGAAGTTTATGACTATGTGGCTAATCAACAGTCAAGAAGTAGGTAAGCTATGCCAATGGGCAAGACTTAGCAGATGAGTAAGGAAATAACCCATTACCAATTTACCCACTTTTATATTCCTCCACCAGTCACCTGATTTTAAAAACAAATCATTTTAAAAGCAGCTGGCTTATATAATCATTCTTCTTCACAAAGTCTCTTTTCCTAATTCAGTGGCAACCTGGTTTTCACTTGAGGGTATATTATCCAGGTACAGCTAACTAAATATATGTTACATAAGAATTTCATTTAATTTTATTTAAATACTTTTAAAATCTACATATATAACGCTTATAGGAAATGTAAACTTCCTCCAACTTTGAGATTCCCATAATTAGAAACCTTCAATAACTACAAGTATCCTTTTCATTTATTCAAATATTTACCAAGGGTCTGCTATGTGCCAGGCACTATTCCAGGTACTGAGGATAGAGCAATGAATGAGACAAAAACTCTCTGCCTTCACGAAGCTTCCATTCTGTGCGAAATCTTAGTATCCAGGATCTAGTATGTGTCTGGGCGTCATATTCACAAACACAGGTGCAAATACAATTGGAAGTATCCCACAAACTACTGATGCATGTCATCACTTTGCAATTCCCTCAAACGTCCTGAACTGATGCTTCTCTTAAATTTTAAATGAAAACTATAATTGAGCTTGAGTCATAAGGTGAAACTCTGTCTCCCCAACAATGTCATTTAAATCATGTCATAAGATTTTTTCCTCTTATATCCCTATTCTCCAAAATTTCTTACTGTTGGGGGAGGGAACATACCTATGTATTTTAATTTTAAAGAGAGATACAATTGTGAACATGGAATTTGGAGATATCCCCAAGAGACTTCTATAAGATTAATAAACTAAAATGCTAATTAACTTCCATTTATTCATTCATTTAATAAATATTCGTTCATCCCAGGAGCTCAGACTCTACGTGGGGAGCGAAGGTGGAGACAATAAACACATGCAAATAAACAAAGATGATTATGTGTAGGTCATGATCAGTATTAGGAAGAAAAAAATGCAGAGCTATGACAAAGACTATAAGAAACAAACTACAGCCCAGGTTATCTACTAACATACTTAGACCTACATTAAAGTCTTCCTAGTTGCCTTTAAAACTTCCTGACATTGATTCAGAAGACTGAGTATTAAAGTTCATCAAACTTACCTCAATTTCACTTTATAGAACTAGAGCTAGTCAGTGAAATCTCTAGCAGAAAATAAAAGACATCACCCATTCAGCAGTACCTCTGGGATTGGGCTTTTGATTATATACTGTGTGACCATACAACTTATTATCCAAACTGCAACATTTTCAAGAGAGAAAAGGGATGTTTTAACGATTATGCCAGAATAACAGGCACAAACAAGGACTTTCCAAGAGGGCAAACCAGGCCATATGGTCACCCTAATTACATACTACATCAAACAGAAATAGTCCAAAATTTCAGGACTATTTTATAGTTCCAGGTGGATTTAAATTGTAAGTAACATCCAAGTAAAGAATCTAAATTATAATCTGGATCACATAAGCCAAGTGATGCCCTTACTAAATTTAAAGATTTAAATACCTCACAACATATACAAAATTAATTACAGGCGTATTATAGACCTAAATGCAAAAAGGCAAAATAAAAAAGTTTTGAAAAGATAATCAAAGTAACTCCATGACTTGGGATAGGGAAAAACTCCTTAAAAAAAAAAGGAAAAGAAACACTAGCCATAATGGAAAAGAGTGATAAACAAGCCTACATTAAAAGAACTTCTATTCACCAAAAGAAACCATTAAATGGGAAAAGATACTTGTAACAGATACATCCAGCAAAGGATTCATATTCTAAATATTGAACTCTAGAAAAAAACATGCAATTCAATAGGAAAATGGGCAAAAGATTTCAAAGGCACTTCACGAAAAGATGAAATCCAAATGACCAAGATATGAAAAGGTGTTCACCTCATTAGTAATCAGGGAGATTAAAACCAGGTACAAATACATACCCACCAGATTGGACAGAACTAAAACATAAAATACCTTATACTAAACATTATTGTTGAAGGATGTGGAACAACTATAACTTTCATATACTGTACTAATAACTGAAATAAAAACTAGTAAACAACTACTTTGGAAAACTGTTTGTCATTATCTAATAAAGACACACAATCCCCATGATCCTGCAATTCAAAGTATACACCATAAAGAAAATTATGTAAACATGCATCAGCAAACTCAAACACAAATGTTCACAAAGGCATTGTTCATAATTGCCAAAAACTGTAAACAATTTAAACAACTGCAGAATATCCAAAACAACTGCATTAATAAACATATCATATGCATGAAGGAATACTATCTCCCAACAAAAGCCAAAATAAATATATACAAGATGATTCCATTTATATAAAGTTCAAACACGGACAAAACTCTATCATTCAGAGATGTAAACTTAAGTGATAAAACTATGAATGTCAGAATAACATTTATATCTAGCTTAAGAGGGTAGTAGTTGATGGGAAGATGCAGGGGGTGGAAGGCTTGTGGGATGTTGGCAATGCCTGTCTTACCCTGGATGGTAGTTACAAGGATCTTTGTTTAAAGATCTTTGTTTATCTACTTATCTTTTCAACATGTGTGGTTATATTTCACAATAAGAAAAAAAAAAAAAAAACAGCTCCCTAGAGGGGAAAAAAATTAACATCCTAAAAAGAATTCTAAGAATGTTAAAGAGATTAACTCACTCCATAGTTTAAAAAGAGTTAACAAGGATCTCTAAATCCAAATACACACTGTATTCTAAACATACAGTATTCTAAAATCCATGAATAAACTTCTGGCTTCAATCTGTTATACTGCCACTCTTCATCCAAATTTTGAAAAAGGTGGAATTTCAGATATCAAATTACTCAACAAGTCATGTAAATTCTAAAATTTTAAGACCAAACACCCCACTTCTAATTTTGAAATTTGAAATAAGTGTCCGGTTGTTGACTGGACAGTTATAAAGTAGTTTTAGATTAGATACCGCTAGGTAGAATAATATCAAGATTTGATAACTCCAATTTTTTGCAAACACAAATTCCCAAACCTCTGTTACACATTAAATAACTCATATTTCTTAAGAAAAAAGAATATATTATGTATGTGGGGTTAAATATCAAAGCCATAAGTAGAGACATAAATTCAATGTTTAAAAAAAATCTTTTCATTGCTGTACTTATATAACATATTTATCAAGTCATAATAAAAAAGACAAATTATGTTTTGCATATGATTTTAACTATTACAGACTAACAAAATGTTCACTGACCCTAGAAGCTGTTGAAAGGATAATTTGTAAAAATGTGGATCGTTACTAAAATACAGACTTTTTAGGTTCTTGCATAAAAGAGTATACAGATTTTTTTTAAAGACTGAAATGAATACATTAGAAATCTTTACAATGTACAGATTTTTTTCTTTGTGAGGAGTGAAGGAACTGGCAAGACACCTTAAAATTCAGATTAGGTAAAACAATGCCTTTTTAAAAAGCTATTAAACCACTTTAAAGAGAAATACTGTTTTCAGCTTGTATGTGGCTCTCACCAAGAACTTTAGAGGACCTTTTTCACAATTTCACAAAATCATAAAAATTAAAACATTATACAGCTAAATATGCACGCGGGGGGGTCGGTGGGAGGGGAGAGGAAAGAAAATTAAGATAAAATAATTTAAGGCTCCCTACCCAGATATAAGATTTGTCCCAACACGAGTGCTATTAAAAAGGATGTACCAGAGAATCCAAAAAAAATGTCACTAAATACTTGTGTGATACCGCGAAATGACTCTCCTGGGTCAAAGATTAATCTTTTTTAAAAAAATAGATTTAGAAAATTTTTTTCCTATCGCCGTACCTCTCTCCTTACCATGCTATTCATTCTATAACTCTACCATGTACTGCGAAAATTATCAATACCTTAGTTATCTTGCTTCCCTCTCCTAAGTGTTCCAAAAACTTGTGAGGTTTCTTTCAAGATCAGGAGCTAAAGTTTATTTTCTTCCTGGTTTCCCGGCGGAGCTAAAGCCCAGACGTGTAAACGGAAACAAAACCCACAAGACTGTGGCGATGCTAAATATTTGGGGGAGAACAACTTCCTCCCCGACCCCAGAACTCTGTCCCAGGGAGCCTGCATGGGGGTCGGTCAGCGCCCACTGACCACTCAGATCTGCCTTGTGAACAAGGGTCCCGGAAAAAGCTTAAACACTTCTTCCCTCCGGGCTTCCAGAAACAAGGCCGAAACGAGAGCAGCAAACACTTTTAAAGAGATGGTTGCACAACAGGTTTGGAGAAGGATTCCGGTCTAACAGGTAAATACCACACAGAAGACAAGTGGGATGTGATCTGCTCCATGGTACCAATGGCATTTCGAGACCGTCTGCGTCGCAGAGGAAATCCAAAGTTTGGGCACATCACTTACACAGTTCACCTGAGGGATATGCAGCGAATTGAAATTAAGAACGCGAGAAAATGGGTGCCGGAGAATCAACAAATCAGCACTTTAAGACTAGGCGGAAAAATTCTTTGACTACTCAGGCTTTGTTTGATGCTAAGACCGAATTTCGGAGTTGGAAGACGCGTACCTCCGTGTTCTTCGGCCCGTCCTCGGACTTCAGGGCCGCCGTGCCCGCCCAGCTCCCGGTCCTTAGTCCCCGGATTGAAGGCGCGGACCTTGGGGCAGAAGCCTGGGAGCCCGGGGAAGGCCGCGGCCCGGCCCAGCCCGCGACGCCTGGGCCCGGAAGGAGGGAAGGGGGCGGCCCCGCTCGGGAGGACGGCGGAGGGAGTAGGGAGGGAGCGAGGAGGTCGCGGGCCGAGAGCCGGGCGCAACCCCGAGCGCCCGGCCCGGCTCCACACCCAGAGGCCCGCCCCGGCGTACCTTTGGCGAGAGCTACGGTAGAGTTCTCGGTGTCGATAGTGTAGAGGATGCCCTCGTAGCGGATCTCCGCCTTGGAGATAAGGCTGATCTTGCTGCCGATGTAAGGGGTGCCCCCGCTCATGGCGCCGCCGCCGCCGCCGCTCCCGGCCGCTCGCAGAGAGGCAGATCCCGCGCCGCTGTGGCCGCTCAGCACGCCCGCTTGCTCCGTAGGCGCCTACAGCAGCCGCCTCAGACCCAACATGGCGGCAGCGCCGGCTCCGCTACCCTCCCCCAGCCTCCCGCCCTCAAGCCGCGGCGCGGCGGCTGCAGCGGCGGCTGCGGCGGCGGCGGCTGCGGCGGCTGCGGCGGCAGCACCAGCGGCGGCGGCGCGAGGCATGCTGGGCTGGGGAGGCCGCGCTCTCGCGAGACTCGGCCGGCTGTGGGCGGCTTCGGACGCCTCGGCAGCCTCAGTAATTCTAGCTTCGCCGCTTGATCTGGTCTGTGGGCACCGTGCCCGCGCGGCCTGAGAGGAGATTCACGGAGAGGCCAAGTTCCTCGAGACGCGAGGACACTGTGGGCTGGAGTGGCGGCGCGCGCGATCCTCTTGACCTCAGCTGCGGCCTCCGCCATTTCCAGACCCATTGTATCTTGTCCTGAGTCCGGTGTCATTGCAAAAGAGGATCCCTCTACCTGGAAAGTTTCCAACCCCCCTCCAAGTTCCTGGTGAGCCCCTTTAAGACCCAGGCACTTCGTCTTTGAGGCAGCTGCGCCCCTCGTGGAACCCTCATGGCCCCATTACAGCATGTTACCCAGCGAGTCTCCCCTCTTCTCCCCTTCGCTGCTCCTGGAGGTGGGATTCTGTCCAGCACTTTCAGATTGCCTCATCCAGGCTCATTGCTTTCAATGCCGTTGCACACAGACCAATCCCAAGTGTTTGTCTGCAATTTTGTTCAGTCCTGTGAACTCTGGATTCATATAAGCCATAGCCTTGTTAACTAAAAAAAAAAAAAAAGCACAACCTAAAGGTTGAGAATTGTGTTTTATTTCGGGATTTTGCTGAGGATTTAAGCTTGGAGACAGCCTCTGAGATAGCTCTGAGGGCCTACTGGGAAGAGGTAAGGGAGGAGCCAGGATATATAGGAGTTTTTGAAAAAACGAAAACAAAATAACAACCCAGGTAGCCTAACATCAAAAGATTACTCTTAACTGAAGAAAAACCAGACATCTCAAGTTAATGAATTTACCACTTTTCTATGTGCGGGAAGATGTAAGAGTCTGGGCTCATTGAAATCATTCTTTTGATATGCACCTTAACTATCTAAGGTTAGTAAACTGTTTTTCTCCGTCCTGAACCCCCTCAGGGTGCACAGTTGGGGGTGGCTACTGTGACTGACGGCTTGATAGCTGTAAAATCCTTATGTTTACTTATACGGCAGGGGACGTCCACAGCCTCTTCAGCATCAGCATCTCCAGTTGAATGTCTGATTGGCAACTTTGTGTGTCCGAAGCCATAATCCCGATTTCCCCTGTAAACCCAACCTTTCCACTCAACTGTTCACGCCCACATCTGTTCTGACTGCAAAATCATGTTCATTTCACATATAGAATATATCCTGAATCTGAGCACTTCTCACCATCTTCACCCCTACCCTACAATAAGCCACCCTTACTCTGGTCAGAATTATTGCAGTAGCCTCCTAAAAGGTCCTTCTACCTTTGCCCGTGTCCCCAATAGTTTATTCTCAACACAGCAGCCAGAGGGATCTTGTTGAAAAATCTAAGTCAGATCATATCCCTCCTCTATTCAATACTCCTCTCCCCAGTGATCTCATATCACACAAAATGAAAGCCAGACTCCTTACTTTGGCCTATAAGGACGTACATGATTTAGTCCCTTGTTACCTCACTTTACCATTCTGTTCTAGCCACTCCTTTTTCACCCAGAACTTTCCCACTTTATTCAGATCTCTACTCAAGTGTAACCTCTAGAGATGACTTTCCTTACTGTTTTGTTTAAAATAATACCACCTAGGACTTCCGTGGCGGTCCAGTGGTTAAGACTCTGCACTTCCACTGCAGGGGGCACGGGTTTGATCCCTGGCTGTGGAACTAAGATCCTGCATGATCCCATATGCCGCATGGTGTGGCCAAAAAAAAAAAAAGCTAAAATAATACCACCGTCATCACTTTACATACCCTTACTCTGCTTGCTTTTTCTTCATATCTCCCTCCAATATCTCTAATTATTTGTGTCTTTCTCCTTCACTAGAATGTAAACGTTTTGAGACAGGGATGTGACTTTGGTCACTGCTATATGATCAGAACCTAGTACAAAGCCTGGAACAGAGGAGCTTTTCAGTAAATTGGATGAAGTTGGATAAAGGCAGAGCACAGGCAGGATGTCTGGTGAGCTGAGTGAACAAATGGTGAGAAGCCTGGCAATAAAGAGAGGGAAGCAGGAGAGAAGACTAGGGGCTGTGTTGGGTCTGGCGCACAATAGCTTCAAAGGAAGGCTGTGAAATACCTGCTTCAGTACAAAGTCCCTGCCAGGGAGTTGAACTCTTATTTCTGTTCTTTCCTCCCCCTTCCAGGCCTGGAACCCAGCTTATCTTCTCATGCTTCTTCAGTGAGCTCATGCTGTTCCATATATAAGCTGATTCCCAAATTTACATCTTCATGCCAGATCTCCTGATTTCCAGGGTCGCACTAACTACATACTTACTAGATGCAGTTGCTTGGGTGTCCCTCAGGCACTTCCAGTTCAACATGTTCAAAATTATCTGCATCTACTCCCCTCCATCCCCAAAATAAACCTGCCCTTTATCCATGCTCCCTGGCCCTATCACTGGCCCCAGGACTCACTCAGGTGTCCAGTCTTGAAACCAGAGTCCTTATCTGGCTACATGTAATCAATCACCAATCTTGGTGATTCCAGTTTATGTTTTTCAATTCATAGTTTCCTGCACCCTAGGGCACCAGGAACTGTGCATAAATGCAGCTGATCAGTGTGGTAGTCCATAGTGTATTATGCATGTGAATCTCTAACTTAGGTGCTAGAAAAAGGTTGAGAAGGTGACAACTTTCGCTACCATTGCTTCTGAAAACCGAAATCTCGTGTTGCTCCCCTGCTTAAGACCATCAGTGATTTCTGGTAGCCTACAGAAACAAACAAACAAACAAAACTACTTCTCCATTGAATGTTTTCAGCAATAGAAACTCTAGAATTTCTACATTGGAGGGCTTAAAGGAGAGGCAATCAAGTTGAAAGAGGAAATGAAAAGGATGGGAGGCTTGTCCAAAGCTATGTTTCTAGCTGGTACACTGTTTTTTTTTTTACATTTGTGTTTGCTTGGTGAGGCTGGGGAGTGGCTGATGGAGAATATGGGGGAAATAGACTCCTGCCACTCACCGTCTTTTGGTGTGGCCACAGTTATTCACTGTAACTCCCAACATACTCTCTGCATGCCTTAGGCTCTGGCCACACTGAATTCACTGCTTATCAGAACATATGTATCACTCTCCCACTTCTAACCATTCTTTCATCTCCTGTTTGATATGAAAGACTCTCTATTCCATCTCCTCTTGACAGGCAAGATTCAAAGTCACCCTCACAGTATAGATAAAAATTAGCTCAGAATAGATCAAAGATCTAAATGTAAGAGCTAAAATTATAAAGCTCTTAGAGAAAAACATTGGGGTAAATCTTCTCGACCTGGATTAGGCAGTAGTTTCTTGGCTATGCCACAAAAAGCTCAAACAACCAAAGAAAAAATAGTTAACTTAGATTTCGTAAAAATTAAAAACTTCTGTGCTTCAAAGGACATTATCAAGAAAGTGAAGAGACAACTCACAGAATGGGAGAGACTATTTGCAAATCATAGATCTGATAAGAGATTCAGAATATATAAAGAATATATTGATATAAAGAATTCTTAAAACTAACAGAAATTAAAACATTAAATTAAAAAACACAAATTAAGTTGCCCAATTAAAAAATGTGTAAACCATAATGGAAAAGAATATAGAAAAGAATGTATATATATATGTATAGCTGAACCACTTTGCTGTACAGCAGAAATCAACACAACATTGTAAATCTGCTATACTTCAATTAAAAAAAATTTAAAAATGTGTGAGGGATTTGTATAGACTTTTCTCCAAAGAAGATATACAAATGGCCAAAGAAGCACCAAAAAAGATGCTGAACATCATTAATCATTAGGGAAATGCAAATCAAAACCACAATGAGATGCCACTTCATACCTACTAGGATGGCTAGTAATGAAAAAGATGGTCAAGAACACGTGTTAGTAAGGATGTGGAAAAATTGGAACCTTCATACATTGCTGATGGGAATGTAAAATAGTGCAGGCTGGAAAATAGTTTGACAGTTCCTCAAAAAGTCAAACATAGAGTTACCATGTTACACAACTGTTCCATTCCTAGGTATATACCCACAATAATTGAAAATAATGTCCCCACAAAAAACTTGTGCATAGATGTTTATAGCAGCATTATTTATAATAGAGTGGAAACAACCCAAATATCCATTAACTGATGAATGGATAAACAAAATATAGTATATCTATGGAATGGGATATTATTTAGCCATAAAAAGAAATGAAGTACTGGTACATGCTACAACATGGATGAACCTTAAAAATGTTATGCTAAGTGAAAGAAATCACCAGGAAAGACACATATTGTATGATTCCATTGATATGAAATGTTCAGAATAGATTAGTAGATTAGTGGTTACCAGGGGCTGAGGGGTATGGCTGGGAGTAGGAATGGGGAGTGACTGCTAATGGGTGCAGGATTTCTCTTTCAGGTGATGAAAATGTCTGGAATTAGATAGTGGTGATTGTTACACTACATTATGAAGATTCTAAAAACCAGTAAATTGGGCTTCCCTAGTGGCGCAGTGGTTAAGAATCTGCCTGCCAATGCAGGAGACACGGGTTCGAGCCCTGGTCTGGCAAGATACCACATGCCGCGGAGCAACTAAGCCCGTGCGCCACAACTACTGAAGCCTGCACGCCTAGAGCCTGTGCTCTGCGATAAGGGAAGCCTGCGCACCGCAACAAAGAGTAGCCCCCGCTTGCGCAACCAGAGAAAGCCCTTGCGCAGAAACAAAGACCCAACGCAGCCAAAATAAATAAATAAACAAATTGATTGAAAAAGAAAAACAAGGGCTTCCCTGGTGGCGCAGTGGTTGAGAGCCCGCCTAACAATGCAGGGGACACAGGTTCGTGCCCCGGTCTGGGAAGATCCCACATGCCGCGGAGTGGCTAGGCCCGTGAGCCATGGCCGTTGAGCCTGTGCATCCGGAGCCTGTGCTCTGCAAGGGGAGAGGCCACAACAGTAAGAGGCCCACATACCGCAAAAAAAAAAAAAAAAGTCTCCTCATATTATCATTCTATTACACTAAGGTTACATAGCCGAACGGACACATGCTTAAAAGAGAATAATTTTTTTTTATTGCAGTATAGTTGATTTACAATATTGTGTTAGTTTTAGGTGTACAGTAAAGTGAATCAGTTATACATAAGAGAATATTTAAGTTAAAAAGCTAAATACAAAATTGTATGAGTATAAAGACTTTTTTAAAGGAAAAAACAGGCAGCATATGAAAATAAAGCAGGAAAGTAATAACTTCAAAATGCTATTGTATCAAGGTATTAGATATAAGATTTTATGTTAATTTTTTCTTTCTGTATTAGTTAGGAGACGTGGTCTGGTTATCTATTGCTGTATAACAAACCACCCTAAAATTCAATTATTTATTTATTTATTATTAATATCTTTATTTATTTATTTTATTTATTTATTTTGGTTGTGCCGGGTCTTAGTTGCAGCAGGCGGACTCCTTAGTTGCGGCTTGCTGGCTCCTTTAGTTGCAGCATGTGTGCTCCTTAGTTGTGGCATGTGAACTCTTAGTTGTAGTGTGCATGTGGGATCTAGTTCCCTGACAAGGGATCGAACCTGCGTCCCCTGCATTGGAAGGTGGACTCTCAATTACTGCGCTACCAGGGAAGTCCCTAAAATTCAATAATTTAAAACAATTACCATTTTGTTATATTTCATAATATTTAGAGCAAGGCATGACTAAGTAAGTCTATTTCATGCAGCATCATCTGGGATCATTGGGTGGCCACTTGCCTGGTCTAGCAGGTCCAAGATGGCTTCATTCACATGTCTGGCAGGATAGAAGGCTGGGACTTTTATGACACTGTGAAGCCACCTTACCAATTGGACTGTCAACTATCTTACTTGTGTCAGTGTTTTATATATATATATATATATATATATATATATATATATATGCCGCACAGCATGAGGCATCTTAGTTCCCAGCAGGGGTTGAACCCATGCCCCCTGAAGTGGAAGCAGAGTCTTAACCACTGGACCGCCTGGGAAGTCCCATGTCAGTGTTATTTTGTCTCTCTTAACTAGCAGTCAAATACATTTCCTAAGTGATGCAAAAAGAAAGGCAAATGATTGGGTCAGTCATTTTATATACATTGGAGGAGCCACATCTTAAACAGGGTTGAGTTCTAAACTCAGCATGTGTGTCAGCTGGTTCTCCTTAGAAGTAGATTCTGAGACATAAGTGAAAGAGGTTTATTGGAGGTAATGCCTGTGAAAGATAAAAGGGAGAGGAAGCAGGATTCAGCAGGTAGAGTTTGCAGATCTGACAAAGTCTCAGGCAACCTAACAGGGGGTCCTTGAGCAAAGATTGCTCTTTGGAATAGACCCACATCAGGCAGAAACTATCAGGCCCTAGGACCCTTGCTGTGCTCTGTCATTGGCCTGGGCTACCCAGGAAGAGCAAGGACTTGGATTGAAAGCTGTCCACTAACTTCACTCCTTGCAGTAGATTGCAAGTAAAAATTAGGTAGAGTCAATTAAAAATTAGGTAGAGTCAACAATTCCCTAAAGTCTTTTTATGTGATCACATCTCACTTTAGCAAGTGTTAGTGAATTTGATCCCCGATTTAATAAGTTTCTCTTCTATAAAACTTTACATTCATAGACTAGAGTAGAACCTTTGAGATTTTCTATTTCTTCTTATGTTGACTTCACTAAGTTTTTTTTTTAAGGAATTTGATCTGAGTTGTGAAATTGTATTGGCATAAACTTATTCACAATACCCTGTTAATGTGCATTTAATGTTTGTAGGCTCTGTAGTGATATTTCCCCTATAATTTGAGTCTTCTTTCTGTTTTCCCTTGATCAATCTTGCTAGGGTTTATCAGTTTTATTAATCTTTTCAAAGAACTAGATTTGGTTTTGTTAATTTTATCTATTGTTTTTTTCCATTTCATTGACTTCTGCTGTTATCTTCACTATTTCTTCCACTTATTTTGGGTTTAATTTGCTCTTCTTTTCTCAACTTCTTAAGGTAGAAGCTTAAATTATAGATGTTAAACTTCTTTTTTGTATAAGCATTTAAACCTGTAAATTTCCTTCTAACAACTACTTTAGCTGCATCCCACACAATTTAATATGTATTGTTTTTATTATTATTCTGTTAGAAACATTTTCTAATTTCTTGCTGTGACTTCTTCTTTGACCCATAAATTATTTCCAAGTATGTGGCATAATTCCAGACTTTGGAGAATATTCTAGATGTCTTTTGTTAATAATTTTTCATTTATTTCCATCATGGTCAGAGATTATGCTCTGCATGCAATGCTTTGAATTTCCTGAGACTTGTTTTACAGCCCGACATCTTGATGAATGTTCCATATGCAATTGAAAAGAATGTGTATTCTGCAGTTACTGGGTTTAGTATTCTATAAGTGCTAAGTCAAGTTGGTTGATAATGTTCTTCAAATATTTTGATTTTTTGGGTCTGTTTGATCTGTCAGTTACTGAGAGGGGTATGTTAAAAGTCTCTATGATTATAGATTAATCTATTTTTCTTTTTATATCTATCAGTTTTTGCTTCATTTATGTTATGAAGTGCATGTACTTTGGATTGTTACTCTCTCCTGATGAAGCAACCCTTTTATCACTATGAAATGTCTTTCTGTAAGGTGCTTTACCTGATACTAATAAAGCTATAACTGCTTTCTCATGACTAGTGTTGCTTGGCATATATTTTTAGTCCTTTTACTTTCACCTATCTGTATCCTTTTATTTATAATGTGTACTTTGTAATAGCATATAACAATGTTCTGTTTACATTCAGTTTGACAAGTCCTAACTTTTACTTGGAACATTCAGTCTGTTTATAATTAATATAATTATTGATATGATTATGTTGAAGTTTACCATTTTGCTATTTGTTTTCCTTTGTTCTACTTTTTGTTTGTTTTTTCTTTTCCGCTTTCTTTTTTTTTTTTGTGGTACGTGAGCCTCTCACTGCTGTGGCCTCTCCTGTTGCGGAGCACAGGCTCCGGACGCGCAGGCTCAGCGGCCATGGCTCACGGGCCCAGCCGCTCCGCGGCATGTGGGATCTTCCCGGACCAGGGCACAAACCTGTGTCCCCTGCATCGCCAGGCGGACTCTCAACCACTGCACCACCAGGGAATCCCTTTTCCGCTTTCTTTTGTATTAATCAAATAATTTTTATTATTCCATTTTTTCCTCCTCTATTGGAAATTTAGCTCTACCTTTTTGCATTTATACTAGTGGTTGCCCTAGAAATTATAAAATACATCCACAACTTACTGTAGTCTAGACTGAATTAGCTTTTTACTACATGTCTCTCATGGTCTGTTCTATTTCCTTGTTTTTTTTCCTCTTTGTTTCATTTTGGGTAATTTCTATTGGCCTGTTTTTTGGCTCACAGATCCTTTCTTCTGCTGGTCCCAATCAATTATTCATCCCATCCAGTATTATATTTCTTCAGTTCTAGAATGTCCATTTGGATCTTCTTAAGAAAGTGTATTTTTCTGGGCTTCTCTGGTGTTGCAGTGGTTAAGAATCCACCTGCCAACGCAGGGAACATGGGTTCAAGCCCTGGTCTGGGAAGATCCCACATGCTGTGGAGCAACTAAGCCCGTGCACCACAACTACTGAGCCTGTGCTCTAGAGCCCGCGAGACACAACCACTGAGCCCGCGCGCCACAACTACTGAACACCACGTGCTGCAACTACGGAAGCCCACGTGCCTAGAGCCCATGCTCTGCAACAAGAAAAGCCACTGCAGTGAGAAGCCTGCGCACTGCAACAAAGAGTAGCCCCTTCTCACCACAACTAGAGGAAGCCCACATGCAGCAATGAAGAACCAACGCAGCCAAAAAAAAAAAAATTAAAAAAAAAAAGAAAGTGTATTTTTCTGTTCAAAATTTGCATCTTCTTATCCACTCTGTCCAACTTATGCTCTGATTTCTTTAACATAATTGTGATAGTTATTTGAAAGTTCTTTCCTGCTTATTCCAGCATCTGGGTCATATGAGGATCTGTATGTATTGATTTCTCTTTCTCTTGACTATGGATCACATTTCTCTGCTTCTTTGCATCTCATAATTTTTTTAAAATAAATGTGTTCATTTTATTTATTTATTTTTGGCTGCGTTGGGTCTGCGTTGCTGCGTGCAGGCTTTCTCTAGCTGCAGAAAGTGGTGGCTACTCTTTACATTACATTTGGGACTCTAGGCATGGACTCTAGGCACGTGGGCTTCAGTAGTTGTGGCATGTGGGCTCAGTAGTTGTGGCTCGCGGGCTCTAGAGCACAGGCTCAGTAGTTGGGGCGCACGGGTTTAGTTGCTCTGTGGCATGTCGGAGATGCAAGAGGGAAGAGATATGGGAACATATGTATATGTATAACTCATTCACTTTGTTAAAAAGCAGAAACTAACACACCATTGTAAAGCAATTATACTCTAATAAAGATGTAAAAAAAAAAAAAAAAGCCAAACATAGGGGCTTCCCTGGTGGCTCAGTGCTTAGGAATCTGCCTGCCAATGCAGGGGACACGGGTTCAAACCCTGGTCTGGGAAGATCTCACATGCCATGGAGCAACTAAGCCCGTGTGCCACAACTACTGAGCCTGTGCTCTAGAGCCCGTGAGCCACACTTCTGAAGCCCGCGTGCCACAACTTCTGAAGCCCGCGTGCCATAACTACTGAAGCCCGCGCGCCACAACTACTGAAGCCCTCGCGCCTAGAGCCCATGATCCACAACAAGAGAAGCCACTGCAATGAGAAGCCTGTGCACCACAACAAAGAGTAGCCCCTGCTTGCTGCAACTAGAGAAAGCCTGCGTGCAGCAACAAAGACCCAACGCAACCAAAAATAATAAATAAATAAATTTATAAAAACAAACAAACATAGAACATAGGTGCAGTTAATTGATGTCCTACACAACTCATTTTAGGCCTTCATGTATTAAAATAGAATCTTCAAAACTACAAGTAGTTCCTTCTATAGCTTCTGTTTTTTAAAAAGTCACCTCCTACTGTATCTTTGTTGTAAATTCACAAAATACAAAAAAAAAGAAAAAATCTATTAGTTCATCTGACAGAGAGGTTTTGTATGTCTACTCTGTGCAAGGTCCTGAGTTGGTGCTAAGAATGCAGTGGTGGAAAGGCACATACAGTCCCTGCTCTCAGCACAACTTACAGACTAGGGTAGAATGTGCATATGTAAATAGGCAATTTCACCACAATGTGACAGCACAAAGGACTTAGTACAGGGTGAATAGGATCGTTTAGGAGGAGCAACTATCTCAGGACAGCAGTGAGAAAGCTTGTGTACTAAGTTAACATGCAAATTTCAGTTGCCAGTTGAGTAGTTCTATATGGCAGACACCCATGGCTTTCCCATTCACCCCATCTGGGCCTCCAGTGTGGTCTAATTATCCTGAAGAGCCAAGATGTGTTAGAGCTGAGCTTGGTTACTCTAATGGCACACAATGTTTTTACAAATCTCCCAATTTCCTGAATAATTATCATTATCATGTATATGTGTTTAGCCAAAAGCTTAATCGGAAAATTCCAGAATGAAACAATGCTACATGAGAAAAAACCTTCCAGTCATTTTCTTTGAAAAACAACCGTGTTTTTAAAATCAAAGTACCACTAATACGTGCATAAGTTTAAACCATCAAATCATGCAGAAAGGCTTATGATGCATAACAGTTATTCCTAGCCTACCTCTCCCCAGCCATGGACCTACGGAGGCCTCCACTTCTAACTCTTTTTAGCTGTTTCTCCTGGTGGTTATCTTTGTCTCTAAATAATATGCTTACATCATCAATCTTGATTCATCTGTTGTAGACATTATCTATTAATTTCCAGCTATGATAAATGAAGATTTATCTCACAGGGCAAGTACTTAGAGATATTTTAAAGTTCTTTTCCTGAGTTGCTTTTATTTCCTCTATGCAGGATGGAGGTCCCTGTTGTGACTTTTACAGGCCTACCATTGTAAGGTAGGCCTGCTATGTCCTGGTGGTGCCTAGTTTGACTATGTATAGCCCTTGCTGTACTGTCAGTTCCATAGTATGAAGATGCCCCTTGCCTCTTGGCTATGATTTTGTTTGCTTATCTTAGAGTGAGTCTTTCATGTTGGAGGCTTTCATCAGAGTACGGTGACCGTTGGAGCATATGTAAGAACGAGATCATAAATCATCTCTGTGATGGGGCCTTTGTGTTTACAGTGGACTCGCTGACTGAAGGACTTCCCTTATGGTGATCGGGTGGGAAGCCACTCATTTATTTATTTAAAACATTTTAATTTTTTTGTACAATTTTTAAAGCTTACTTTCCATTTACAGTTATTATAAAATACTGGCTATATTCCCCACATGGTACAGTGTATCCTCGAGCCTACCTTACACCCAATAGTTTCTGCCTCCCATTCTGCATCCCTGTACTGCCCCTCCCTACCCCCATGGCAACCACTAGTTTGTCCTCTATATCTTTTTTTTTTTTTTTTTTTTTTTTTTGCGGTACGCGGGCCTCTCACTGTTGTGGCCTCTCCCGTTGCGGAGCACAGGCTCCGGACGCGCAGGCTCAGCGGCCATGGCTCACGGGCCCAGCCGCTCCGCGGCATGTGGGATCTTCCTGGACCGGGGCACGAACTCGAGTCCCCTGCATCGGCAGGTGGACTCTCAACCACTGCGCCACCAGGGAAGCCCTTGTTTTTGGTTTTATTTGCTAGTTTGTTGTATTTTTTAGAGTCCACATGTAAGTGATATCATACATTATTTGTCTCAGAAGCCACTGTTTAGATGTTTAATGGGTACACCTCTAAATGACAGGTTATGGAAGTTTTGAGGCATTCAATTCCTTTTTAGAGAACTCCTGTAGTTTTTCTGGGGGATGCATATCAGGCCATCACGAGGCAGCTAGGTGAAAGTGGTGGGGAGAGGAGTGGCATTCAGCCCCATGTCTTGCTCCTACCCTTTGCTGTACTGCGCACAACACACAAGCCACTTGGGCGTCTGAGGGATGATTTGCTCCCACTGGGCTGCTGTTCTCCTTCCTACTGTCCACCTCATGCGTTCAGTCCTTGGCCTCCTGTACTTGGCTTCATCAGTGACCTCTACTCTCTATTTTTGTGTCTCTGTGGTGAAATATACATAAAATTTACCATTTTCACCATTTTTTCCCTTTTATTGGTGTGTTTGCTTTTTGATTTACTTTTTTAAAAAAGATTGAAGTATAGGGCTTCCCTGGTGGTGCAGTTGTTGAGAGTCCACCTGCTGATGCAGGGGACGCGGGTTCGTACCCCAGTCCGGGAGGATCCCGCATGCCGCGGAGCGGCTGGGCGCATGAGCCATGGCCACTGAGCCTGCGCTCCGTGACGGGAGAGGCTACAATGGTGAGAGGCCTGTGTACCGAAAAAAAAAAAAAAAAAAAAAAAAAAAAAAAAAAAAAAATTGAAGTATAATCTGTACTCATGCTTCCCTTCATAATCGAGTGAATCTTTTGCCTTTTACTAAGGATTCACGTGGGGAGGGAAAAGCACGACTGTTGCTTCAATTTTTTGAAGCCTTGTGGAAATTAAAAAAAAAATTGAAGTATAGTTGATTTACAGTGTTTAGGTGTACAACAAAGTGATCCAGTTTTATATATTTATATCTAGATATCGCTATCTATCTATCTACCTATCTCTATATATTTATCCTGCACTGTGTGGGATGCGGGATCTTAGTTCCCCCACCAGGGATCAAACCTGTGCTCCCTGAATTGGGAGCACGGAGTCTTAACGACTGGACCACCAGGGAAGTCCATATATATATATATATAGATAGATAGATAGATAGATAGATAGATATAGATATAGATATAGATATATATATGCTTTTTCAGATTCTTTTCCATTATGGGTTATTACAATATATTGAATATAGTTCCCTGAGCTATACAGTAGGTCTTTGTTGTTTACCTATTTTATGTATAGTAGTATGTATATGTTAATCCCAAATTCCTAATTTACTCCTCCCCCCACCTTTCTCCTTTGGTAACCATAAGTTTGTTTTCTGTCTGTGAGTCTATTTCTGTTTTGTAATAAGTTCACTTGTATCATTTTTTTAGAGTTTACATATATGATATCATATTTGTCTTTCTCTGCCTGACTTACTTCCATTTTCACCATTTTTAAGTACAATTCAGTGGCATTAACTACGCTCACATTATTTGTAACCATCACTATTATCTACCTGCAGAACTTTTTCAGTTCTTTAAACTGAAACTCTGTACCTATTAAACAATACCTTCTCATTGCCCTCTCCCCACAGCCCCTGGCAACTACCATTCTACTTTCTATCTCTATGAATTTGACTACTCTAGATATCTCACATGAGTGGAATCATACAATATCTGTTCTTCGTGTTCACCCTTTACTTTACATCCTTAATAAATCTGTTGAAATGTCTTATCTCTTGGTTGTTTCCCATCTCTTGCTGCACCTTTTACCTCCTTTGCTATTATCTTAGTGGGGTATTGGGAAGGCATGGAGATAAAAATGTGGGTTTATCAGCCATCTTTAACCAGTAGTTCACTCATTTTGAAAAGGGAGTGTTCTAACAAAAGGACAAATACTGTATGATTCCATTTACATGAGGTACCTAGAACAGTCAAATTCACAGAGACAGAAAGTTGAATGGTGGTTACCAGGGGTGGGGGCAGGCAAGGAGTAGCAGGGAGTTTTGTTTCATGGGTATGGAATTTCAGTTTGGGATGATGAAAAAGTGCTGGAGGTGGATGATGGTGATGGTTGTACAACAATGTGAATATACTTGGGGCTTCCCTGGTGGCACAGTGGTTAAGAATTCACCTACCAATGCAGGGAACATGGGTTCAAGCCCTGGTCTGGGAAGATCCCACATGCCACAGAGCAACTAAACCCGTGCGCCACAACTACCCAAGCCCGCGCACCTAGAGCCTGAGCTCTGCAACAAGAGAAGCCACTGCAATGAGAAGCCTGTGCACTGCAACGAAGAGTAGCCCCTGCTCACTGCAACTAGAGAAAGCCTGCATACAGCAACGAAGACCCAACGCAGCCAAAAATAAATAAATAAATAAACAAAGAAACCCAATGTGAATATACTTAATGCCACTTAAAAATGGTACATTTTCAGTTATGTCTATTTTACCAGAAGAAAAACTAGAAAGGGTTTATCTTCACTGTATATGATTTTGTTACAATTAAGTATCTAAGGAAAAGTAGCTCCTTTATTTATTTATTTTAAAAATCTTTATTAAAATTATAGAAGCACATAGATTTAAGAAGCAAATAATTCTACAAAGTTTCTACCAAGAATTCTACAAAACAAAAAACCTAAATGGACATCATACTCAGAGGCACTTCTTTTAGCCTTCTTCTCTTTTCTTTCTTTCCTTTTTTTATTTCCCCACAATTATCCCATGATTTTAAGTGACACGTTGTTCATGAATTTTCAGTTTTAGTGTTGTCCATTGTCTCTCCACTATGGAGAATGAGGATTCAGCTTTCTTTCTTACCCTGTCTTGATTGGACACTGGCATTCAGCCTGCTTCCCATCTTTTCCAAGGGGCCTCCCTAAGGAGTTTTTAAGGGCTCTCAGGCGGCATGCCAGGGCAAGCTTCCCAGCATCTCCCCTGTTGTGACGCTCCACGCCGAAGCAGCCCCTTTAAAATGCTATGGAGGGCTTCCCTGGTGGCACAGTGTTCAAGAATCTGCCTGCCAATGCAGGGGACACGGGTTCAGGCCCTGGTCTGGGAAGATCCCACATGCCGCAGAGCAAGTAAGCCTGTGCACCACAGCTACTGAGCCTGCACTCTAGAGCCCACAAACCACAACTACTGAGCCCAGGTGCCACAACTGCTGAAGCATGCACGCCTAGAGCCTGTGCTCCACAACAAGAGAAGCCACCACAATGAGAAGCCTGCGCACCACAACCAAGAGTAGCCCCTGCTCGCTGCAACTAGAGAAAACCCATGCGCAGCAACAAAGACACAACATGGCCACACACACACACAAAAATGCTATGGAAGGTGAGGTTTTAATTTTGGAAATGACAATATCTTGTATTGAACTGACTTATCTGTTGATAATAATTATTAACCCTGAATCAAAAAAATCTTTTAAGTGCTATTACTTGAAGGCACCGGTGAGCAATCTAAATCAGGCAGGAATTGAAGAGAACATGAGTCTTGTAAGAAGGGAAGGAAACTGGGTTACTTCCAGTTTATCAGACTTTTCCTCCAAGGGCACTTCCATTTTTCAGCAACACATGACACATGGTAGAATAGAGCTAAAATAGAAAGTAGTGGGGAACTATACTCAATATCTTGTAATAACCTATAATGGAAAAGAATCTAAAAAAAGAATAACCGAATCACTTTGTTGTACACCTGAAACGAACACAACATTGTAAATCAACTATATTTCAATAATTTTTTTTTTAAGTGGTGGTCTTACTAGCTGAAGAGACTGAGGTTAGATTTTAGGGCTGCCAAAATAGCTGGAAATTGATAGAGGACATCCCAGAAAGGAGAGAGTCATAGAGAGAAACTACAAAATCTGCATATAAATTCCCCTCAAATCCCTGGCTGACTTCTAACAGGAACATGTGCAGGGCAAGACCTCAGCGAACCCAGCTGAAAGTTTTAGCTAGAATTTCAGCCAGAAATTTCTGTACTAGTTTGAAGTTCAAGTCTTGACAAATAAGAGGGGCTCACTGAACTCCTAAAGCTTTTTACTGAAATCCAAAAGGGCCATGTCTTACAAGTAAGCCCAGGATTAAGGATGATCAAAAACATCCACGGGATAGACTTAATAGCAGAATGCAACTGCAGAACACAGGAGAGTCAACTTGAAGACAGGTTGGTAGAAATTATTCAAATATAGGGAGAAAACTATTGAAAAAGATGAACAGTCTCGGTGACTTGTGGGACAATATCAAGTCATATAATACATGTGTAGTTGGAATTCCAAAAATAGAGGAAAAAAATATATCAAAGACCAGTGGTCCAGAACTCCCCAAATTTGGTGAGATACATGAACCCACAGGTCCAAATTCAAAAGAGAATCTATAGCAGCGCTTCCCAGTCGCTCTTGCACTTTTTTTTCCTGAAGTGTATGTGCAGATGTAAAGCAGACTTAGACAAGATGGGACACGAAGTTAAAATCCAATGACTTCTAGGCCCACTGTGAGCCCAACGCAGAGGAATGCAGAGGGTCAATCCCTATACAATGGAACTTCAGTACCAGAGCACAGTAGACCAGGAAACGATTACATTGGCTTATTCCTGCATCTGCAGGCTTTGGAAGTGTCTCCCTCCAAGGTATCTGGGCCAGGGATAGGGTGAGACAAGGTAGGCACCTAGTGTGCAAAATTTAAGGAGGTAATCATTGTCAGTGTACACTTCCAGTAAGAGAGAGGACTGCTCCAGCACACTGCCACACCACTGCAGCATTAGGAATCATGATCTAATGAACAGATTTTGCATGCTGTGGGATGATCACAAATAGTGCATTAATGTACTGCTAACAGAACATTTTTATCTGTTTATCTTCATACGACTTGATGTGTAGTAGAGCAGAGGATCTGTGTTATCATGCTACTCTCTTTACACTGGGAAAACCAAGGGCCAGAGAAGGTGATGGTTTTGACCTCAGGTGGACAATGGTTGAGCCAAGACTTGTACTCAAGTCTTTTCAGCTCAAACCTCAGCACCCAGCTAGAAGAGAAAGCAGGCTACTCAATAACTGATTCAGCTCTACTGCTTTGTTTGCAAAATTCCTGTTTTGCTCTACTGCATATCTTGACTGATTTTGCGTTCTGAGAGTTGACCAGAGTTATTGAAGATATAAATAAGTTATGATAAGTAATAGGCATAACTATTGGCAAATAAAAACGGAGTAACTAATCAATGTGTTACAGCAAAACACTTTCATAAAAATTGCCTTTTTCTGGAGATTCAAAGCATCATAAAAAGAAACAAATTACAATGGAACAACTTTTAGAGTTTACATATATATATATGCCACACTGTCACAGCTTGTGGGATCTTAGTTCTCCGACCAGGGATTGAACCTGGGGCACCGGCAGTGAAAGCACTGAGTCCTAACCACTGGACCGCCAGGGAATTCTGCAGAGTTTATATTTATAGAAAGTAATTTTAGGACAAAAGTAAAAAATTGAGCAAAATTATGAAAAGAACAGTAAATTATGTAACAATAAATTATATGTTACTCTATTATAGTAATTATGTAAATCATGTAGCAGTAATTCTTAAATTTGGATGTTATTGGCTGCCTTACCGACAGTATTATATTATTGGAGGTGATATTTACGTAATTTATCTCTAAAAAATATTAAAAGTTAGAGGTACTTACTGGGGTAACATTTTAAAAAAGTGCTCATTTTTCCAGATATACCTCGCTTGTAAGATCTGGGCACCATATTGGTGTTATTTACTCAGTTGGAATTCCAAGGTGTCTTGGGCGTGAGTGTACACTAGTGTCAGGTAAGATGTAACCCCCTACAATATCTTTTGGCTTTGGAGAGTTCTGGGTAAGGGAAATGTGCCTTAAGGCCCTGTGCTGACCAGAGGCAGTGGTGGCAGTGTGGGTGGCTGTAGCCATGGTGGTGGGGCGGTAGCGGTGGCAGTAGTGTGTTAAATGAATGAGAGGGAGACACAGAAACCTCCAGAGGTCTTAAGTCCGTCATAAGGGATTTTGTTGGTCAAATATCAAAAGGTTCAAAGAAATTAGACAAATTAGAAAGAAAAGACATTCCAGAGTTAGAGGGTAGAAAGAATGAGGAAATGGCCAGTTTGGGGTCTGCCCTGAATTTTTAAAAAAATATTTATTTATTTATTTTGGCTGTCCCAGTTGCAGCATGAGGACTTTTAGTTGTGGCATGTTAACTCCCAGCGGTGGCACGCATGTGGGATCTAGTTCCCCGACCAGGGACTGAACCTGGGCCCCCCCGTTGGGAGCATGGAGTCTTATCCACTGGACCACCAGGGAAGTCCCTGCTCTGTATTGTTGAAAGGCTGAGCACTAAGCCTGGGGCTTGTTGCCAAGCTGAGTGGCTGCAGGCAAGGGAGGCTGGGAGGCATTGCCACAGACTGCTCCTGATTCTCCCAGGGACAATAGGAGCCAGCTTGCAGATTCCCTTCGCAGGTGAATACCTGTGGGCACCAGTTCACCCTGAGACTGTTCTGAGAAGTGTTTGTGGTTTTTACCCAGGCTGCCTCTTGCATTATGGAGCAGGGGCAAATTACAAATGAAGACCACGTACCATATGTCTAAATGTTTAAAAATTGTAGTTCAAGTACTTCCCTGGTGGTCCAGCGGTTGAGGCTCCACATTTCCACTTCAGGAGGCGCGGGTTCGATCCCTGGTTGGGCAAGTTCCACATACTGTGCAGTATGGCCAAAAAAAAAAAATTATAATTCAAACAATAAACAGTTACATAAGATATGTTATTTCCTTTTTCTCTGGATAAACTGTACCTTCAAACCGACCAGGAAGGCCAGGTCAAATGCAGACTTCTCAGACTCCTTGGAGTTCCATGTCAGAACATGGTGAATGGGGAGACCCAGCCCCAGCTGTGGCCTGGTCCCCCTTCTCTTCTCACTCTCAGCTGTTTCCAACAGTATAAAGGCCCCATCTGTGTGGTTAAATCTGTCTACATTCCTCCAAACAGCCATCTGAGGTCACACTGAAGCCTAGGGAAATGCACACCCTAAGTGGCAATGTGCCAGGCCTCAGGATGGTGGACATGGGAAGAGAGGCCCATGGAGGCCCACCTAGAAATGGGCTCGAGGCTGTTTGGGCTTGGAATTCTGGAGTCCTGGGCCAGGGGGACCTACGGAAATTTTCATACATCTGTTAATTAGGGGATAGCATTGTACTGATGCTAATTCCCAATTTGAGAATTATACTGTAATTACGTACATAGACGTTTTAGTTTTAGGAAGTACACAATAAAGTATTTAAGGGATATGATGGCTGCGACTTACGCTCAAATAGTAATAATGATAATGGAAATATATATGTAGAGAGAGAAAAAAATAACAAAGCAAATGTGGCAAAATGTTAACAATTGGTCAATCTTCTGTGAAGTCTTTCTAGGAGTTCTTTATATTCTTTTTGCAACTTTTATATATGTTTGAAATTATTTCATAATAAAAAGCGAAACAATAAAATGTGGGGGCAGGGCACTCCCTCTCCCTTTTCACCCCTGCACCCCTCTCCCTCCCTTCACCACTATGCTCACTGTAATTCAGTGAATTATAACAAATAACAAATGAAAAGGAAATGAGCATAGTTACGGAAAACAAAAGTCATTTTTGGCAGCTGATATAATTACCTATGCAAGGCCCACTAGTGGTCTCTTAGGCTCATTCAGACTCACAAGATGACCGTAGGTCACGCTCAGCCCCTTTAGAAGGAGATAGGGCAGGGGAGCTTCAGACTTTCCCTGCAGCTACAGCCAGTGTCCTTGCTATAGTTCACTCGGTAGGTGCAAAGATGCTAGATACACATTGCGCCTTAATGACAGCTGCTTTGATTTAAAAGTCCCATGCCTCACGAGAGACAATCTCACAATTCCATAGGCATAGTTTCCAGGGTTTCTGCAAAGAATGTGCCTAGTTATGAGTTCTACACTCATGAAGCCCAAAACAATGTTTTCCCCATCAGGTAGTTACAAGTCTGTCAGTCCAGATGCAAGTTACCAATGATCTTTTTTTTTTTTTTTTTTTTTTTTGGTATGCGGGCCTCTCACTGTTGTGGCCTCTCCCGTTGTGGAGCACAGGCTCTGGACGCGCAGGCTCAGCAGCCATGGCTCACAGGCCCAGCCACTCCGCAGCATGTGGGATCTTCCCGGACCGGGGCACGAACCCGCGTCCCCTGCATCGGCAGGCAGACTCTCAACTACTGCGCCACCAGGGAAGCCCACCAATGATGATTTTTAAAAAATTAAAAATAAATTTTTGGCTGCACCACACAGCATGTGGGATCTTAGTTTCCCAAACAGGGATTGAACCCATACCCCCTGTGTTGGTAATGCAGAGTCTTAACCACTGGACCATCAGGGATGTCTCACCAGTGATCATTTTTACCATAATGTAGCCTAGCAACATACTTAACATACATTCAGGGAAATAAACCTAGGTTAGATTGTCATGCAGAAATGTTTTGTTAAATCTTTGCCTATAGTCCATCCCCATGTCTTTGGCCATCTGTTTTTTTTTTTTTTTTGGCTGCATTGGGTCTTCGTTGCTGCACGTGGGCTTTCTCTAGCTGCAGAGAGCAGGGGCTACTCTTCATTGCAGTGCGCAGGCTTCTCCTTGCAGTGGCTTCTCTTGTTGTGGAGCATGGGCTCTAGGCGAGCGGGCTTCAGTAGTTGCAGTGGCATGCAGGCTCAGTAGTTGTGGTGCACAGGCTTAGTTGCTCTGTGGCATGTGGGATCTTCCCCGACCAGGGCTCGAACCCGTGTCCCCCTGCATTGGCAGGCGGATTCTTAACCACTGCGCCACCAGGGAAGTCCCAAGGCCATCTGTCTTTACAGTGCCCACAATACCTTCTTTATTCTGGGATTTCTAGGCATTTTACATCTAACAATATTACATGATAGTTTTTAGGAAATGGAACCTACTACATTAATATTTATTTAACTTTTTTAGAAGAAGAATCTGTTCCCCCTATATACCATTTGTAAATCAAAGTTTTTATCCAGTCTGAAAGTACAGCTTAGGCCTTTGAAACAACCTATTATTGCTTTAACAATCCCTTGTCACTTTAGAAAATGTTTGCATTCCCATCAAGTTTTCACTAGATGGCAGCAGAGGACACTGGTCAGGCTCCCGGGTAGCCTTAAATGACTTCAAGCATTCTCAGTCCACAGCTTTTACCAGACCCATGGATGATGTTCAGGTTGACCTGGGATTATCCCTTACCACTTACCTTTTATTGATGACCCCAAATGCTATTACACTGTTGTTTCACGTAGCCCTGCTCGGACCTGATGGCCACCACACAGCCAGCTGTCTGCTTTTGCCCTCTACTGTCTTGGGTACTCTCAAACGTTGCTCTGTAGATTAAAGTTTGCATGGAGTCTGTCTACTTGGCAGTTCCACCTGCTTTATCAGGTGGCAGCCCCATCACAAGCATGGTGTCTTCTGGTTCATTCTCTTGTCTTTGCCACCCCTATCCAACACCCACCCAGCCAATGTCTATTAATCAGTTCCTGTGGCCCAGCTGCAGTGAGTTCCTTTAAGGACAGTGAGCAATTTCTTCTCTCAGTGTGAATTTGGTTTTACTCTAGCCCACATCTGCCCCCAGATATATAAACTCTGTTATATACGGCAGAGTTTTCAACATCAGAGAATTGGTAGATGGCTTCTCTCACACAGACATTTAGCACCTTGTCAGAATTTCCTTCTTCCTTCCTTTATCTCACAGCCCACTGGTCAAACTGAATTGATGGTCTGAAAGTCTAGCCTACTGCTGCCACCACTCTGCAATGCCCATGTGGGGGTCTTCTTAGATTTGACTAAATATTCAGACTCACAAGACTATCGCAGGCCACACATGACATTGGCCTAGTCAGGGACATAGGACAGGAACCACACGTGCCAGCAAACACGGTCAGATATTCCTAGCAGTGGGAATCTTTGCAGCAGTTCACTCAGCAAGATGGCTCTGGGGACCTTCAGATTAAAAAAGGAACCCAAGGCTAGGTGATTCTCAGTCCAGATAAAAGTTACGAACTAGGGGTCATTGTAATTATAAACAATGTTGCCTAGTTGACACATGCCATCTTCATCTGATTCCAGGAAAACATTGTTAGAAAATTAACCACAAGTCAGATTCTCATACAAAGGAGAAAATGTTTTAACACTTTACTACAACCTAGAAATGGAAAGAATCAAACGAAAAACTACAAAAATGAATGAAGGAGTTCAATAAGGTGGCCACATATTTAAAAAAGAAAAAAAGCCTTTTTATATACCAACAATAGAGAATATAATGGGATAAATATTTCCTTTATAATAGCAACAGAAACCATAATTGTGCGATTACATCATATACATATCAAAATATGTTCAAGCCCTACATAAGAACACTTGATTGAAAATTCCTCAATAAATGAACCATGTTAATTGAATGGAAAGACTCACTATTGTAATTGCTTTACAAATGAACTAAATGTATGGCATATTCCCAATAAAAACCATGATAGAAATTTTCTAAGGAATTTGAAAAATTGATCCTAAAATTCACCTGGAAGCATACATGTGCAAGACATTTTTGAAAGAAAAGAGGTCGCCTTATTTTGTAGATTTCAAACCTACTAGAAAGTTATAGTGATCAAAAGCGTACAGTTTTGGCCCAGAAATAGGCATATGTATCAGTGGAATTGAATAATTATATTCGTAAACAGACACTTTAGTTTTCTTTTATGTTGATATAACTTACATACATGAAATATATATATTTTTACATCTATCTATCTATCTGTCTATCTATCTCAGCTTAGCCACCACTCAGATCAAGATGTAGGGCATTTCTGGTACCCCAATAGGTTTGCTTGTACTCTCTCCCAGTCATTATCACTCCCTCCACCAAAAGTAGCTGTGGGTTAGTTTTGCCTGTTTCTGAACTTCATATAGATAGAATCATACAGATGTAATCTTTTGTACCCTGCTTATTTTGGTCAACTTTATATTTGTGATATTCATTTGTGTACTTGCATGTAGCAGTGATTTGTTCTTTTTCACTGTTGTAGTATTCCATTCCATACAATAGCATTCCATGATATGAATATAACACAATATAGTTAGTTACCCATTCTATTGTTGATGGACATTTGGGTTGTTTCCAGGTTTTGGTCATTATGAATAAAACTGCTATGAACATTCTTGTACCTGTCTTTTGGTGGACATAAGCGTTGATTTGTCAGGTATACCCTGAAATGGAACTGCTGGGTCACAGGATGGAATATGTATATTTAGCTTTTGTAGATACTGCCAGTTTTCCAAAGTGGTTGCTCCATGGTAGGGGTTGGGATGTTGGTTTGTAGTGATATCTCAAGTGGAGCTTTAATTTGCATTTTCTTCGATGACTACTGATGCTGAATGCTTTTTTCATCTGCTTATTGGCCATTTGGATATCCTCTTTTGTGAAGGTCAGTGCAAGTCTTCTGCCCCTCTGCTCCCCTAAAGTTGATTCAGATGTTTTCTTAGAAATTTATAGGAGTCCTCTGTCAGATATATGTTTTGCAAATCTCTTTTCCTGGGTGGTCACTTACCTTTCCACTTTCTTCATGGCATATTCTGATGATTAGAAATTTTAGTAATTAAACTAATATGTAAATTAAACTTATTTAATTCATACATTAAGTTGGATTAATTTATTAATCATTTATGGTTACTGCTACTTGTGTTCCATTTAAGAAATGTTTGCCTACTCTTACCCATTAACATAGTTTCTTATGTTTTCTTTAATAGTATTATTGTCTTGTCTTTCACATTTAGGTCTATAATACTTCTCAAATTAATTTTTGTGTACGGCATGAGGTAGGGGTCAAGGTTCATGTTTTCTTATATGAATATCCAGTTGATCCAGTCTCACCTATTGAAAAAACCATCCATTCCTTACTGAATTGTACTGGAGGTTACAGCTAGTGCAATAGGTAAGAATAAGAAATAAAAGTCATCTAGATTAAAAAGGAAGAAGAAATTCACCTTTATTTACTGATGACTGATAACATGATTGTATCTACAGAAAATCCTATACAATTTATAAAAAGCTACTCAAACTCAAGCGAGTTTACCAAGTTTTCAGGATATAAGATCTATATACAAAATACCAGTTGTATTTCTATATGTTAGCAATAAGCTATTAAATATTTAGAAACAATACTATTTACAATAGCATAAAAAATATGAAATACTTCAGCATAAATCTGACAAAAGATGTGCAAGGCCTGTACACTGAAAACTACAAAACAATTCTGAAAGAAATTATAGAATACCTACATAACTGGAGATATATAACATAATCATAGATCAGAAGACGTTATTTTTAAGGTGTCAGTGTGCCATAGATTGATCTACAGATTTACTGAAATACTAATCAAAATCCCAGCAGGCTCTTTTTCTGTTGTTGAAATTGATAAACTGATTCTAACATTCATTTGGAAATGCAAAGGATATAGAATAGCCAAGACAACTTTGAGACCAAAGTTGGAAGATTTAAATCACCTGATCTTGGGACTTCCCTGGTGGCACAGTGGATAAGACTCAGAGCTCCCAATGCAGGGGGCCCGGGTTCGATCCTTGGTCAGGGAACTAGAACCCATACGCATGCCACAACTAAGAGTTCACATGCCACAACTAAGCAGCCTGCGAGCCACAACTAAGGAGCCTGTGAGCAGCAACTAAGGAGCTGGTGAGCTGCAACTAAGGGAGATCACGTGCCGCAACAAAGACCCAGTGCAACCAAATAAAAAAAATAAATAAATGACCTGATCTCAAGATTTATTATAAAGTTTTGGTAATCAAGACCATGTAGTATCAATGTAAAGGCAGAAAAATAATTCAATGAACAGACTAGATTCCATAAATAAACTCACATTTATACAATCGATTCTCAACAAAGTGGCAAAGACAATTCAGTGGAGAAAGGATAATCTTTTCAACAAATGGTTGAAACAATTGGATTTCTATATGCAAAAAAATTAACTTCAATCCATATCTTGCACTGTATATAAAAATTAATATATCATAGATTATGGTCATAAATTTATAATTTAGGACTATAAAACTTCTAGAGAAAAAAATAGACAAAATCTTTGGAGCCCTGGGTTAGGCAGTCTTCTTAGATATGACACCAAAAAAAAAACTATAAATAAAATTGATTAAGTTAAACTTTATCAAAATTTAAAATGTCTGCTTCTGAAACATGCTTTTAAGAGAATGAAAGGACAAGCTAGAAGATTGGGAGAAAATATTCACAAATCACATTATCTGAAAAGGTATATCCAGATTATGTAAAGAACTTTCAAAATTGAATAGTAAGAGAATGAAGAACCTAATTTTAAAAAATGGGCAAAAGATCTGAATTGCCACTTCATTAAAAAAAGATATATTGATGGCAAATAAGCTCATGAAAGGATGCTCAACATCACTAGATAAATGAAAATTAAACCTACAATGAGATATCACTATGCACGTTTTAGAATGTCTAACAAGCGTTCGTGAGAATATGGAAGATCTAGAACTCTCATCCATTGCTGGTGGGAATATAAAATGGAACAACCACTTTGAAAAATAATTTGGCATTTTCTTAAAAAGTCAAATGTAAACCTACCATATGATAGCCATTTCACTTCTAGGTTTTAATCCAAATAAAAGCACACTTGCATACAAAGACTTGTACATCAACGTCGATAGCTTTGTTTGTAATAGCCAGAAGCTGGAAACAACATAAAAGTCCAACAATGTGTGAATGGATAAACAATTTGTGGTATATCCATATAATGGACTATTACTCAATAATACAAAAGACTGAACTGTTGATATACTCAGCAACATGGATTAATCTCAAAATAATTAAGCCTGACTCACCCCAGCCTCCCCCAAAGCACATAGTATGTGATTCCATTTATATTCAATTCTATAAAATGCAAACTAATCTATAGTGATCAAAAGCAGATCTACGGTTTTCTGAGGAGTAAGTATAGTAGGTTGTGACTGGGAGGAGGGATTACAAATGGGCAGAAGGAAACTTTTGGGGGTGATGGGTATGTTCTTTCTCTTGGTTGTGATAGTTTCAGAGGTGTATACATATATACGTAAATATCAAATTGTACAATTCAAATATGTGCAGATTTTGAGTATATCACCTCAAAAAAGCCGTTTAAAAAAGTGTGGAGAAACACAGAGGCCACGTGTGACCCAGGTATTGCCACCAAAGTTGGGTTGGTGTCCTTGGGCAAGTCACTGTAGAATCCTCAGCTGTGGAGATAATACTGCCCTCGCGGGACTTAAGAGACAGTGAAAACTTATGTATAGCATATGACACTTGGTTAGGCATTCTGTTGTTCCGCCATGTGAGGTGGAAGTGTGGTAGGCAGCCTGCAATAAACTTCAAGCTCCAGAACATTTTTGGGTATGGGACTTTAAGCAAGTTCTTTACCTTCTCTGTTTCACTGTCAGTTGCAGAGGGTATTAAAGTGACACAACACATGGAAGTAGCGTAGTGCCAGGTACATAGGAGGAGAGGAGGCGTCAGTAGCGTTAGACTGGTTGCTAACTGGCTGGTTGCTGGAATCCGGCGGAGGGCCGCGGCAGGAATGTTCTGGGTTGGTGGCCGGTAATGCTGGGAGGCTCAAGACGGGTGGAACAGGAGCTGTGGCAAAAGCGACATCCAGAAGCCGCGGCGAACACCTGAGCAGCGCAACAAGCAACCCAGCCTCCGACCCAACCGACAAGCCACCGACACCTCCCAACCTGCCCCGCGGCTTCGGGCGCAGGCGCAGTGAAGTGGGCGGGAGGGAGGGCGCAGTGAGGTTCGGCCCCGAGGGTAGGTAGGCGTGGCCTGAGTCATCTTCCCGCCTCCCGACCAGGGCAGCCGCAGGAGGCGCAGGTGCTGGCTTCTGAGCGACAGCCCGCCCGCGGGTGAGTGTGGCGGGGCTGTTGTGGGCGCCTGGGGTTGTTCACACCAACTGGTTTGCTGAAGGGAAGGCAGGGTGTTGCCGGTGCTGAGTGGGATGATCTTCTCCGGTTCCCTCAGCTCAGTTAGGACCGAGCCCCTGAGTCCCGCCGCGAGTGGGACAACTACGCGGGAGGTGCTCTCCGCGTCCTCTCGCCGGCTTCAGGAGCACTGTTGAAAAAGAAGTGCAGCACTTGGGTGGTTTGCTTCTTCCTGGGTAGGGAGTTTTTGGTTTAAATACAGTTGTTCCTTCCCGACCTAATATAGTGTATGAGTGCGTGAGGAAACTGAGGCACAGAGAAGAAAGGTTGCCTCCCAAAGATTTCACACCTGTTAGTGGCAGTCAGTCAAGGTGGGAATCTCCACAGCCTGGCTTCAGAGCTTCTGCTCTTCTTGACTATTCAATATTGCCTCCAGGCTAGTTCCTTGTCAAGCTGTAGTTAGACATTTACTTCAATTGCTTAAAAAAAAAAAAGAATAAAATGTCTGGATCCTGGATGCTAATTTGCTTCACTCATAGATGAAGCAAAGGTTACTCAGGGCAACCTGATGTGTTCATTCATACTTGAATTAAAAAAGACATGAGGGCCTTCCCTGGTGGCGCAGTGGTTGAGAGGCCGCCTGCCGATGCAGGGGACGCGGGTTCGTGCCCCGGTCCGGGAGGATCCCGCATGCCGCCGAGCGGCTGGGCCCGTGGGCCATGGCCGCTGGGCCTGCGCGTCCGGAGCCTGTGCTCTGCAGCGGGAGAGGCCACGGCAGTGAGAGGCCCGCGTACGGCAAAAAAAAAAAAAAAAAAAAAAAGACATGGATTACAGGGAGATCAGCTGGGTGCTTTGTGACCACCTAGAGGGGTGGGATAGGGACGGTGGGAGGGAGACGCAAGAGGGAGGAGATATGGGGATGTATGTGTATGTATAGCTGATTCACTTTGTTATACAGCAGAAACTAACACACCATTGTAAGGCAGTTATACTCCAATAAAGATATTAAAAAAAAATCAATAGGTTTCCATTTCCAAAGAAAGGGAGAAAAAATCATATTCACAATAATATAAAAAACCATAAACTTCTCAGCAATAAACTTAATGAAAAATGTGAAAGACTCTTACATCTAAATCTATAAATGTTATTGACTGAATAGAAGACCTGAATAAATGGAACATCAAACTTTTAATGACAAAAAAAAAAGACATGGATTAGGAAATTGCTATTTTATTTGCCATCAAGCTATGAAAAACTTAGTGGTCCAAAATACTCCTCATTTCATTTTTGTCTTAAAGGAGTCAAATCTGTATGTGAGAATACCTGCAATTTTATGGTAATTGTTATCCATTCCTTAGAGTTACAGCACCTCCCCTTAAAGAGGAGACCCATCTTCACTTCCGGCCAGCCCCGTGGTCCTCTCCAGGGCTGCACTGTAGCTGCTGGCCTGCTGAGTAGACTCATAAGTAGCCATGACCATCAGACATCTCCTGATGCTTGGCAGGCTGCTGAGTTTTGTTTCTCCACTGTAGTACTTGTTGAACACTTTAGGAACAAGAATAAAAACTCTCAATAGATGACAAACCAAAGCATAAACTTCCATTACAAAATAACATACTACTACTTTTCTTCTACATAGGCCAAGCATTGTAGATGGACTTTGGAGGTTCTGGTTATGTTCAGTTTCAGTGGTATATGTTTTGTATGTTGTCAGGAGTAGATACACAGTTTTACGGATGTGTTTTCTATTTCCTTCCTGCCTAGTGGTTTTATGGACATATAGTTGCTATCACATGTTGTTCCCTGCCCACCCCCAGCCCAGAACCAGATCTTCTTATGATATTTTGCTGTTCTTGTTTTCTGATCATATTTGGGAATCTCGGGTCCAGCTTGTCTTGGATTCTCTGTTCCTCACCTCCCCAGGCCCATGGCTACCTGTGACATCAGGACACCTAGCCCCAGTTGGCAGTTGTCTTTTTCAGCTTCTTTTTAAGAGGAAGGGCCTCAAGCCTCGAGTTTGGCTTGGGACTCTATTCTTGCAGGGGGCATGACTTCTTTCCCCCAGTGGAATTGAGTGCCTGGCTGCCAGTGCTGGGCTCCATCCCTAGGCTCCAATAGCCCTGGGGCTGCCCTTCTGCCACCACTGTGTACCTATATCTGTACCTTGTCTACTGAGATACTTTTCTTATTCTTGAGCCCAAATGTGGCTTATTGATTTTCTCTTTTTATCACTCATTTTAAGCTCCCAGAAGACAGGAACTGTCAGTTTTGTTCATCACTTTATCTCTAGCATTCAGAATGGAACCTGACACATAGTAGGTATCCAGTAAATATTCATTGGATAAATAAATGAATGAAATGCTTTGTTTTGAAAAAGCGTGAACTTAGCAGTCATCCAGAAGTGGAATTTGACATGTTCTCCCAGATGTGCATTCTGGAGAGCAAAATAATGGTAGAATTCCAATATTAACCTCTCATTCTCTCTTTTTAAAAACAAACTTCCCACTTTTATCTTTGTTTCATATCTAATAGATTTACTCTATGATTTCATAAAGATATCTGAAAAGTATAATCAGATTCTTTTCACTAACAGTATATTTCTGTAGAATTCTGTTTGAAACTTATAATGCTATCAGGTTTTTTTTTTTTTGCTATCAGGTTTTTATTGTCAGCTATCAATTTCTGGATAACAAACTACCCCCCACAAGTGAGTTAAAACAACAATCATTTTGTAATTTTTTTTGCAGTTTTGTGGGCCAGGAATTCAGACAGAACGCAGTGAGGAAGATTCCTTTATATGTACTCTATGATGTCTGAGACCTCGGCTGGGAGCTGGCTGGGCATCTCTCTCTACTGATGTAGTCTCACAGCCTCTTTACATGTGTCTCTAGCATAGTGACCTTAGGATAGTTGGAATTTTTACATGGTGGCTGAGGACTCCAAGAGCCACTGTTTCAAGACACAAGAAATGGAAATGGAAGCTGCTTGTCCTTAAGGGCTGGGCCCGGAAACTGGCATGGCATCACTCCTGCAGTATTCTATTGGTCAAAGCAGTTATAGAACTTGCCCAAATTTAAGGAGAGGTAACAAACATCCCACCTTTAATGGGAGGAATGTCAATTTATGATCATCTTTTTAAAAAAATTAATTAATTAATTTTTGGCTGTGTTGGTTCTTCATTGCTGTGCGCGGGCTTTCTTTTTAGTTGCGGCGAGTTGGGGCCTACTCTTTGTTGTGGTGCACAGGCCTCTCATTAAGGAGGCTTCTCTTGTTATGGAGCATGGGCTCTAGATGTGCGGGCTTCAGTAGTTGTGGCATGTGGGCTCAGTAGTTGTGGCTCGAGGGCTCTAGGGTGCAGGCTCAGTAGTTGTGGCACATGGGCTTAGTTGCTCTATGGTGTGCAGGATCTTCCCAGACCAGGTCTCAAACCCGTGTCCCCTGCATTGGCAGGTGGATTCTTTTTTTTTTTTTTTTTTTGAGAGGTGGGCATTTTTATTTCTGTTTTACTGATGAAGCCAAGTGAGACTAAAGCATTGAGCAACTTACCCAAAGGCACTCAGCTAAGAAACACTCAGATCCAGTCTGCCAAACACCCATGCCTCTGCTCACTGGCCCCTCCAGGTTTGCAGCTACCATGTCTTCTTTCAGTACCACTCTTGTCCCAGCAGGTGGATTCTTAACCACTGCTCCACCACGGAAGCCCTATGACCATCTTTAATTCGCCACATTGAATATTAGAAAAATATTTTAGGAAGAAGGCATCCCAGAAGTAATATCTTCTAATCTGCCATGTTCTGGACATTTCTTTTATAAATAGCATCCCCCCAAAAAACAGTTCAATTTATGTTTGAACATTTTCAATGAGGTGAAAGTAAGCCTTTGTTTTGGTGTTAGATAAGCCTCTGATGTTAACTTTGAGATAAAGGGAATACTAAAAAAAAGGACAGTTAATTTAATTACTAAGAGTCCTCATTTTTTAGCTAATCGTTTTGAAGTTTGTAATACAAAACTCCAATTAAAGCAACAGGTATATGGTGATATCCAGGGAAAGTGGGAATCTCTGAGATGCTGAAAATCTGAAACGTGCAGGGTGTTAATGTGTTGGATGTGAGTCCTCTAAGTTGCATTTACAGTGGAGAAAACCTGTTAAGAGGCAACAGCTGTAATCTTAAAGAGAGGTGACACAGTCCTGACAGTCGAAGAAGGCAGCCAGTGTGGACCTTGTCACCTCTCTTTAAGATTACAGCTATTGAGGCTGAATGGGCAGGACTTTTGTGCCTGAGTTCATGAGAGAGGAGGGGAAGGAAGAGCTGGTACCTCCAGGCTCTGAGTCCTGGTGGCTGGAAATGGAGACTCCTTTCAATGAAGCAAATAGGGAAGAGGATGAGCATTTGTTACTGGACTGAGGTGATTATGAAATCCAGGTTATCACAGGTGAAGCTGAGACATGAACACATAGTTCACCAGATAGAAAATGAGGACTGCCAGGCCTCTAATTGGGGATTAGATGACTTTGGACATCAAATCCCTTGGGCATATTCATAGACTAGACTGGGTAGCTCTTGGCTTGTTGTTCTCCCAGGGCTTTAGATATTCTTTTACAGGTAGTATAAATCTATTGAAGAAGTTTTAGTGAGGGAGTGACATAATAAATTAAGAATTTTAGGAAGATCACTCTGTTGGCATGGTAGAGAGTTAATGAGGAAAGGCTAAGTCCAGTTGTAGGTCTACTTCATTAGTCCAGAAGTATGAACTAAGCCTGGGTCTTTAGTGATGGAAATGAGGGGAAAAATTTGAGAGTTATTTACAAGATGGACTCTGAAGAGTTTGGATATAGAGTAGATGAAGGTGGCAAGAACAGGGAGAGAGAAATCTAGGATGAGTTGGGCTTGAAGAATACTAAATAGATGGTGATGTGTAAACTAAGATAAAAAGTAGGAGGAAAAGGTTTGGAAAGAAGAATGATGAGTTTGACTCTTAATCAGGGTATAATTTATATATAGTGAAATGCATAGATCTTAAGAGTACAGTTCAATCAAAAAATTTTTTTTTGTCTGTACCACGTGGCTTGTGGGATCTTAGTTCCCTGACCAGGGATTGAACCCAGGCCTTTGGCAGTGAAAGCGCTGAGTCCTAACCTCTGGATCGCCAGTTTTGACAAATGCATATACTCATGTAACTCACAGCTCTATCAAAATACAGAGCGTTTCCATCACTCTCAGAGAGTTCTCTTGTGCCCCTTTTCAGTCAATCCCACCTCCAGAAACAACCGTTACTGGTTTCTATCACCATAGATTAGTTTTGCCTGTGTTAGATTTTCTGTGGAAATATGTGCTATAAACTATTCTGTGTCTGGCTTTTCTTACTCAGCATAGCGTGTTGAGATTAATCTATGCTGTTATGTGTATCAATTCATTCCATTTTACTCCTGAGTAGTTTTCTACTACTGCCTAAGTTTTTCAAAGTGTTTGTACCATTTTACACTCTACCAGCAAAATTTGAGCGTTCCAGGTGTTTCTTTTTTTTTTTTTTTTTTTTTGCCCCGGACGCGCAGGCTCAGCAGCCATGGCTCACAGGCCCAGCCTCTCCGCGGCATGTGGGATCC
Source organism: Phocoena sinus (assembly GCF_008692025.1). NCBI lineage: Eukaryota > Metazoa > Chordata > Mammalia > Artiodactyla > Phocoenidae > Phocoena > Phocoena sinus. The sequence goes on from NC_045781.1 coordinate 16,707,047, forward strand.
TCCCGGACTGGGGCACGAACCCGAGTCCTCTGCACTGCAGGCGGACTCTCAACCACTGAGCCACCAGGGAAGCCCCAGGTGTTTTTTATCTTTACCAACACTTGATGTTGTCAGTCTTTTTTTTTTTGCGCAGTAGGCGGGCCTCCCACTGCCGCGGCCTCTCCCGCCGTGGAGCACAGGCCCCGGACACGCAGGCCCAGCGGCCATGGCCCACGGGCCCAGCCGCTCCGCGGCATGTGGGATCCTCCCGGACCAGGGCACGAACCCACGTCCCCCGCACTGGTAGGCGGACTCTCAACCACTGCGCCACCAGGGAAGCCCCTGGGTGGATTTCTTGATCCAGCCAGGAGTCTCAGAAGTATATTACATCTAACGCCCCACATGACTGTAAGTGCTAGGCATGCTGTGGGTTTTAAGACCACTGGACAAGTCTTGTGCCCCAGAAAATTTTCTTTCATTCATTTATTTATTTCATTTTTATTGCATGTCTGCTATGTTTCAGACACTGCTGTAGGTGTTGGTGATTCAGCCGTGGACAAAGTCCATACCCTGGTGGAACACATGTTCTAGAAGATATGTTCAAAATAAGGGAGGATGAAGGAGACAGACAATACTTAAAATAATTTTGGAAGTGTTACTGAACCAAACTTGGGTCTGATCACTTGTGTGCTGTAAAGCCAATTTACTGACCCTGGGTTGTGGTGAAAGAAAGTGCAACGTTTATTGTAATGGTGCCAATACAAGGAGAATGGGTGGCTCATGCTCTAAAACCTCAAGCCGCCCGAAGGGATTCGGCAAAGCATTTTTAAAGGCCAGGTGAGGGGACCGGGGTCCCGGGGTATGTGATCAGCTTATGCACAGTTGTCTGATTGGTTAATGGTGAGGTAACAGGGCGGTGTCACACGGATTAACATGATCAATCTTTAGGTGCCAGTAGGTCTGGGGGCTCATGATCATCAACTAGTTAATTTCTTCCAATTGGTGGTGGTCTTAGCATCTGTAAAACAACTCAGGAAGTGTGCATCAGATTCTATTATCCAGGTACTTCAGAGAGGAGCTACAGCAGAGGATATGGGGGAGGGGTCTGTCCCGGGAAGGCCCCCTAGAGTCTGCTCAGTTACGGAAGCAAGAAATAGGGTGACAGAATAGTAACTGGGTGGGGTGGAATAGGGATAGTGGCTGTGGGTCTCCTTTAGGGTTAGGGTGGTCAACTACTTTTGTTAAGTATTGTGAACTGAAGAGCTCCCTGAATTCAGGGCCAAGAAGACTTGGGCTCTGTTCAGCTCTGCCAGTGTGACTTCAGGTAAGATGTGCAGTATCTTTGAACTTTAGTACCTCATTTGTAACATGAAGATATTGATAATTGCCCTATAGTGTTGTGAGAATTAAGTGAGATGATGCATATGAAAGGAAATGTTTGGTAACTATAAAGAGATATAGAAATACAATGTTACTTTATTTCTCAGTTGACTGCGTGGATTTCATGCGGAAATGATGATTGTGGACCAACCCTTTGGTGGGACTTTGAAACAGAGACCTGGGCCTTGTGAGCTTCTGGACCACTGGTTTTCTCAGGAGGGCACTGGGTGTCTGCTCCTGAGGAGGTGGATGCCTGCCTAGCTGCAGGAAGACAGAGGTCAGGCTAGGGGGACTGCCAAGGTGGGAGCAGAGTAGCCACCAGCTCTTCATTTAGTGTCTGCCTCCTGCCCTGGGTCCTTATGGGATCCATAATGGTTTTAATAAAAATCCTTTTGACCTTGTGGATCTTTTCCTTTTCTCACATCTAAACAAGTATAGCTGTTAAGAGCTCATGAACTCATACTTAATTTAGGCAAATTGAGTAGTAAGAAAAAAAGTATGTACGGATGTTTGCCCTGTTTGGAATTTGTAAACAAAATTAAATTTGTATAAATTCATACAATTTTCTCTTTTGATTCCAAATGATTATTATTATTATTTTTTGTGGTATGCGGGCCTCTCACTGTTGTGCCCTCTGCCGTTGCTGTGCTCCGGACGCGCAGGTTCAGCAGCCATGGCTCACGGGCCCAGCCGCTCCGCGGCACGGGGGATCTTCCTGGACCGGGGCACGAACCCGCGTCCCCTGCATCGGCAGGCGGACTCTCAACCACTGCGCCACCAGGGAAGCCCCCTAATCATTTTTGATGTTTGAAAAAAGACAGCAGTGTGACTGCCATTTGTGACCTAGAAAGGCAGGCAAGTGCTGCCATCTAGTTTTATATGTTTGACTATTGTCTTTGCTGACATTTGGAATGAAGTTGCTGGAGAAACTCTGAAACGTTAAACAGAGTTTTACATATAGGACCAAGCTAATTTTTCATTTGCAGCTGTTGGAGTTGATTTAACATTATTTTAACTATGTGACACATTTAATACCTTTAGTATAACCCTTTTACTAAAACTATCCTAGAACACAGGAAGGACTATTTTAGGAGGAAAGGCACTATAAGCAGGCTGAAGGTTAGAGTTGCCTTCGGAGTGCATTGCTTTGGCCATGGAGGTGAGCAGTCGACTCTGAAAATTAAGTTTTCAGTATTTAAACATTATTTTTAGTTGTGGGCTGAGGGTAGAAAGTGAAGTTTGTGGAGTAGATTAAATTTTGATCAGGGGCAAGCTTTTATATGACATTCCAGGTCTCCATTGTGGCTTGCAAGCTCTGCTGGTGGTTTTCCCACCCCTCTGCCTCAGCTTGTGTGACTTTCTTTTCTACACTGTCCCGTTCTTAGTTCCTGGTTGATACCAATCTCCTTCTTCTACTAGGTTCATGCCATTTCTTTTGCCAGGAACATTTTTCCCTCTGCTCCTATTTATTTGTTAATTTTTAGAAATTAAAAATGCACAGCAAAGAAGGAAACAGTCATCCACATTCCTTCCACTTAAGACTACACCACTGCTAACATCTTTGCATATTTGCTTTAAATCTTTTTTTTTAAAGAAAAATCACCATCAGTTTGTGTGATATTGTGATTTATAAGAAATATATATTTTGTCATTCAGATGGTCAAATATGTGGTCTTTGTGGTTCGTGGCTCACAGCTCCCAAAACCCTTGGAATTTCCCAGGTGGTGAGAGCTTAAAGGTGTTGCTTATGTTATGTTAGTAAACTGACTTTTGGAAGTCACCTAAGGATGGGAACTGGTTGCTAGGAGAACCAACCAGGTGATTAGAGGGTTGGAACATTTAGGCCCACCCCCCTGACCTCCTGAGAGGGGGGAGGGGCTGGAGGTTGAATCAGTAGCTAATGGCCAATGATCTAACCAATCATGCCTACGTAATGAAACCTTCATAAAAACCCAGAAGGATGGGGTTCAGAGAGCTTCCAGGTTGGTGAAAATGTAGAGATTTGGAGAGACTGATGCTCCTGGAGAGAGTATGGAAGTTCTGTGCCCTTTCTCCATATCATTTTTTTTTAATTGCTTCTTTTTCTTTTCTTTCTCCATGTCTTATCCTATACATCTCTTTCATCTGGCTCTTCCTGAGTTATATCTTTTTATGATAGACTGGTAATCTAGTAGGTAAAATATTTCTCTAAGTTCTGTGAGCTGCTCTAGCACATTGATCCAACCCAAGGCAGGGGTCATTGGAACCTCCAATGTATAGCTAGTTGGTCAGAAGCCAGGTGATAACCTGGGCTTGTGACTGGCATTTGAAGTAGGGCAGGGAGACAAAGTCTTGTAGGACTGAGCCCTTAACCTGTGGATATGGTGCTGTCTCCAGGTAGAGAGTGTCAGAGTTTAGTTGATTTGTAGGCCACTTTGCTGGTATCCTGAGAATTGTTGCTGTGGAGGAACCTCCCCCCAACACTGTCACCTGTATCACAATGGAAATTAGGACCCAGAACCCTTTTAGTTTGATAACAGTGATATTTGTTCATTCTGAAGAGTTCAAATAATGCAGGAAACTGCATGATCAAATGTAAAAAATATATGTATATAACCCTCCCTAAATCCCACCACCCAGAAGTAACCACCATTAACATTAAATGACCATCCTAGCAGACACAAACACACCTGTCACACATTCTCTGCTTCAGCACACATTTCTGTGTGGTCTTCTGGCTTTGACTGCTGCTGTGGGGAAGTCTGAGGCCATCCATATTCTTCCTGGTACCTGAGGAAGTCCTTATGATTGAACTTCAGTAGCTTTGGTACTGAAACTGAGCTTTTTGTATCCAATTTCTTGTTGTGTGGTGTGGACAAATTATTGTTGCTTGCCATTCCAGTAGACAACAAATGTTGCCCATCATGAGGCACTGCAGTGGCCCTGATAGTGCATCCTGAGAGGAATTCAGGATGGAGAAAAAGCAGGATACTGGCCCTAGATAGTTAAGATGCGTATCCAAGGAATAATTTTTTTAAAATAAATTTATTTATATATTAATGGCTGCATTGGGTCTTCGTTGCCTTGTGTGGGCTTTCTCTAGTTGCAGCGAGCGGGGGCTACTCTTTGTTGTGGTGCGCAGGCTTCTCATTGCGGTGGCTTCTTTTGTTGCAGAGCATGGGCTCTAGGTGCGCAGTCTTCAGTAGTTGTGGCACGCGGGCTCAGTAACTGTGGCTTGCGGGCTCTAGAGTGCAGGCTCAGTAGTTGTGGCGCACGGGCTTAGTTGCTCTGCGGCATGTGGGATCTTTCTGGACCAGGGCTCGAACCCGTGTCTCCTGCATTGGCAGGCAGATTCTTAACCACTGAGCCACCGGGGAAGTCCCCAAAGGAATAATTTTAATGAGCCCAGACTCTTGCATCTTCTCCAACATAGAAAAGCACTAAAATCATTAGCTTAAGATGTCTGTTTTTTGTGGTTAGCAGTAACCTTTTGATGTTCTTTTGATTTTTTTTTTTTTTTTCAGCAAAAACTCTTTTACATCCTGGCTCCTCCCTTACCTCTTTGGAACAGTTTCTTGGAGCTATCTGAGAGGCTGATTCCTGAGCTATAGTCCTCAGTAATGTTCCTGAATAAAATATAATTCTCAGCTTTTAGGTTGTATGTTTTTTTCAGTTGACAGTGATATGCCCTTTCAATATCCAGACTTTTTTTTTTTCTAATTCAGGGAAATTATCTTGTGTTTCATCTTTGAAAATTTCTGTTCCTTTTGTTGGGTTTTTCACTGCACAAACACCAGTCATCCTAATACAGGATCATCTCCACCTGACCTCCATAGCCATGTTTCCTTCCAATTGCTTTAATTTTGTTTTTTTTTTTTTTTTACTTTTGAATCTTTGTTCTTTGCCATTTCTGTAAGCCCATTTTCCCCATATGTCTTTAATTTGATCATCAGCTGTGGTGGAGTCTGTTTCTTGCCATTTCTAACGTGTTGATTTGTTCTGTAATGTTTTGGCCCTCAGTTTCACGGTCTGCACTCTTCCTTTTCATACCATTTTGTTGTTTTCCATCTTGTCCTTGAGTTTTATTGAACTCACGTTCTCTTTGACTTGTATCGTGAGAAGTCGTTGTAGGGAAGTGTTCCTCTGTTCTTTGAGTTAATCGTCTTCAGCGTTAGTTTTGTGTGCTAAGTTCCTGGGAGGTGTTTGCATAGTGCATTCTGTTTCCGGTGAACCTGCTCATGCTTGGGCAGCTATGCATGTGTGTAGGCCTCCCACTCTGCTCAGTGAGGTGACTCAGTGGGGTGACTTCTTGACAGTCTTTCTACAGTACCCGGGCAATTTGTTTTCCTTCAGGAGCCACAGAGTGAGGGCTGGATATTTCCTGTGCTATCCATTTTTCTGTGCCCTGAAGTGGTGGCAGATGAGGGTAGCATGGAGGTGTGAGTTGGAGGGATTACTCAGTTGAGGGCTTGACCTGTAAACAAGGTTAACTACATAATTTCTGGGGCCCAGTGCAAAATGAAGATGTGACACATAGGTCAATGGAACAGAATAGATAACCCAGAAATAGAACCCCACACATAGACCCAACTTAGTTTTGACAAAAGTGCAAAGGCAATTCACTGGAGGAAGTATAGCTTTGCAACAAACAGTGTTGGAGCAACTGGACAGACATAGGCAAAAAATAAATCTTGACCTATAACTCAAAATGTAAAGTACAAAACTATACATTTTTTAGGAAAAAAACAAAGGAGAAAATCTTTAGGATCTAGAACGGTGCAAAAAGTTCTTATCCTTGATATCAAAAGCATGATCCATAGAAGGAAAAATTGATAAACTGGACTTTATTAGACTTAAAAACAATTGCTCTCCTAAAGCCCATGTGAAGAGGATGAAAAGACAAATTATAGACTCGGAAAAAATATTTGCAAACTACATATCCAACAAAAAACTAGTATTTATAATATATAAAGAACCCTCTAAACTGAATGTTAAAAGAGAGAACTTTATTGTTTTTTATAACTACATGTAAATCTACAATTATTTCAAAATAAAATGTTTAAATAACATCTTCAGAGCATCCTTTTTTCTGGCCCTCCAGACTAACATTCTTGTTGAACTCTGAGCTTTTCCTTTGGAACATTTGTCAGATTTAAATCTGTGCCTCCCCCACTTTCTTCTTTTTGAAAAAATGAACACCTTATCCTCTTCCCAGGTTGCTCCTCATCCTTTGATCCTCTTGGCTGGGCCTTGAATCTTCATCAGCCTCTGTACAACATCTGCTGTTTCTCCAGGCTCTCCAAGTTGGACAGCTGCCGAAAATATCTGCCCCCTTGGCCTCCTCAGGGCTGAGTTTACCCAGTAATTAGTCTCATTACTCTGTGTTGGAATTTTAGAAAGACAGCATGATGTTATTATTTAATGAATAGCAACATCTAAATTGATCCAATGCTCAGTGAAAATGACATCTCTAGGTCTGTTTATAACAACCTAGTCAGACATTTTGACTTATCACTAAAAACAATTCAAGTGCCTTCGACTTCTCAAATGACAATTTCTTTTCAGAAAATATATTGAGGACAATCTCTCTGAGGGGTCAGACCTTGTAACAAGTGACTTATTTGACAGGAAAAGTTAGTTTTAGAATTCTGTTTGAATTCTGAGCAGTGTTTGCCTGAGAAAGAAGGGACGGTTTGGGAGGTCACAGGAGGGCAGCATTCCTGTTTGCTGTTTTGAACCAGTCTGGTTGTTGAAGAAGTCAGCAGGATTTTCTTATGCAGTCTGACTTTGCACAGCATTATTGAAGCGTGTCTGTATTCTCAAGACAACAGAGATATCCTGCTTTATGACTGAAGAAATATATTATCAATGCAGGAGACTTAGAAAATAGTAAAAAACCAAATCTCCCCCCCACCAAAATATCAACACCAAGAGATAATTACTCTTTTAAATTTAAAATGTTGAACTAATTTTAGTCTTTGAGAACAGTTGCAAATATAGTTGTGGTAGGAAAATTGTCCCTCAAAGATATCCATGCTCTAATCTCAGAAGCCTCTGAATATATTGTTAGATGGCAAAGGAGACTTTGTGGTTGTATTTAAGTTTATAAACCTTAAAATAGGGGGACTGGCCTGGAATATCCAGGTGGGTTCAGTTTAATCACAAGAGCCCTTAAGAGCAGAAAACTTTTTCTGGCTGAAGTCAGAGAGATTCAAAGCATGAGGACTCAACACACTTTTGCTAGCTGTGAGATGGAGGAGGCCATGGGCAGGGACCAGAAAGAACCCTCTAGGAGACAAGGGTGGCCCCTGGCTGACAGCCAGCTAGGAAGTGGAACACTCTTCCTATAACTTCGAGGAACTAAATCTTGCCAACAACCTGAGTGAACTTGCAGGAGGACCCTGAGTCCCAGATGGGAACTACAGCCTCTGTGGATACCTTGATTTTAACCTGCTGAGACCCTGAGCAGAGAATCTAGCCATGCATGCCAGGCTTCTGACCTATGGAACTGTGAGATAATAATTGGGTGGTTTTTTTTTTTTGCGGTATGAGGGCCTCTCACTGTTGTGGCCTCTCCCGTTGCGGAGCACAGGCTCCGGACGTGCAGGCTCAGTGGCCGTGGCTCACAGGCCCAGCCACTCCGTGGCATGTGGGATCTTCCCAGACCGGGGCATGAACCCGTGTCCCCTGCATCGGCAGGTGGACTCTCAACCACTGTGCCACCAGGGGAGCCCTGGGTGGTGTTTTAAGCTGCTAAATTTGTGGTAATTTGTTATGCAGCAATAGAAAACTAATACAATAGTACAAAGAATTCCTGTATATTCTTCACCCCTGAAGTTTCCCCTGATGTTAACATTTCACATGCCATAGTACAGTGATCAAAACCAGGGCATTTCATTGACAGATGAATGGATAAAGAAGATGTGGTACATATATAGAATGGAATACTACTCAGCCATAAAAAAGAATGAAATAGTGCCATTTGCAGCAACATGGATGGAGCCATAGATTATCATACTAAGTGAAGTAAGTCAGAAAGAGAAAGACAGATACCATATGGTATCACTTATATGTGGAATCTAAAATAGGACACAAATGAACTTATCTGTGAAACAGAAACAGATTCACAGACATAGAGAAGAGACTTGTGGTTGCCAAAGGGGAGGGATGGAGTGGGGGAGGGATAGAGTGGGAGTTTGGGGTTAGCAGATGCAAACTATTATATATAGGATGGATAAACAACAAGGTCCTACTGTGTAGCACAGGGAACTATATTCAATATCCTGTGATAAACCATAATGGAAAAGAATATATATATGTGTGTATGTAACTGAATCACTTTGCTGTACAGCAGAAATTAACACAACATTGTAAATCAACTGTACTTTAATAAACATACTATAAAACTCAACATATAAGAAAGTAAGCATGAAGTTAAAGTAAAACAAACAAAAAAACAAAAACAACAACCTCCCCTCCCCAGGACATTGATGTTGGTACAGTACTACTAACTAAACTACAGGCTTTATTTGAATTTTACCAGTGTTTCCACTAATGTTCTTTTGCTGTTCCAGGATCCAATCTAGAATTAAACAGTGCATTTAATCAGCATGTCTCCTTAATCACTTCCAATCTGTGACCATTCTCTCTCTAGCCTTTCATGACCTTGACACTTCTAAAGAGTACTGACTATTTATTTATTTATTTATTTATTTTTTTTGCGGTAGGCGGGCCTCTCACTGCTGTGGCTTCTCCCGCCGCGGAGCACAGGCTCCGGACGCGCAGGCCCAGCGGCCATGGCCCACGGGCCCAGCCGCCCCGCGGCATGCGGGACCCTCCCGGACCGGGGCACGAACCCGCGTCCCCTGCATCGGCAGGCGGACTCTCAACCACTGCGCCACCAGGGAAGCCCTGACTAGTTATTTTGTAGAATATAATTTGATTTGAGTTTGTTAGATATTGCTACTTGATTGGAATGAAGTTAGATACTGTTGGCAGCAGTACCTCAGAAGTGTGCTTTTCTCATATCCAAGCGTCTATGGTCTTGATATATCTTATTAATGGCTTTATTAACCTTGATCACTTGGTTATGGTGGTATCTGCTGGGTTTCTGCACTATGAAGTTACTGTCTTTCCTTTTGTATTAATAAATATCTTTGAATCTATGCAAATCTTGTTCCTCTTTAAACATTTGCTCACTAGTTTTAGAATCCATTGATGGATTTTGTCAGTAATAAGAGGGGGAATGGGAGGACTATTAATAGTTTAATCAGTATCCTTCCATCTGCCTCCTGTGTTTGGTGAATATGTGTTTGTATAATTTATATTAGTATACATATATATATGTATATATGTATGGAGAGGGTGTGGAGAAAAAGGATTCCTCCTACAGTGTTGGTGGAATGTGAATTGGTTCAGCCACTAGGGAGAACAGTATGCAGGTTCCTTAAAAAACTAAAAGTAGAGTTACCATATGATCCTGCAGTCCCACTCCGGGGCATATATCCAGAGAGAACTCTAATTCGAAGATACATGCACCCCAATGATTACTCAGCCATAAAAAAGAATGAAATAATGCCATTTGCAGCAACATGGATGGACCTAGAGATGATCATATTAAGTGAAGTCAGAGAAAGACAAATATCATATGATATCACTTATACAAATGAACTTATTTACAAAACAGAAATACACTCACAGACAAAAAAAACTCCCAAACTTATGGTTACCGAAGGGGATAGAGGGAGTGGGGAGTAGGGAGGGATAAATTAGGAGTTTGGGATTAACATATACACTCTACTATATATAAAATAGGTAAACAACAAGGACCTACTGTATAGCACAGGGAATTGTACTCACTACATTGTAATAACTTATAATGGAAAAGAATCTGAAAACGAACAGATATATTCTCTTTGCTGTACACTTGAAACTAACAACATTGTAAATTAACTATACTTCAATAAAGAAGTAGGATATATTTGTTACATATAATAATAATGCTATTTTGTAACTAGCTATTTACCTAGCAATGTATCATGAACATTTTCCTTATCATTAAATATTTTTTAGAACACCAGTTCTAAAAGTAGTTAATAGTAGTAGTTAATAACATTTTCTTTTATGGTTCTATTATTTTTCTAGCCAGTTTACAATTTTTGGATGATTGGTTTAAATTATTTTCTGTTATATATAGGGTGCAGTGAATATCTCTATGCACACATCTTTGCACTTGTCTCTGTATTTCCTAAGGATAGTTTTCTTGAAGTCAAATTGCTGGCTCAAAAGGTTTGTACATTTTAAAAACATTTGATACACACTGTAAACTTCCCTCTCTCTGACCAAAAATGCAGATGCGTGGCAGATTCTCCCATTCATCCTACTTTTAGCAGTGTTTTATGTCAGGATTTTCAGCATTCTTGCTCATGTGTAATCATTTAATAATAATTATATTCCCACAAAGCCAGCTCTCCATTTTCAGAACGAATGACTGGGTGGAGATACAGGCCACTGCAGACACCAGCCTATGGAGTGCTGGGGGTGAGCTGGGGGGGCTCAGTTCACTCTGAAGTTAGTATTAGGAGTCTTCCATGAGTAAGCCTGAGCTTACAGTCAGTGGGCTGCCCACTGGGACAGGCTGCTTTGGTGGTCCTCAGTGTCTGGTGGTATCAGAATCACCTGGGAGGCTTATTAAAATGTAGATTTCTGGGTTCAAATCCAGATCTAAAGATCAGAATTCTCGGGGGGAGTGCCCCAGGTATCTGTATTTTAAACAGTCTCATCAGGGATGTCAAAAGAAGGGGGTGCTTGGGGCCATACTTTGAGAAGCACCACTTTTGGCTGTAAGCAATCTTAAGAGATTATTCTTTGGAGACTCTTAAGAAAAATAAACCGGACATGTGAATTTATGCCTTCATTTTCACCACGTGCTAGGGCAGGCTTTCTCTAGCCTTCCTCTCATAAATATCCACTTTTCAGTTAGTCCTCCCTTTTTTTTTTTTTTTTTTTTGGTCCAGGCTCTTTTTTGAGAAGGTGTACTTTTCCCGAATAGAAACCTTTTCTTTCTTTCAGATAAATAATCATATCACTCCCACCATTTCATTTCTCCTTAGGCCTCTCCTGCTTTGATGCTCATGTTTCTTATATATGATTCCATGGGATGCTCACAGCAAGCCCTTCAGGGTAAGGGGAGCTGGTATTAGTAGCCATTGCATTTGCAAAGATTAGGAAACAGACTTCGGCGGATGAAGGAATAATAATAATTACATTCGCCGAGTCTCTGTTGTATCCCAGCACTCCAGCAGAGTGGAAATTAATATCCACAGGCACCAACAGGTCATGAGATGGACCTAAGTGGGCTGGTTAGAAACAGAGCTGAAGTTCATGTCATAGCCTGGTCCAGACCAGATTCTCCTTGTTGTTTACCAAGCCCACTGCTCCTTGATGGCAGAACTGGGTTGAGAGCTCAAGGGTGCTGCTTCTGGCCCAGGGTAGTTGGCCCTGAACCACAACATCTGCAGGTATATCTAACACAGCCTAGGCTGTGAGTGTGTGTTGTGGAGGTGGGGGTCAGGATCCTCCGAGCTCTGGGTTCTGGGTCTAGTGTAGTCTCTGTCTGCTGTATATACTTACAATCTTAGTGTACGGATATGGTAGGGGAGTGGGAGCAGGATACATTTAGTTCCTTGGCTTTTAGAATGCCTTGGTTCCCTAACCCCAGTACCAAACAGGGTAGAGAAAATCCACTCAGAAGCATCATATTTATGGAAGCTGTTCATACATCATACATAAGTGGGCTCTAGAGGTCAGACTGGTGTGGAGGAAATGAACCTTCATGATTGATGATCAGAGGCATGACCTGCTCCTGAATCTCCAGGCTGTTATATAGTTTTTTTATGTGAACATGAAGCATTTAAAGGTATAATATTTAAAACATACTTGGCATTAAATCATAGTTCTGCTTTTAAAATACTTTATAGAGAACATGGGACATGCTTTCATTCATACAGATTATTAGGCTCAATTCCTTAAAAGAGACGGGCTTCGTAAAGTAATGGGTTTGATGTGTACAAGGGTAATTTTAGTGTAAGTACCTCCTAACTTATGAGGTTGAGAGCAGAGAGAGTGGGGAGTACAGTGTAATTATGTAAAGCGTGTTCATCACTTCTTTTATCTCAAGGTAGAGATTAGGTATCTCCATTAAGTGTAATGTATAAACACATAAGAACCCTTTTCATTAGATAGTGTACTGAGAGCAGCTGGTCCTTAAAATGGCTTAATTTCTCTGAATACAGAGTTGAGGAAAGAAAGCAAGTGATTTCTCCTAGATGACTCTTGAACAATTTCTCCCTTTTCCTGAAACTTCATATACTTTCTCATTCTCACTTTCAACAATCAAAGAGAACCTGTGTACTTCCCATCATCACATCTATAAAATGACCACATCCCTCTGTGTTTACTTTGCCTTCCCTCCTGTTACTGTGGGTACCACCTTCCTTTGCCTCCTCAAGCACTTCACTTCAGCCGTTTTTCCCTTTGCTCTATCATCAGGTTTTTCTCTATTTACTGGATCGTTCCCATCAGCATATACATTTGCTATAAAATCACCCATTTTAAGGTTAAAAAAGAAGCTTCTTTACTCCTTCCCTAGTGATGACTTATTTCTCTCCTCCCTTTTAGCAAAGCTCCTTGAGAAAGTTGTTATATTTTTTCTTGACTAGAAGCCAAATCAGGTCACTCCTGTATTCAGAACTCACCAGTGATTTTCTGTCTTTGAGTAAAGCCAAGTCTTTACAGTGATCTACAAGACCCTACGTGATTAGGCTCCCTCCTATCTCTCTGAACCTCATCCTCTTCTCCCTTTTTCTTACATCAGAACTGATCATGGACTTAATAAAATGAACGTGGTCCTACTGTGCACTGCCACAGCGGGGGGCTGGGGGTGGGGGAGTGAGGTGGGGCTGAAGATTTCTAACCAGATTGCTATGAGCTTGCTTCATCACTGCTTATCCCTGTGAGTGCCAGCACTGCATGGCGTGCAGTGTTAAAAGAACAACATTGTCTTTCCCCCCTCAATCATAATTTCTAGGCATTATCCTGTAGAAACCTAGGGTCCCACAAATCCCTAGTTGAGAAACCTGATTTACTCCTCCTTTCTTGCCCTCTTTGGATTTATCAATTTCTTAATTATTCTGTCCTTTATTATCTTTATAGATAAATATTCTTGTAATAATCCTTTCATGGTTACTCTAGAAACTATTGTGTACATGCTTACTTATGATAGTTACTGTAGATTTCTTTAAATTAGTGCTTTTACCACTTTCCAAATAATATAAGAAACTTACCTCAATTTTGAATACCCTCTTGCCTTTTTTTTGCTATTGTTGTCATATGTTTTACTTCTGCATGTATTACACATTTTATGAAACATGATCATTATTGTTTTTAAAGTAAGAAATGTTCCTTTATACTTATCCCATATTTATTCTGTCTGGTGCTCTTCATTCTTTCCTGCAGTGTTGCTTCCATCTGAGGCCATTTTCCTTTAGCCTGAGGAACTCCCTCTATTTCATTTCTGTTTTTGAAGGATCTCTTTACTGGATGAATAATGTGTTTTTTTCCCAGCACTTTAAAGATGTTATCCATTGTCTCTGGCTTCCTTAGTTTCTGTTGAAAAACAAGCAATCATCCCATGGACTTCTGTGCTCATTGACCTGACCTGTGTCAAATGGTCACCCTTGGCTTCAAGGCTGGGAATTCTAGGGATTCCCTGGTGGTCCAGTGGTTAGGACTCCGTGCTTCTACTTCAAGGGGCATGGATTTGATCCCGGGTCAGGGAACTAAGATCCCACAAGCTGTGCAGTGCGGCCAAAAAAAAGCTGGGAATTCTAGGATGTCCGTATATCCAGCCTGTACTATAGAGCAAGATAAGGGAGAAGGGAGTTGGACTTGGTGGTGTTGACATAAATGACAATATGTGAGTGTTGTACTAGGTGGTAGCAGAAGGGATGTGGTCAAGAGGCATTGTCTGGGAATAATCTATAAAATACATTGGCTGTTTGGATGTGGAAGGAAAATTACAGGATAACTCTAAGGTGTGTGGACTGAGTAACTAAGAGAGTAATGATCAAATTCACAGAAATAAGAATATCTAGAATACTGCCTTCTTTTGGGAGAAAGATGAGTTTGGTTAAAACCTAATGAGTTTGTGAGATTGGCAGGTATAAAATAGGTACTGATTTTTTGTTGTATCCAGACAACTTACTAGTTCTGATGGTTAGTTTTTCAGTTAATTGTCATGGATTTTTTAGGTAGGAAAATCATAGTATCTGCAAATAATGATCATTTTTTTGCTTTCATGTCAATATTTTTGTATTAAAAGTTTTAAAAGGCATTGCTTTTTCTACTTTACAGTATTATGGTAAGAAGTCATTTTGATCCTTAATCCTTTTGTATGTTATTTTTGCCTTTCTGCAACCTATTATGATTTTCTCTTTATCCTTGGAGTTCTAAAATTTCACGACAGTGTGAATTTTAAATTATTCATTGAGATGAGGACTCAGATGGGTCATTTCAATTTAGAGATTTGTGTTTCCCGAACTAATTATTTCCTTCCTCAATTTTCTCTGAATTCACTTTCTGGAACTCTTCTTATTTGAATGTTAAACCCCATGAACTGATTTTTCAACCTTTCTCTGATTCTCAAAGTCTGTCTGTCTTCCTGTCTGTTTCTCTTCTCTTCTTGACTTACCTTTTTAAAAATCTTTTCTATTGAATTTGAAGTGTTGATTTTCAGAAACTTTTCTTATTTTTTGTTTGAGTGTCTTTTCTCTATAATTCCTAATCTTTTTTTTTAAAGAGTTATTATTTATTTATTTATTTATTTAATTTATTTTTGGCTGCGTCGGGTCTTAGTTGCAGCAAGCGGGATCTTTGTTGATGCATGTGGGATCTTTAGTTGCAGTGTGTGGGCTCTTTGTTGCAGTGCATGGGCTTCTCTCTAGTTGTGGTGTGTGGGTTTTCTCTTCTCTAGTTGTGGCGTACGGGCTCCGGGGCGCGTGGGCTCTATAGGTGTGTCATGTGGCTTCCAGAGTGCATGGGCTCTGTAGTTTGCAGCACTCAGGCTCTCTGGTTCAGACGTGCAAGCTCAGTAGTTGCAGCACGTGGGCTTAGTTGCCCCGCAGCATGTGGGATCTTAGTTCCCTGACCAGGGATTGAACCCATGTCCCCTGCAGTGTAAGGCGGATTCTTTACCATTGGACCACCAGGGAAGTCCATGTAATTCCTAATCTTGTTTCATGGATTAAATATCTTTTCTCTCGGAGGACATTAATTCCAATAAAAAATATTTTTCTGCTCCATGGGTTATCTCTTTTTTTCTGGGTTCCTTTCTTTCCTGGGTTTCAGTTTTTGCAATTTTCATTCAAAGTTAATAATTCCTCCCTAAATGTAAGACCAGATACTATAAAACTCTTAGAGGAAAAAATAGCCAGAACACTCTCTGACATAAATCGCAGCGATATCATTTTTTGATCCACCTCCTAGAGTAATGAAAATAAAAACAAAAATAAACAAATGGAACCTAATTAAACTTAAAAGCTTTTGCACAGCAAAGGAAACCATAAACAAGACGAAAAGGCAACCCACAGAATGGGAGAAAATATTTGTTTTGTTTTGTTTTTTGCGGTACGCGGGCCTCTCACTGTTGTGGCCTCTCCCGTTGCGGAGCACAGGCTCCGGACGCGCAGGCTCAGCGGCCATGGCTCACGGGCCCAGCCGCTCCGTGGCATGTGCGATCCTCCCGGACCGAGGCACGAACCTGTGTCCCCTGCATCGGCAGGCAGACTCTCAAGCACTGTGCCACCAGGGAAACCCGGGAGAAAATATTTGCAAATGAAGTGACCGACAAGAGATTAATCTCCAAAATATATACCTCATGCAGCTCAATATCAAAAAAACAAACAAGCCAATCAAAAAAATGGGAGGAAGATCTAAATAGATATTTCTCCAGGGAAGACATACAGATGGCCAACAAACACATGAAAGGATGCTCAACATCACTAATTATTAAAGAAATGCAAGTCAAAACTACAATGAGGTATCACCTCACACCTGTCAGAATGGCCATCATCAAAAAAATCTACAAATGGGACTTTCCTGGTGGTCCAGTGGCTAAGACTCCACACTCCCAATGCAGGGGGCCCGGATTCGATCCCTGGTCAGGGAACTAGATCCCACATGCCACAACTAAGAGTTCATATGCCACAACTAAATATCCCGCATGCCGCAACTAAAGATTTCGCATGCTGCAACAAAGATCCTGCGTGCTGCAACTAAGTCCGGCATAGGCAAATAAATAAATATTAAAAAAAATCTACAAACAATAAATGCTGGAGAGGGTGTGGAGAAAAGGGAACCCTCCTACACTGTTGGTGAGAATGTAAATTGGTATAGCCACTATGGAGAACAGTATGGAGGTTCCTTAAAAAACTAAAAATAGAGCTACCATATGATCCAGCAATCCTACTCCTGGGCATATATCTGAGAAAACCATAATTCAAAAAGATACAGGCGGGCTTCCCTGGTGGCACAGTGGTTGAGAGTCTGCCTGCCAGTGCAGGGGACATGGGTTCGAGCCCTGGTCTGGGAGGATCCCACATGCTGCGGAGCAACTCGGCCCATGGGCCACAACTACTGAGCCTGTGCGTCTGGAGCTTGTGCTCCACAGCAAGAGAGGCCACGACAGTGAGGGGCCCGTGCACGCAATGAAGAGTGGCCCCCACTCACCACAACTAGAGAAAGCCCATGCACAGAAACAAAGACCCAACACAGCCAAAAATAAATAATAAATAAATAAAATGTAAAAAAAAAAAAGATACATGCACCCCAATGTTCATTGTGGCACTATTTACAATAGCCAGGACATGGAAGTAATCTAAATATTCATTGATGGAGGAATGGGTAATGAAGGTGCGGTACATATATACAATGGAATATTACTCAGCCATAAAAAAGGTGTGAAATAATGCCATTTGCAATGACATGGTTGGACCTAGAGATTGTCATACTGAGTGAAGTAAGTCATAAAGAGAAAGACAAATATCATGATATCACTTGTATGTGGAATCTAAAAAAATGGTACAAATGAACTTATTTGCAAAACAGAAATAGAGTCACAGATGTATAAAACAAATTCATGGTTACCAAGGGGGAAAGGAAGGGAAGGGATAAATTGGCAGATTGGGATTGACATATACACACTACTATATATAAAATAGATAGAGGTTTCCCTGGTGGCACAGTGGATAGGAGTCTGCCTGCCAGTGCAGGGGACACGGGTTTGATCCCTGGTCCGGGAAGATCCCACATGCCATGGAGCAACTAAGCCCGTGCGCCACGACTACTGAGCCTGTGCTCTAGAGCCCGCGAGCCACAACTACTGAAGCCTGTGTGCCTAGAGCCATGCTCTGCAGCAAGAGAGGCCGCTGCAATGAGAAGCCTGTGCACCGCAACGAGGAGTAGCCCCCACTCACTGCAATTAGAGAAAGCCCGTGGGCAGCAACAAAGACCCAATGCAGCCATAAATAAATAAATAGAATTTAAAAAATTAAAACAAATAAATAAAATAGATAACTAATAGGAACCTACTGTATAGCACAGGGAACTCTACTCAATACTCTGTAATGACCTATCTGGGAAAAGAATCTATAAAAGAGTAGCTGTATGTATTAATATATGTAAAACTGATTCACTTTGCTGTACACGTGAGACAACATTGTAAATACAACATTGTAAATCAACTATATTCCAAAAAATCAATTAAAAAATACCAAAGTTAATCATTCCTCAGTGTTCATTGTAGACAATAGCATCATCTGACACTTTTTCCTTTGTGTCTGTCTCATTTCTCTTCTTCCCCTATCCCAGGCACTTTGAATTCTTTTAGTTGATATTTCTAAATACTGTACTTGCATCACTACTTCCTTGGTTTTTCAGTGTTAGGCACTATTACTGTTTTTGTTTTTTTTTTTATTTTTTGCGGTACGCGGGCCTCTCACTGTTGTGGCCTCTCCCGTTGCGGAGCACAGGCTCCGGATGCGCAGGCTCAGCGGCCATGGCTCACGGGCCCAGCCGCTCCACGGCATGTGGGATCTTCCCGGACCGGGGCACGAACCCGTGTCCCCTGCATCGGCAGGCGGACCCTCAACCACTGCACCACCAGGGAAGCCCACTATCACTGTTTTATTGAAAAATGAGAATTCAACCCTCCTTCCTATCTCTGCTGCCATACACATCCTCTCTTGTCATCCCTCTATACTTCCAATGTTACTGTGCTGTTATTGAGTGTGGACATCATTACTCTTTGCCGATTGCAAACTGGGTTCTTTGTCTTTTCTTATTGATGTGTTAAGAGTTCTTTATATAGCTGGGATATTTTTCCTTTTTAGTTGTATGTGTTACAGAAAGCTCCCATTCTGATCCTCTCTTTTTACTTTGTTTATGGTGCCTCTGTTATACAGAGGTGTGAATTCTAATGTAATCACGCTCAGCAGTCTTTTCCTTTATCGTATGTAGTTTCCCCCATCTTATTAAAGAAATTTACCTTGAGGTTATGAAACTATTTTCCCATATTCCCTTCTTAAAGTTCAAAGTCATGTTTTTCTCATTTAGAACTATGATTCACCTGCAAAATTAATTTTCTGTGTGATGTAAGGTAGGGATTCATTTTTTTAAGCTGTTACATCACTTTTATTTTTTATTTTAAAAATTTTTTATTGGAGTATAGTTGACTTACAATGTTGTGTTAGTTTCAGGTGTACAGCAAGGTGAATCAGTTATACATATACACATATCCACTTTATTTTAGATTCTTTTCCCATATAGGTCATTACAGAGCATTGAGTAGAGTTCCCTGTGCTATACAGTGGGTCCTTATTAGTTATCTATTATATATATATAATAGTGTATATGTCAATCCCAGTCTCCCAATTTATCCTCCCCCCCCTTACCCCTAGTAACCATCAGTTTGCTTTCTACATCTGTAACTCTATTTCTGTTTTGTAGATAAGTTCATTTGTACCCTTTTTCTAGATTCCACAGGATTCATTTTTTATTGTTTTCCACCTACTTATCTGTAGTCCCAATGCCATTTATTAAATATTGCATATTTTCTCCACTGATTTTTTAAAAACAATTTAAAAATATTTATTTATTCTTTGGTTGTATCAGGTCTTAGTTGTGGCATGTGGGATCTTCTTGGCAGCGTGCGGGCTTCTCTCTAGATATGGTGCGCGGGCTCTAGTTGCCTCGTGGCATGTGGGATCTTAGTTCCCTGACCAGGGATTGAATCCATGTCCCCTGTATTGGAAGGCAGATTCTTAACCACTGGACCACCAGAGAAGTCCTGTCTCCACCGATTTTTAATGCCCTCTCTATCATTTGTCAAGTTCACAATGTGTTTAAGTCATGCTCTTTCTATCGTATTCCATTGGTCTACTGCTTCATTAGCACAATGTCTTAATTATTATAGTTTAAACATAAGTCTTGATATCTGGGTATTCTTGTTCTTCTTCAGTAATTTCTTGGCTGTTCTTGCCCTTTGCTGTTACATATGAATTTTCGGATCAGCTTATCAAGTTCCATGAAGATTTGGGATTTTGATTTAGGATTTTATTGCATTTATATATTAGAATGGGGACTTCTCTTATTTCGGTTATGGCATTAAGTATTCCCATCCACGAATGTGGCATATATTTTCCACTTATTCAGGTTTTCTTTCAATAACGTCTTATATTTTTCTCCATAGAAGCCTGGCACATATTTTGTTAGATTTATTTATTTATATTTTAATTGCTATTATAAAATGATATTTTAAGTGAAAATTTCTGATTGTTATGGACACACAGGGATGAAATTGATTTTTGTATATTGATTTTATATATAACACAACTTTGCTGAATTGTTATTCTGATAATTTATCAATAGATATTTTTGGATGTACTGTCTAGACAATTTTACCATGTATGATTAATGACATTTCTGACTCTTCTTTTTCAGTCTTTATTCCTCTTATTTATCTTCCATGTTTTACTCTGATGACTACCCTCTTCAGTACAGTGTTGAACTGAAATGAGGATGCATGTATCTTTGTTGCTGATTATTAAGGGAATTCTAATATTTCAATATAGTATTTCGTTTGCAGTGGGATTTTGACAAATTTCTTTTGTGTTCCCAGCTTGCTAAAGAGTTTATAAGAAGGTCTTGAATTTTACCAAGTGCTTTTGTGTGTGTGTGTGTGTGTGTGTGTTGCACACACCCATAGAATCTTTGAATCATGCTTTTTATTCTTCAATCTGTTATGTGGTAAAATACTTGACTTTAGTTAGTCTTTATCTTTAAAACTATATTCCTGGATTTGGTTTGCTAGCATTTTATGAGGTTGACCTATAATTTTCCTTTCTCTTATTGCCTTTTCTTGTGTTGAAATTATTCTAGTTTCATAAAATGGGGTAAGCAGTGATTCCTTTTTTTTTTAACAGAAGAGGTTTATAAAGCTGAAGTAATTAATTTCTTGACTGGCAGAATTTACCTTCAAAACTGTTTTGGACATTTTTTTTTCTTTTTTCTATCTGAGTTTGATTTTTTAAAAATAAATTTATTTATTTACATTTGGCTGAGTTGGGTCTTCATTGCTGTGCATGGGCTTTCTCTAGTTGTGGTGAGTGGGGGCTACCCTTTGTTGCAGTGCGTGGGCTTCTCGTTGTGGTAGCTTGTCTTTGTTGAGGAGCACGGGCTCTAGGTGCGTGGGCTTCAGTAGTTGTAGCACGCAGGCTCAGTAGTTGTGGCTTGTGGGCTCTAGAGCACAGGCTCAGCAGTTGTGGCGCATGGGCTTAGTTGCTCCGCGGCATGTGGGATCTTCCCGGACCAGGGCTCGAACCCATGTCCCCTGCATTAGCAGGCTGATTCTTAACCACTGCACCACCAGGGAAGTCCTGTGGGTTTTATTTTATTTTTATTTTTGTAATGTATTTTTTTAAACATCTTTATTGGAGTATAATTGCTTTACAATGGTGTGTTAGCTTCTGCTGTATAACAAGGTGAATCAACTATACGTATACATATATTCCCATATCTACTCCCTCTTGCGTCTCCCTCCAGTCCTCCCTATCCCACCCCTCTAGGTGATCACAAAGCACCGAGCTGATCTCCCTGTGCTATGCGGCTGCTTCCCACTAGTTGTCTATTTTACATTTGGTAGTGTATATATGTCCATGCCACTCTCTCACTTCGTCCCAACTTACTGTGGGTTTGATTTTAATGACTTATTAAATTTCTGCAATAGTTATAGGACTATATAAATTTTATTTTTCTTTCTGGGTAAGTTATATTTCCCTGTGAAATTATCTATTTTGTATAATTTCCAGATATATTGGTATTAAATTGTAGATAATAGTCTCTTTGAATTTTTTGAATCTCTACTTTTTTCCAAATATTATTTGTGCCCTTTTTTTTTTTTTTTGGTTAGTTGTCAGAGTTTTACCCGTTTTATCAGTACATGACAGAACCCAGTTAAGGCCTCCATATAAACTTCTAAGATCCTGACGGAAAGGTGTGGAGATCTACTCATCAAGACAAGCCTCATATATAAGTTCCCTTGCTTGTTAAACCTGCCACCTACCAATCTGGAGTGGCCTACCTTTTTCCAGTCTCTCCTTGCCCTCCATGTACAGGGGCCAGTTTGCAAACCACCACTGTTTAAGTCTTTTGCCCATTTTTAATAATTGGGTTTTGCCTTTTTATTATTGATTTATAGTTCTTTCATATGTTTTCTGGATATGAGTCCTTTGTCAAATATTATGTGCTACGAATTTTTTCTTCCAGTCAGTGGCTTGCTTTTTCTTTCTTTTAATGGTAACTTTTGAAGAGCAGAAGTTATTAATTTTAATGATATCCAGTTTATCAATTTTTTTTATGTTTAGTGTTTTCTGTGTCCTTTTAAGAAATCTTTGCCTACCCCAAGTTTGCCAAGATATTCTCCTATGTCTCCTAGAAGCTATATAGTTATAACTTAAATTTTGTTCTATAGTCAACCCATTTTACCTGAAAATATCTTTATTTCAACTTTATTCTTTAAGGATATTGTCTCTGGATATTAAATTCTGGGTTGGCAGGGTTTTTTCCCTTTCTTTTAGCACTTTAAAGATGTTATCTCTGTGTCTTCTGATCTCTGTAGTTTCTGATGAGAAGTGAGTGGTAATTCGAATTATTGTTCCACTCTTTTTCTGGCTGCTTTCAAGATTCTTTGTTTATTACTGGTTTTACCAGTTTGACCATGATATGTGTAGGGGTGTTTTTTGTTTTGTTTTGTATTTATTCTACTTGTGAACTTCTTGAATATGTGAATTTATCTCTTTTACCAAATTTGGGAAATTTTCAACCATTATTTCTTCACATATTTATTTTGACTCTTTTTCTTTCTCTTTGCCTCTGGTGCTTCAATTACACATATACTAGACATTTAAAAAATTGTTCCATAGGCCCTGAGGCCCCACGCATATGCCTCAGAGAGCGTGTCTGGCAATTCTCCTGTCCTATCTCCAATTTTTCTCACATATACTTAGTAAATGCCCAAGGAACAAAGGTGGCCATAGGTACAGACTCTGCGCATGGTTGCTGTTAGGGATTCTAAACCATCATGCTGACTTTTGTTTAATCTCTAGAAATTCATTAAAAGTTCAGTGCTTTTCTTATCCATCTGTGGCAGCCTCCTCTACCTTCCTCTGCTGTACCAAAGATGAAGGCAGCCATGCTTGTCTGTTTTGGATTTTATTTCATTAGGTTTCATTGCATCCTCAGCTCTCTGATGTACCTGAAAAGATTATGATTTTGTGGCGAACCACCTTTCTCTTGCTTTTAGGGTGGGAGCGGTATTCTCTTGCAACTTTCTACATCCTAAGTGGAAGTAGAAGTATCCTACTCGTTTTGACATGCTATATTTAAATTTAAAAAAGCATCTTTCCATTCTGAACATGTTCTAATTTCCATGATGGTTTTTTTCACTGACTTCTGTGTATCTTTAAATTTGTAAATATACAGTTATAAAAAATTGTTATTTTTGTTTCCTAACTCAGTTATATTTGATGAGATTAAGCCAGGTATGCTTTGGAGTGTTTAATATTTGTTATGATTTACCTTATATCTTTGAGTGGTCAGTTTTTTTTTTTTTTACGCGGGCCTCTCACTGTTGTGGCCCCTTCCGGACGTGCAGCCTCAGCGGCCATGGCTCGCAGGCCCAGCCGCTCTGCGGCATGTGGGATCTTCCCAGACCGGGGCACGAACCCGTGTCCGCTGCATCGGCAGGCGGACTCTCAACCACTGCGCCACCAGGGAAGCCCGAGTGGTCAGTTTTTATAAATGTTGCATGTGAATGAAAAGAGTATGTATTCCTTAGTTATTGGTTCATTAGACCAAGCTGTTGTTCAGATGTTCTTTCTAAACTTTATTAATTTTTGTCCTCTTGATTATAAATTGCTGAGAAAGGCATGTTAAAAATCTCCTGCTATGACTGTGGATACACCAGTTGCCCCTTGTAATTCTTTAATTTTTGCCTTAGATATTGTAAGCCAAATGATTAGGTGTGTATAAGTTTAACCTTTTATTATTGCGTGGTGACCCACTTTAATCTCATAAAGTGTTTTTTGCCTTCAAGGTTATTTACGTTTAGTTTATGCTCCTCATTCTGGTTTCCTCTGTCTCTGGAATGCAGGAATTTCCCTTTTTTTTTCTGTTGAACTCGATTATATGTTAAATTTCCCCCCTCCCATTTTGTCTAGCATGTCAGTGTGGTCAGTGTGTGTTTGTGTGTACGTGTGTGGTTGCAGTTGCTACACTAAGTCTGTTTACTCTCTAGCCCTGCTGTCCATCAGGGCCTCTCTCTTCATCATGACCTTTAACCTTCTGTCATCATGAACTGCTTTTTTTTCATGTCCCCATTGACATTCCCCAGCAACAGACTCTGATTGGCCTAGCTTATCCTTTTCCTCCAGATCCACCTTAGGAGATCTGGCCCTCTTATAAGTTAGCTGCCCTTGGGACACACGCCCATCCCAATTCAACTGGGTCTGTGAGCTGGACAGCTTCACGTACAGAGTACTGTGGAATGGCATACTGGCCAGTTTGGCCCTTCTGTCTATGGGCTCTTAGTGAACTGGGCTTTGTTTGGTTGTCAGCCTCGGTTTCTTTTTTTTCTTTTTAATTTTCTTTTTTTATCTATTTATTTTTGGCCTCACTGCATGGCATGCAGGATCTTAGTTCCCTGACCAGGGGTCGAACCCATGCCACCTGCAGTGGAAGCGCAGAGTCCTTACCACTGGAATGCCGAGGATTTCCCCCAGCCTCAGCTTCTGTAGCAAGGAGTGTTCTATCCGGGATCTGCTGCCACCCTGCAGTGCTGCATGGTGCCTCATTGAATTGCACAGCCCCGTCTGGAAGCCAGGGCCTTTTGCAAGGCTCTGAGGAAGGCTGGAGATTCATATCTAGGGATATAATCAGTGTCCTTGCCTCTCAAGCCAGCTCAATGTTCATTATCAGGCCTTCTCCCCCATCACTCCAGTCATCTGCCCCAAAGTCCCTTTTATCAGAGATGAAGGTCATGTTGGGAAAATGGTTCTGAAATTGGCTGCTGGGCAAAGTCTTATAAAGCAGAGCATGGAAAACAGACTCTTATGATTTTTTTATGGAGGAGTAGTCTAGCCTGTCTGGGATCAGTGAGGTCTTTAGTCAGCGCTATTCTGATCTTGAGGCCCTGTACAAGTGTGGGAAATTTTCCCCATTGAAATAATAGAGGCTAGTATTTACTTCAACTCTAAGACCCTCTGGGAGCAAGTCTTGGATATTCATCTTCTTGACCTGTTCATCAGCATCTTTGGTGAGTGATACGGGAGATTTACTGACAGCGTGATAGGTTATCAGAGCTGGAAGGAATCTCAGGAATCTCCTCCAACCCTCTCACTTCACTATGACATAACTGAGCTCCAGAGAGAAGATGGTGGTAGAGATGGGATAAGGACCCTTGTACCTTGACCTTCCCAATCCAAGGCCTTCTTCCTCTTATCTCACTCTCCTCAAAGGCAGAGCACTAAATCATGCTTGATGTTTTAATATTGTTTTCACAGAGTTGACTTAGAATCTGCAGTGACAGGAATGTCTAGAAATTAAAACATAGGAAGACCTGTGGTCCCTTGATGTGTAATTGTGGACAGGGGTAAATGACTTGAGTGAGTAGCTGGGGGTGAGATCTGCGCACAGGGCCTTTGAGGTGTGTGGAAAATTATAAATGCTGCTGTAAGCCTTGTGTTGTGTCACCCTGCTCAGAGGAGGGACAGTGGTACTCCCATCTTGTTTTCAGTGTTCTGTGTTTCCCTTTTTCCTTCTTTTTTCAGTCCATTCCTGCCTTTCTCTTCTCCCACTGCTTTCTTATATACCAATAACCCCTCGTTTCTGCAATCTTTGTTTCTTTCCCCACTAACCTCTGACATAAAGTATTAATTTTTGGCATTTTTTCCCTTTCTTTGAAGTGCTCCTGCTGGCTACAAAAACTTCCAATTAAGTTTTTTAAATAAAAGATAGAAGTTAAAAGCAACTGCGGCCTGGGGTTAGCAGGATAGAAACTTGTAGTTGCTTGAAGCTGTACTTCAAAAAGAGAAAACTCAATTTTAAAAGTGTAGAATTCTATTCATATAATACCTTGTGTTCAAAAAATGACTCTGTGGATACTGTAGGCTGTAGAGGAGTCAGACGACAGGTCAGTTGTTCTGTTGTATTTATTTACAGAATATTCTTTTTCTGTGTAATGTTTTCCTTCTAAATAAAAGTAAAAGGAGGGCTTCCCTGGTGGCGCAGTGGTTAAGAATCTGCCTGCCAATGCAGGGGACACTGGTTCAAGCCTTGGTCTGGGAAGATCCCACATGCCGCGGAGCAACTAAGTCCGTGCGCCGCAACTACTGAGCCCACGAGCCACAACTACCGAAGCCTGCGTGCCTAGTGCCCGTGCTCCGCAACAAGAGAAGCCACCGCAATGAGAAGCCCGTGCACCGCAACAAAGAGGAGCCCCCGCTCGCCACAACTAGAGAAAGCCCATGTGCATCAACAAAGACCCAGTGCAGCCATAAATAAATAAATTAATTTTAAAAAAAGGAAAAGGAAATTTTTGGGCATCTGGATCCTTGTGTATTCTGTTCTCAGTAACATTAATTTAATATTGAGATTCTCATCTTTATTAACTGAAGAACTTTTACAAAGTTCTTACATAAAGTTCCTTTTATGTGCTATCGCATACATACAAAAGAATGTATGAATGTATCTTAAACCTCTTCCTTAGCAATTCCTCTTATTCCTAAATTCCACTTACAATAGACTCCCCAGAAAGTGCAGGTGTATTCTGAGAGAAATCACAGGGGTGAGGAGTCAATTATTCAGTTTTACACGGGCAGCTTCCTTTATGGGCACGTGTCCAGGGTGCTGTGCACACTCTTGGTTGCCAGGAGGAGACATCCACCCAGGCCTCTCTTTCCCTCTGCTTCAGGGCTATTCTAGCCAGAAGGTTCTAGCCATGCCTTTAATTCAGCATTCAGAGGCCCCAGCAAATCAAAGTGCAGCTTCCTAGAAAAACTGGAGCTGACTAGCAACATGGACAAAAGAGGGGAAGCTTCTGAAAAATCACTTTTTTTCCTCATATTCATCCTAAATCCAAGGAAGGTCAAGGAGGAGGAAAAATAAGCAATCATCATTAAATGCAGTGTTTTTCAAACTGCAGGCTGTTTCCTGTTGGTGGACCATGAAACCAATTGAAAGGCTCATGACCTGCATTAAAAAAAAAAAAAAAAGGTATGAATGGAAAATAAAAATATGTGGCACAGTGAAGGTAAGTATTGTTTCAGTGAATCTTTATATATGTCTGTGTAGCCACAGACACACAGACAGATAGAGAGACAGACAGACACAGAGGAACAAGATACAAAATTTCTTACCAGGGGTTGATATGAAAGAAGATGGAGAAGCAGACTGGCTTATTAAAGAGTGTGGAGCTTCTCCTCTGTGTCAGGCCCTCTCTCTGGGGCAGGAGTCCATGGTACCATTTTTTAACCTGTGACCTACAATCCTACTGACATCATGCTTTTTGAGGGATACTGTCATCTTTTGCTCATTTCCTTGCCTGTGTGCTACCATTACCATTCTTTCTAGATCTTGCCTCTGGAGCTCCATGCCCACCCACCTTTCTCTACATCCATACCCTCCCTCTCTAGCCTAGCCTTTGTCATCTATCATCTGGGAGACTGCCTCCTGTAGGGTGTTGGGTGTTTTGGGGGACTAGTCAAGGAAAACGATATGACCGTGAGGTGACAGTAGCACACACAAGCTTTATTGGGCAGTGCTTTGACAGTTCCCAGGTGAGGAAGTCCCTCTCAGTGGGGGTCTATCCAGAGGCCAGAGCATGGGGGTTGCTGTTCAGAAGGGGAGGTGACAAGGGGACTGTCGGTGGGGAGAGAGCATTTATGTGTCTAGGTGGAGTCCGTCAGCGGCACAGTGGGGAGGCTCTGGGTCAGGGCACTCTGAAGGACAGTGGCAGCTTGAAGTCTTATAACCACAAGCCTCTGCCTCATCAATGGACTTCAGATGCTGGGTATAGTTTAGTGGACCATGCAAGACAGGGAGGCCCTAAATGGCTAAAAATCTGCTTGTTTGGGTTATTTTCAAACAATTCATATGTACATTTTGAGCTTGGTGTCTGTGGGCTCTTGAGCTAACCATCTCAGCCTGCAGTGAAGCAATAAACAGCTGAGGGGCCAGTATAGAGAGGCCATTTCAGGCGTGTTTACGTAATACCCCTTCAATCCATTCTCCACACAGAAGCCAGAGCCATCTTTTAAAATTGCAAATCAGGGCTTGTCACTCCACTGCTCTCTCATTGTTTCGATTTGCCTGTTAACCTTTGCTGATCCCTTTATTTTCAGCCTTTCTCAATCATTTCCGTTCATGTTTGTCTCTTGTATACAGCATATAGGTGAGTCTTGCTTTGGGAGCCAAATTGGAAATCTTGTTTTAATAAATCAGTTAATCCTCTCAAGGGCTTAATCCTATTCACATTAATTAAGGTCTCTGCTCTGTCATATTATTTTATAATTACTGTGTATTATATTTGCTATATTTCCTTCTCTACTTGATATTTTCATTTTTTACATTAATTTGAGTATTTAGGGAGGTTGATGTTTTTGTTCTAGTAATTACCTCTGTACTTAATATTATCTAACCTTCAAATATCAGGTTTGTTAGTTTTTTATTTTAAAGCCTTATTGACATCCAGTTTACGTATCATATGATTCAGTCATTTAAAGTATGTCCATTTGTTCTTAGTATATTCACAGATATGTGCAACCATCATCGCAGTCCATTTTAAAACATTTTCATCATCTCAAAAAGAAATCCTGTATCCTTTACCTATCACCCCTATCCCTCCTCCCCCAGCCATAGGCAACCCCCAATCTACTTTCTGTCTCTATAGATTTTTCTGCTCTGGACATTTCATATGAATGGAATCATATAATTTGTAGTCCTTTGTGACTGGCTCCTTTCATTTAGCATAATGTTTCAAGGCTTATCCATGCTATAGCATGTGTCAGTTTTTCCTTCCCTTTTATGGTCGAATAATATTCCATTGTATGGATACGAGATATATATATATATATATATTTTTTTTTTTTTTGCGGTACGCGGGCCTCTCACTGTTGTGGCCTCTCCCGTTGTGGAGCACAGGCTCCGGACGCGCAGGCTCAGTGGCCATGGCTTACGGGCCCAGCCGCTCCACGGCATGTGGGATCTTCCCGGACCGGGGCATGAACCCGTGTTCCCTGCATCGGCAGGCGGACTCTCAACCACTGCGCCACCAGGGAAGCCCTTCCCTTTTTAACTGAATGGCATCTTTGTCAAATATCAATTGACTACACATATGAGTATTTACTTCTGGACTCTCAATTGATCTATATGTCTGTCCTTAGGTCAGTACCCCACTGTCCTGATTACTCTAGATTATAGTAAATTTTGAAATGGGTAAGTGTGAGTCCTCTACCTTTGAACTTTTTCAAGATTGTTTTGGGTATTCTAGATCTTTCCACATCCATATGTGGATATTTTAGAATAGCTGGATAATTTCTGAAAAAAGAAAGCAGCTGGAGTTTTGATATGGATTGCATTGAATCTATAGACCAATTTGGGAAGTATTGCCATCTTAACAATATTAAATCTTCTGATCCACGAACATGGGATGTCTTTCCATTTATTTAAGTCTTCTTTAATTTCTTTCAATGTGTTTTATATTTTTTGTATTTATATTTTCAGAGTAAGAATATTATACATCTTTTGTTAAATTTATTCCTAAGTATTTTATTATTTTTGATGGTATTACAAATATAATTATTTTCTTAATTTCAATTTTGGATTATCAGTTAATGCAGAAAATTACAATTGATTTTCTATATTGATCTTGTATCCTGCGACCTTGCTAAATTTGTTTATTAGTTCTAGTAGTTTCTAGTGGATTTTAAAGGATTTTTCTATATGCAGTATCATGTCATCTGTAAATAGAGGCAGTTCTACTTCTTCCTTTCCAGTCTGGTTACACTTTATTTCTTTTTATTTTCTAATTGCCCTGGCCAGATCCTCCAGTATAATGTTGAATAGTAGTGGTAAGACTAGACATCCTTGTCTTGGTCTTGATTTTAGGGGGAAAGCATTCCATTTTTCACCATGTTAGCTATGGGTGTTTCATAGATACCCTTTATCATTTTGAGGAAGTTACTTTCTATTCCTAGTTTTTTGATGTTTTTAATCATGAAAGGGTATTGTATTTTGTCAAATAAATTTTATGCATTTATCAGGATGATCATGTGTGTGTCCTTTGTTCAACTGATATGGTGTATTACATTGATTGATTTTTGGATGTTAAACCAACCTTGCATTCCTGGGATACATCCCACTTGGTCATGGCGTATTATCAGTTGTATAAATTGCTGGATTTTGTTTGCTAGTATTTTTTGAGGATTTTTGTATCTATATTTTTAGGAGACTTTTTTTTTTCTTTTCTTGTGATGTCTTTCCCTGGTTTTGGTATTAGTGTAATACTGGCATCATAAAATGAGCAGGAAAGGATTTTCCTTTCTGCTATTTTTTTTGAATAGTTATGAAGAATTGATATTAATTCTTCTTTAGATCTTGGGTAGAATTCATCAGTGAAACCATCTGATTCTGAGCTTTCCTTTGTGGGAAGTTTAAAATGACATTCAGTCTCTTTTTTTAATAATTAGGTTTAATGTATATGCTATATGCACCCTAATTAAAAGACAGAGATTGCCAGATTAGGTAAAAAGTAAGACTGAACTATATACTGCCTACAAGAAACACATTTGAAATTTAAGGATGTAAATAGGTTAAAAGTAAAATGATGGAGAAAGATAGGCTATGCAACACCAATCAGAAGAAAGCTAAAATGGCTATATCACATGCTGCCATGGAGGCCTCCTGACTTCCACGCCACGCTGTGAGTAGATAGGTGGCTGACCTGAACTTGTCATTGAACTCTTTGGTTCAAAATACCCCTTGTTCATTGAGTGGACATTTTTCCTTTCCTAGAGCTGTTTTAATGGATATTGACTCTCAGTCACTGATATATGATTTTCAAGTTTATTCTGAAAGTATGAATCAGGATCACATGATAGCAGAACTGGATTTTTTAAATATCTGAAGTTAAGGGTGTACGTGAGTATATTATTAGCAAATATTTTTCTCTTTAGACCTAACTGGATTCTTAGGGGTTATTTGGTAGTCTTGGTTCACAGAATTTCAAAATTAAGGCTTTTAAACATTTGTTCTTCAAACATTAACTGGGTGTGTGTTACATTCTGGGCAGTGTATATACAGGCTTTGGAGTCAGGGAGATGCAAATTCAAGTTCTGGTTCTTTATTTGCAGCTACTGTGCCTTTGGGCAAATCATTTAACCGTCTGAGTCATGATGTATAAAATAGGCTTCATAATGTGTAGCTTGTGTGATGTTGTAAGGGTTAAATAAGACACTATAAAACAGTGCTGGATTTTAGGCACTTAATAAATGTTAGTTTTTCCTTTCACTGAAGGATTTCAAACTTTAAAAATTACTCTTTTTAGAAATTTAAAAATCGGACTACTTATCAGCATTAAAAAAAATTAGTTATGTGAAATGAGTTTGCTCTTGGGAATTCCCTGGTGGTCCAGTGGTTAGGCCTGGTGGTTCACTGCTGAGGGCCTGGGTTCAATCCCTGGTCGGGGAACTAAGATCCCGCAAGCTGCGTGGCGTGGCCAAAAAAAAATGAGTTTGCTCTCAGTAATTTTTAATTTTTAGAAACATCCCTACACATGCACACACCTGTGGTACATTACATAACTGAGTTCTTCTAATTGATTCTGAGTTAGAAAACCCCCTTGATATGAAAAATATGATTTCAGATACTCATTTTTCCAAATATATGTTGTGTTTGTGACTATTGTGTAAGTATAACATAAAATGCAGATTAATCTAGCCAATATTTGCTTAGCATGTGAAAGAAAAAACTGTGTTCCTTTGACTTTAGAAATAACTGAGAATAAGACTACAAGGTGCAAGGTTTAACCTTCTAGTAAACTTAATACAGGCCTCACTAGGAATTTGCTCACTAGTATTTTCTTGTCATTTGCAACTGGCAGCACAGGGGAGATCTTAAAGGAATGACGGCAGGCTTCACGGTTATTACAATTCCCTGTTGCCTGGGAAGACAGAGTT
Organism: Phocoena sinus; assembly: GCF_008692025.1. Taxonomy (NCBI): domain Eukaryota; kingdom Metazoa; phylum Chordata; class Mammalia; order Artiodactyla; family Phocoenidae; genus Phocoena; species Phocoena sinus. The sequence goes on from NC_045781.1 coordinate 16,739,230, forward strand.
TTTCCTACCTTTATCACCATTTCATACTTTCTGATTTTCCAAACTTGCCCTCTTTTTGTAAATCCACATAGATGTCATGTGACATATTCCTGATAAACGCTATAAATATATTTGCTTACTTGTTAATTGACCCACCTGAGCCCCTCTTTTCTTTCTGTAGTCTTAAAAAAATCCCTCTCTTTTCCATGTTTATCTCTTACCTTCATTCTGTGGATGACCTCTCCAGATGCTGAAGTCTGGACACTCTCCAAGGGGTTGATCCCTGCTGTTCTGGAGGTCTCCAGGAAGTTTTTTTGAGAGCTCGAAGCACTGTGTGCTGTGCCAATTCCTGATAAAATGGAAGTCTAATTCGGGCAGTGTCTTTGAGTCTGTAGAGGGAGGAAACAGTAAGCAAGCGAACCACTGAGTTAGGAGTTTTTACTTCAGGCTAATGCTAAATTAGAAACTCAACAGTTCAGGTCTAAACATGGACTATCCTTGATAATCCTCTATATGAATTGCCTTTGAGATATTTTTCTTTTGCCCAAAGGAAGGACTACAATTTCATAATTTCTCTTAAAGTTACATAAAGTAAAACTTGGAATATTTTAGAGTATGTCACAGTTCAGGATAGGAAGCAGGTAAATAATGGAAAAATGAGAACACTGTGAGCTTTATTTGGGAGCCTAGTTCAGAATTAAAGCTTTTGGGGAAAAAAGTATACAAATCATATATTTTGAAGCTGTGTTGACAGGTGTTGATAAGATCAAGATGTTCTTCTGGCGAATTAAGTAATGACTATCTTTACTGTTAATAATGCTTTTTGCCTTAAGCATTTTTTTTATCTCCCATTTAATCTTATGTTATACTAACTTTAAGTGGGTATTTGCTTGGCATTTGTTTTCCTGTCTCTACTTTTGTTGTCTCTTTATCTCTCTCCTTTTTGAAAAATAAGCTTTATTTTTTCGTGCAGCTTTAGATTTACAGAACAGTTACAAAGAGAGTTCCCAAATACTCTACACCCAGTTTCCCCTATTAACATCTTACATTAGTCTGCTGCATTGGTTACAATTAGTGAACGGATATTGATACATTGTTATTAACCAAAGTCCATACTTCATTTAGCTGTCCTCAGTTTTTACCGAATGCCCTTTTTCTGTCTCAGAATCCAGTCCAGGATACCACTTTAGACTTAGTTGTCATGTCATCTTGCTCTTCTTGGTGGTGACAGTTTCTCAGACTTTCCTTTTTTTTTTTTCTTTTTTTGATGGCCTTAACAGTTTTGAGGAGTCCTGGTCAGGTATTTTGTAGAATATCCACCAATTGGGATTTTTCGGATGTCTTTCTCATTATTAGACTGGGATCGTGGGGTTTAGGAAGGAAGATCACAGCGGTAAAGTGCCATTTTCATCACCTCATATCAAGGGTCTCTACTACCAATACGACTTATCACTGTTGATGCTGACCTTGATCACTTGGCTTAGGTAGTGTTTGTCAGGATTCTTCACTGCCCACGCCCCCCATCCTTTCCATACTGTACTCTTTGGAAGTAAGTCCTGATGTTCAGTCCACACCTAATGAGTGGGGAGTTATGCTCCACCTCTCTGAGGGTGGAGTATCTACATAAATTATTTTAACTTCTTCTGCGTGGAGATTTATTTCTTCTCCCCCATTTATTTATTTAATCATTTATTTATTTATTTTTATTTTTTGGCTGCATTGGGTCTTCATTGCTGTGCGCGGGCTTTCTCTAGTTGTGGCGAGCCGGGGCTACCCTTTGTTGCGGTGCGTGGGCTTCTCATTGTGGTGGCTTCTCTTGTTGCGGAGCACGGGCTCTAGGCACGCCATGGGCTTTAGTAGTTGCGGTGCGTGGGCTCAGTAGCTGTGGCTCATGGGCTCTAGAGCACAGGCTTAGTAGTTTTGGCACATGGGCTTAGTTGCTCCGTGGCATGTTGGATCTTCCCGGACCAGGGATCGAACTCGTGTCCCCTGCATTGGCAGGTGGATTCTTAACCACTGCACTACCAGGGAAGTACCTAATCATTTATTTATATCAGTATAGACTCCTGGATATTTATTTTATACTTTGGGTTATAATCCAATCTACTTTATTTTATTGCTCAAATTGTTCCAGATTTGGCCACTGGGAGCCCTTTCAGTTGTCTCCTGTGTCCCTTTGACATGCTTTCTTTGATTTGCGATTTTTTTTTTTTCCTGCCCAGTCCTAGAATCAGTCATTCCTTGAAGGAACCCATGGTACCTTTTGCTGGAGGATAGTATTAGAAACCAAGATCTGGGTGCTAAGTGTGCTCATTACTACTGTGATGTCATTGCTTCTAGGCCCTCTCAGCTATCAGAGCAAGGAAATGTGTGTATATATAGGTATGTCTCTTTTTAAACAGCATGTAAATGGAATTTTCTTCTTTAAAAAAACCCAATCTGAGGACTCTGTTTTTATAGGCAATTTAAATCTATTTACATTTATTATGAATACTGATTACATAGGAAGCTCTGGGATGCCCTGTCTCATCATAGCTGTCCATGGCAGCATCTGTCTCCTTGCCTGAAGTTTTCTCTAACTGCTGGAGTGTACTCAGCCACAAGCAGTCTAGGGTGAAAGTGTCTGAGAGTTAATACCCAGCGGTATCTCTCAACCATTGACTGATAAATATGCACCCCAGTCTCTTTACTCTTTTTTCACTCTGGGCTCCAGTTCTGCATTGGACTTTATTCAGGTCTCAGAAATCTCCAACAGGACTAAGCTACAGTTATCCACAATGGGAACTTGCTTCACAACATACCCTTTCGTGACCGCCTTCCCTTCCTTGTTTCACTTTTCCATTCCCCAACCAGTGTTTCCTGGGATCACTTCCCAAATACACTACTTGCATTTGAATCTTTGTTTCAGGTTATGCTCCCAGGGGAACCCATACTAATACACTGACATATGTAGATGTATTTCTATCAGGTAATGCTTTCTCTATATAATTGTGCTTCTCCCTCCGCTACTCCTTTCCTGTCTTCTATTTGTCTAGTTTTCTTTAATTTTTACTTACCCTGCCAGTAGTTTAGAAGTTTTACACTCTATTTCTCTTTTTGAGGTTACTTTTATCTTTTTAACATGCTTACTGAGTAATATCTCCACTTCCCTGTAGAATAATGGAAGGACTTCAGAAAACTTTTAAGCTGATCCATCCTATCATTCATACCATCATTGAGTAGTTTTAAATTCTACCTTCTTTTTTTTTTTTTCCCCCCGCTGTGAGATCTTAGTCCCCCAACCAGGGATTAAACCCAGGCCCTTGACAGTGAGAGCACAGAGTCCCAACCACTGGACTGCCAGGGAATTGCCCCAATACTGACTTCTTTTAATTAATTCTTACCCTAAGTTGGACATTACTTTTAATTGCGGCGAGCCGCTTCTGACCAGCAGAAAGACGAGTCACCACACGCTAGATTCTTCTCGTATCACACTTTATTGGAGTACAGCTTGGTTTCAGACAGATGGAGGGAAGACCCCGAGCTTTGTTCACACTGGCTTTTTATAATGCACTAGAACCCGTGGCAACCTGTGGTTGGATGGTTAACTCAACAAGATATGTGCTGTTCACAATTTATTGGTTGCAATTCTGATCCTTCATTAGCATATTGGCTCGTCGTGGCGCATGTGTGGCACATAGCCTTTTGGGCTACTCCCTGATAAGCGTTATCTGCGACATGGCATTGGGCTACTCCCTAATAAGCGTTATCTGCAGCATGGCAGAACACCGGCTTCCCACATTTAATAATATGTTTTATAGTCAATAGTTATTTAAATACATTTATGAATTTCTTTGCTAACTATTCTTCTTGCTTGCATCTGCTTTTGGAGTGTACTTTTCTTCCCAAAGTACAGCTGTTTGTAATTCTTCAGCAATGGTCTGTCTGTCTGTCAGTAATACACTCTCTCAATCTTTTTTTGAAAATGTCTTTATTTCACTCTTACTCTTGATAATTTCACAATTATCTCACTGATTATTTAGTAGAGTATAGAATTCTAGATGGACAATTATTTTCCCTCAATACTTTTATACTACCTTCCACTGATTTTTATATCCACTGTTTTGATAAGAAATGTGCTGCCAGCCAATATATATGGCAATCTAACTTTTCTTTTTGGTAGCTTTTAAAGATTATATTCTTACATTTCATATGTTCTCCAGTTTTACTAGGGTTTTTGATGGGTTTGTTTTTACTTATCCTATTCAGCAGTGAGGACCCATAACTTCATAATTTCAGCTATTATATCTTAAAATATTGCCTTCTCCTATCTCTGTGAATTCTTAATTTGTCATCTTATTATTATATATAATATCATGTCATCTGCAAATAGTAATAGTTTTACTTCTTCCTTTCCAATTTAGATGCCTTTTATTTCTTTTTCTTGCCTAATTGCTCTGACTAGGATTTCCAATACTGTGTTAAATAAAAGTGGTGAGAGTGGTCATCTTTGTCTTGTTCCTGATCTTAGAGGAAAAGCTTTCAGCTTTTAACTATTGAATATGATGTTAGCTCTGGGTTTGTCACATGTGGCCTTTATTATGTTGAGATACGTTCCCTCTATACCCACTTTGTTGAGAGCTTTCACCATAAATGAATATTGAATTTTGTCAAATGGTTTTTCTGCATCTATTGAGAAGGTCATATGATTTTTATCCTTCATTTTGTTAATGCGGTGTATCACATTGATTGATTTGTGGATGTTGAATTTTCCTTGCATCCATGGAATAAATCCCACTTGATTATGGCGTGTGATTCTTTTAATGTACTGTTGAATTTGGTTTGCTAATATTTTGTTAAGAATTTTTGCATCTATGTTCGTTAGGGATGTTGGACTGTAATCTTCTTTTCTTGTGATGTCCTTGTCTGGTTTTGGAATCAGTAATACTGGCCTCTTAAAATGAGTTTGGAAGTGTTCCCTCCTCTTCTATTTTTTGGAAGACTTTGAGAAAGATTGGTATTAATTTTTTGAATGTTTGGTAGAATTCACCAGTGAAGCCATCTGGTCCTGGACTTTTGTTTGTTGGGTGGTTTTTAATTACTGATTCAATCTCCTTACTAGTAATTGATCTGTTCAGATTTCCTTTTTGTTGGTGTTGTTTTTGGCCATACCAGCATGTGGGATCTCAGTTCCCTGACCAGGGATTGAACCTGTGCCCCTGTATTGGAAGTGCAGAGTCTTAGCCACTGGACCACCAGGGAAGTCCCCAAATTTTCTGTTTCTTTGTGATTCAGTCTTGGTAGGTTTTATGTTTCTAGAAATTTATCCATTTCTTCTAGGTTGTCCAATTTGTTGATGAGTAATGGTTCATAGTAGTCTCTTATGATCCTTTGCATTTCTGTGGTATCAGTTATAACCTATTCTCTTTCTTTTCTGATTTTATTTATTTGTGTCCTCTTTTTTTCCATGATGAGTCTATCTAAAAGTTTGTCAATTTTGTTTATCTTTTCAAAGAATGAGCTCTTAGTTTCATTGATCTTTTCTATTGTTTTTGTTCGTTTGTTTTTTTAGTCTCTAATTTATTTCCGCTCTGATTTTTTTTTTTTGCGGTACGCGGGCCTCTCACTGTCGTGGCCTCTCCCGTTGCAGAGCACAGGCTCCGGACGCGCAGGCTCAGCAGCCATGGCTCGCGGGCCCAGCCGCTCCACGGCATGTGGGATCCTCCCGGACCGGGGCACGAACCCGCGTCCCCTGCATTGGCAGGTGGACTCTCAATCGCTGCGCCACCAGGGAAGCCCTCTGCTCTGACTTTTGTTATTTCATTCTTTCTACTAACTTTGGGCCTCATTTGTTCTTCTTTTTCTAGTTCCTTGAGATGTAAAGAAAGGTTGTTTATTTGAGATTTTTCTTGTTTATTGATGTAGGCATTTATTGCTATGAACTTCTCTCTCAGAACTGCTTTTGCTGCATCCCATAAGTTTTGGTTTCTATTTTCATTTATCTCAAGGCATTAAAAAAATTTTTTTTTCTCTTTTGATTTATTCTTTGACCCACTGGTTGTTCATGTGTTCACAGTTAGATAAATGTTGGATCTTATTTTATTTTTTATGTATACTAATTACATAAAAATTTAATTACATGTCTTTATCCCCATCTACCATATTCTACGTGATTTTTTGTATGTTTTCCGTTTGTTTATTCTTTCTTCAGCTTTGTCTAATCTATTTAATCTAATTATCAACTTAAAAATTTATTTATTTTTATTTTTGGCTGCATTGGGTCTTCATTGCTGCGCACGGGCTTTCTCTAGTTGCGGTGAGTGGGGGCTACTCTTTGTTGCAGTGCGCAGGCTTCTCATTGCAGTGGCTTCTCTTGTTGTGGAGCACGGGCTCTAGGCACGTGGGCTTCAGTAGTTGTGGTGAGCGGGCTCAGTAGTTGTGGCTTGCGGGCTCTAGAGCACAGGCTCAGTAGTTGTGGTGCATGGGCTTAGTTGCTCTGCGGCATGTGGGATCTTCCCAGTCCAGGGAATGAACCTGTGTCCCCTGCATTGGCAGGCAGATTCTTAAGCACTGCATCACCCGGGAGGTCCCTAAATTAGTTTTTTAAGAAAGGTTTTCTTTTATGCATGGATAAAATAACATTAATATTTGTATAATATTTAAGTATTCTAGAGCCTTTATAGAAATTATTCCCTTTTGTATAAATCTGCTGGTTTATATGTGTATATTTGTAGATGTATACCTATGTGTTATATGTATGCAAATATGTTTAAATTTATATGTTTGAAATACACACACATACAGAGCCCATTGCTGGGAGTGAGAAACTCTCAGTAATTTGAAATGCCACTGTACTGGATTGAATTGTGTCCTCCCAAAATATATGGTTAAGTCCTAACCCCTGATACCTGTGAATGTGACTTTATTTGAAAATAGGGTCTTTGCAGATGTAATTAAATTAAGATGAAGTCATACTGGATTAAGGTGGGCTAATCAATGGCTAGTGTCCATTTGGACTCAGACAGACAGATAGAGGGCAGAAAGCCATGTATGGATGGAAGCAGAGACTGGAATTATGCTGCCCCAGCCAAGGATCACCAAGGATGGCCAACAACCACCAGAAGCTAGAAGAAGCAAAGAAGGACTCTTCTTGAGACTTTGGCAGGAGTGTTGGCCTGCTGACACCTTGAATTTGAACTTCTCGCCCCCAGAACTATGAGAGAATAAAACTTCTGTTGGTTTAAGCTACCCAGGTTGTGGTACTTTGTTATGGCAGCCCTCAGAAATTAGTATAGACACCTTACATAAGTTGTTGGCAGCTGTGCTAAAGCCATTCAAGTGGAGAAAGCCAGTAGGCAAGTGAATGTAGACCCTTGGAATTTAGGGGACAGGTGAAGACAAGTGATACATATATTTCCTTATTTTTCTGTTGGATTGTGTTTCCTATTTATTTGTAGTAACTCTGTAAATTCTGGATATTAGTCTTTTGTTATACGTAAGTGTAGACAATTACCTCATTTTGTTTTGTACTAAACTTGGGTAACCAGTTTGTACAAATACATTCCTTAGTGATCAGTATAGCAGAGAATTAAGAACATGGCTTCTGGAGTCAGAATCCCTGTGTTTTAATGTCACTTTTTAGCTGTATGATCTTGGAAAAGTTATTAACCTCTGTAAGTGTTGCTTTCCTCCTCTATAAAATAGGGATATACCTGTCTTATGGACTTATGGGTGATTAAATGGGATAATTCTGGCAAAGTACTTGTTAGTGTCTGTTAAAAATTATATATTAGAGAAATATTAGCTATAATTTCTCCTACAAATTTATGTCAGAAATTCCTTTGGTAAATATTATTTTTATTAATTTCAGTAAGCGTTTTGTTTGTTAAACATTTATTAACAAGTTCTAAATAACAAATGAGTAGAATTCAGGAACAATTTGTTTGTGAAATAGCTCCTTCAAAAATGGTGAAATTTAGGTAATTTTTTTTCTAATAAGTATTACAATACCTACAAATTCTAAGTCTCAGATCTGACAAATTAAAAACGATAGCTAGTTGAGCTTATTATGTATATATGTATATATATATGTATATTCAGACTGAGAAGTATGCAGTGTAAACTCTATTTATGTGAGGAAATATTATTTCCCTGTCTTTAAAAATAACCTCTTTCAGATTTTGTTTTTAGCTCAATGGTAATGCAGTGTTACTTATATTTAATTACTCTTTTGAATTCTTCTGCTGACTTTGCACATGTAATTCCTATATGTGTAACCATCAGAACTTCCTTCCCAAATTATTTTCTTGAAGTACCTGTATGCGTGGATAAGATGATCAATATATAGGTAGTTGTCACCAGCTTCTTAGTCAGTGTTGCCATTTCTCATTCATAAAAATTGTCTCCCATTTTTAAAGACTTCTATAATATATAGCATATGTAGTATCACTCCTATTTTTATTCTTCATACCAAAACTAATAGAAATTTTCTTGTGAAAAAAATCTTTGGTTTATTTTTCCAGAAACCCCTTCCCAGCAAAACTCTTTAAAATCCTTTAAAAAAAAATTTTTTTTTTTTATTTCCCAAAGAGACAGAATCTCTCCAATTGATAGTTCCTGGAAAGATTCTATGACATGAATTGGCTAAGACAGCTTGTAATAACATTACTTAGTATTTTTCTGGCACAGTAGGGAAGGTGTCCACAACATATTCCTGTAAAATCCTGTGGGATTTTGTGTTCAGATTTTTGCAAGCCAGAAGCACAAGTCCGCGAAGGTGGTCGTTTTTATATTCAAGAAAGGCTTTTCGTTTTTTGTGTTCTGTTAATAAACATGGAATGACCTCAACACCAGAGGGCAGTATTTTATAGTAGTTGCCAAAATGTCCTCATAGTCTTTGTAATTATCTGATGGATTAATAAAGATGTCCTGTGTATATTTAGTGTTATTCCCCATGTTGCTATAAAATGCACCTTGTTCTGAGAGTCATAATGAATCTAGAATTTCATAAACCACAGGCTTTTTTAAAAAGCCAATCTGTCTCGTGGAGTTAAACCTCCCTGAATTAATTTTCACACTAAGCTGTACCTCTTCCAGTGGTTAGTCTGGTTGGCAGGGATGAGTGGCTTTTACACTGCGCCATGTGTCCCGAGCCCAGGCCCAAAGGAGGTCCTGCCCTGGTAGCGAGTGAAAGTCAGATTCATTTGCAGCCAGCAGACTTTGGCTTCAGGGGTGGTCAGAATTTATGAATTTTGTTCCAGAGTATCCTGATCTTACCAAGAAGAGAATGGGCTTTAACTCCAGAAGCTTTAATAACATTTATTTTATTAAAGATAAAATTTATTTAATGCACATTTATACTTTTGGCAGTTTAAAAACAAAAGACAATAGTGAGGATATTTCAATATATTACATTTGGTTCCCCATTTCTTTTTGTTTGCTAGTTTCAATTCAATATAACCAAGATATTTGAATCTTTTAAAATACTCTTCTAGTCTTCTGATATCCTTGTTAAAACAGGGAAGCATATTTGTATTGACCAGGTAATTCCTATTTTCAAAAAAGGTTTTCCGGGAATTCCCTGGTGGTCCAGTGGTTAGGACTCTACACTGTCACTGCCAAGGGCCCGGGTTCTATCCCTGGTCAGGGAACTAACATCCCACAAACCACGCGGTGTGGCCAAAAAAAGTAAAAAAGTTTTCTTGCTACACATTATTATAGAAAATAAATATGGCAAAAGAAGAAAGTAAAAAACACTAGTAATCTCATCTGATAAACAAGATTTCATTATATATACTCTCTGCTTTTTTCAAATTTTTTTCTTAAAAATACAGTAGAAACATCTGTACATGCTATTTTATAATTTTGTATTTTTCACATAACAATGTAATAAGTATCATCACTTCTCATGATTATTTAGTATTTTATACTATGAATATGTGTGATTCATTAAATCAGTTTACCCTCCTATCAGCAGTACATGAGAGAGTCTGGGTTATTCACATGCTCACCTACTGTGGGTATTACTATTATTTAAAAATCCCCCAATTTTGTTAATCTGCTACATTCATTCAACAGATACATACTGATGGCTGACCATGTACCAGGGATTATTCTCAGTGCTTGGGATAGATTAGTGACAAAGGACAATCCCTGACCTCACGAAACTTATATTCTAGTGGAGGAGACAAACATATAATAAATGTAGTAAGTGAGTAAATCATTTAGTATTTTAGAAAGCAATAAATGCTACAGAAAAAAGAATCAGAGCAGGTGAAGGGGGTAGGAGTGAAGAGGGTGCAGTTTCAGTAGGAGAAGTCAGGGTAAGCCTAACTGAGACAGTGACGTTGCAATTCTTCTGATTGAAGTGACAGATACTTTGATTTGCATTTTAATTATTACTAAGGCTAAACGTCCTTTCATATGTTTATTCTTATGTGCATGGTCTGTCCATGTCCTGTGCCCATTTTTCTGATTGGGATGTTAGTTTTTTTGTTGTGATTTCTTTTAAGCAAAACTTTTCTTTTGGAAATAATTTCACACTTACAGAAAGGTTGCAAAAACGAATACAAAGAACACCTGTATACACTTTACCCAGATTCCCATATTATTAACATTTTGCCCATTTTTCTTTATTACCAATTCTCCATATATCTAGTTTTTTTTCTTGAACCATTTGAGAGTAAAGTTGCATACATCATGACCTTTTACCTCTAAATACTTTTATGTATATTACCTAAGAATAAGAATGTTCTTTTACATTACCATGGTGCAATGCTCAACTTTAGTACATTTGCATAATGCTTTAATCTACTGTCAGCATTCCACTTTTGTCAAATGACCCAATAACCTCGTTTTCCTCCAAAACAAGATCCAGTTTAGATCAGATCTTGCACTTAGTTGTCTTGTCTCCTTAAGCTCCCCTATCTGGAAAGTTCAGAGCTTTTGTCTTTTATGATACTGACATTTTAAAAAGAATATTATTGTCTTAGTCTATTTGGGCTGCGATAACAAAATACCACAGACTGGGTGGCTTAAAAACAGCAGAAATTTATCTCTGACAGTTCTGGAGGTTGCAAATCCAAGACCAGGGTGCCAGCATGGTTGGATTCTGGTGAAGGCTCTCTTCCACATTGCAGACTGAAGACTTCTAGGGGGCAGGGAAATGTCAGCTCTCTTTTATAAGGACACTGATCCCATTTATAAGAGCTCTGCCCTCATGACCTAATCACCTCCCAAAGGCCCCACCTCCTCATTCCTAACATAGGAATTTGGGGGGGACACAAACATTCAGACCACAGCAAATATGATCCCTCGTTTTTAAATTGAGAATGTTCCTCATTTTGGTTGTCTCTGGTGTTTTTTTCATGACTGGATTTAGGAAACTCGTTCTTGCCTGGAATACCATTTATATATAATAGTATGTGTCCTTAGCACATCCACCTTGAGGCACTCCATTCCATCAGCCCTACAATGGTGATGTTCATTTTGATCATCTCTTCAAGTTGTTCTATTTCTCCACTGGATAGTAACTCTTTTCTGCCTTAAAATTAGTAACCCATCTACGAGGAGACACTTTAAGTCTATGCAAATATCCTGTTCCTCATCAGAATTTCCCCCCTAGATTTTGCACCCATTGGTGATCCTTGCCTAACCAGTGTTTACTGCAGTTGCTATAGGGAAGGAAAAAGTTTTCCTTGATCCTCTTAGGGTCTGTACCTGGATCTGAAAATTAGACTGACAAAGACAGAGGAGAAAATCATACAAATTGTATTGCATTTTTTTCTCCAGTTCTCCTCCCCTTTCCTCATGAAGCCATTCCAGTCAGCCGTTCATCTTCACCACTCCACCAGTACCTCTCAGGCCAAGGTCACCAGTGTGTAGGCACCTCTGTGTTGCTAAATCCATTGGTCAGTTCACATCCTGATATTACTTGACCAACCAACAGCATCTGACACAGCTCATTACTTTCCTGATACCCTTTCTTCACTGGCTTCTGGAACACCACTCACTTGGTTTTCCTTCTGCCTTATAGGCTACTTCTCAGAGTCCTTTGCTGCTTACTCTTTATTTTCCCATCTCTAAATGCTTGAGACCCCAGGACTTAAACCTTGGTCTGTTCTTTCTCTATCTTTTTACTCCTTTGGTGATCACATCATCCAGTCTCAAGATATTATCTCTGTAATGGAAACTCTGAATTTATATGCCCTGTTCAGATTTCTCCTCTGAGCTCCAAACTTGTGTATCCAGCTGCTTCCTTACATCTAATTCATTTCCAGCTAACATACCCCTTATTTATTATTTTTTTACCTATTTATGTATTTGCTTTTTACCCAGTAGCCTTCAAGTTTCATAAACGCAGAGATTTTTTTTTTTTATTATAGTCACGGTTGTTTATACAGCTCCTGGAACAGTGCCTACTGCATAGCAATTGCATCATAAATATTTGTTGAATGATTGAATGAATGTCCTAAGTATACAAATTGATATTTTTTGATGTTTCTCCATTTTCTTACAATGAGTTTATTTCAATAGAGGTAATCTCCCTTATTTTAAGCTATTGAATTTTTTATTCTCTGATAATTTTTTGGCTCATTCTTATAGAGGGAACCATGTTTGGCTAATGCTTAACTAATAATAGATTTGATCAGCTATTATATTGTGGGTTCCTCTTTCAGTTATTTCAGGTCAAGATGAGAGGAGAAGAGAATAGTTTGGATTTTCTGGGGGTTTATTTTTCTAGACAGAGTTACAGTTGCCTGTGTAGAGTAGAAAGAGAGCTCACCTAGAAGCAGCCAAGGGCAGGGAACTTCCCTGTGGTGCTGAAAAGTTTTTTTTTGTTTGTTTTTGTTTTTTACCCCTTTTGTTACTGTTATGGAAGTAGCAGCAGTAGGAATAACAACAAAGAAACAATGAGGTTGGAAACAATTGCTAGTATTTACTGAATGCTTCACTGAGTGCCAAGCACTGTGATAGAGCTTTACACACACTTTCTCACTTAAACCTTATAATTACCTTATGAGCCAAGTACTATGATTATTCCAACTTCATAGATGATAGATCTGAAGCTTGCATAAATTAGGTAATGCAATAGCCAGCCTCCAAGGTGCTTCCCAGTGATCCTCACCTCCTGGTTTTTACATACTTGTGTGTCCTCTCCCACGTTATACCAGGGCTGGCTGGTCTGTGGGACCAATAGCATACAGCAGTAGTGAGGATATGTTTCTTTCTTTCTTTTTTTTTTTTTGTGGTACGCGGGCCTCTCACTGTTGTGGCCTCTCCCGTTGCGGAGCACAGGCTCCGGACGCGCAGGCTCAGCGGCCATGGCTCACAGGCCCAGCCGCTCCTCGGCATGTGGGATCTTCCCGGACCGGGGCATGAACCCATGTCCCCTGCATCGGCAGGTGGACTCTCAACCACTGCGCCACCAGGGAAGCCCAGGATATGTTTCTTTTGAGATTAGGTTAATAAAGACTGTGGCTTCCTTCTTGGACATTGTCTTGTTCTGTTTCTCTCTCTCTCTCTGATCACTTGTTCTAGGGAAGGTGTTAGAAGGGTACTCAGGCAGCCTATGGAGAGGCCTGTCGGGTAAGGAACACAGCCCAAGAGCCAGCAAGGAATTCAGACCTGGCAACAACCACAGGAATGAGCTTGAAAGTGGATTCTCCATCCCCATTAGAGCTTTCAGATAGTTGTAGACCCGGCTTGACAGCTTGCCTGCAACCTTGGGAGAGATATGGCGTCCAAACCACCCAGCTAAGGGGCTTCTGGATTCCTGACCTTTAGAACCTGTTTGAGATAATGAATGATAATTATTTTAAGTGGCTAAGTTTTGGCATAATGTGTTATGCAGCAGTAGATAACTAATATAGTTAACTTGATCAAGAACACACTATTGATAAGTAGTAGGACAAAAACTTGAGCTTGGGTTTGTCAAACTTCACAGCCTGAGTTCTTGACCTCTGGGCTCCATTGCCGTGGGGATAGCTACAGTGTCTAGCCTTCTTAACCTGGGCCTGTTGTGAACTGCAACTGACTCTGTGGGTTTGCTGTGGCCTGTGGGACTGAGAACTGACCCTATGACTTCTAAGAGCATCTTTCCCTCATTCCTAGTATGAATTAAGCTTTTTAAGTATTTAAAATTCCCTTAGTGATTTCTATGAGCACTTATGGAGAGCACTTTTAAGGTAATCTCCACTTAAACTGGACGTCCAGATTTCCTATTTAGACCAGGAGTCGGCAAACTTTTCTGTAAAGGGCCATATATTAAACGTTTTAGGTTTGTGGGAATAGTAGAGTTTTTAAAAATGTTGTCTTGACCAAGTTTTGAGGCTCTGGCTAGGGGCTGGTCAGTTCCTCTTCTTGAGCAGCCTTTTAAATCCATACCCCCATCTACCTCTCTGAAGGGGTTCTCATACTCTGGGCAACTGCATACCTACCCAGGGCCAGATACTTGACAACCAAGGACAGCCCCAATGCCCTAGAGCCCCCTGAAATGATTCAGATTAGCCTGTCTTAAACATGCCTACTCTGTATAATCCTTTCCTTTCTGTGGAAACCATAATAAAGATGCTTGACCACAGTTCCCACAAAAACCCCTCTGCCTTGTGATTGACCCTGGATCTTCCCCTGAGCGACTCTGCAAGGTGTGCTGTGTTCCCCGCAGGGAACTATGAGTAACAAAATTATAAAACTTTTTTAAAAAAATTAATAAATTTATTTATTTAATTTTTGGCTGCATTGGGTCTTCATTGCTGCATGCGGGTTTTCTCTAATTGCGGTGAGCAGGGGCTACTCTTTGTTGCAGTGCTCAGGCTTCTCATTGTGGTGGCTCCTCTTGTTGTGGAGCATGGGCTCTAGGCACACGGGCTTCTATAAAACTCTTTTCATTTTCTCTCGTGATCTGCATCTAGTCTCACCATACCTTATCACAGGAAATATGGTTAAAACAGCAGGACATATGGTTTTGGTCACAGCTACTCAACTCTGTCAATGTGGTGCCAAAACAGCCAGGACAATGTATGAATGATGGGTGTGATTATGTTCCAATAAAACTTTATTTATAAAAATAGGTTGTGGGTCAGATTTGGCCCACGGGTTATGGTTTGCTGACCCCTTCTTTAAAGCATCCTTATGGACGTTGATTTTTCTGATCAATGGGTAACACTAAAGAAAGTTTCACATATGTAGGTTCATTAGTAAAACTTTTCAAGCTGTCAGTTAGATGACACTGAACGACTCTTGCAAAAGCTTGAAAGGCATTTTGTACCCTGTGAACTGTTTTAATTCTGATGCCTGTCTGTATTGTAGTCTATTGTTGACTTAAAGAAAAACACACAATATAAGAGTTGTGAATTTAAGTTTTATTCAGGGTCTTACTGAGGACTGTAGCCCGGGATACAGCCCTGAGGAACTGCTTTGAAGAGGTAGGGGAAGAGCCAGTATATATATGATTTTTTTTCACTAGGAAATAACATGTAGTCAAGCATACATCTTGGTAAAAGATTACTGCTAATCACGAAGAACAGGTATCTCAAGGTAATGATTTTAGTGCTTTTTTATGTATGGGAAAATGCAAGAATCTGGGGTCATTGAAATTCTTCCTCAGATATTCATCTATCTAGGGGCCCCTTTTTCCAAAGCACAGAGTGCCTCATCCTGTTTTATCATCCTGAATTCTTTTCAGGGTGCACTGTTGCTGGGAGACTGCAGTGGGTTGCAATTTAACCCTTGTATAACTGGATGATGATTGATGCTCTTTGTTCTTTTTTTTGTTCACACCATCATCATAGTATTATACTTCATATGCTTCTAGAATGACTAATAAAAATGGAACCACTGCACAGAAAGCTGATTGTATGCCAGCTACTGTGCCAAATGCTTTTATATTCATTATCATTATTCATTCTCCTAAGGACAACTGTGCCTCCCCATTTTACAGATGACAAAACTGAGGCCTAGAGAAGCCCAAGAGAATGCTTCTACTAAATGGCAGAGGCAGCAGTCAATTCAGGTAATCTGACTTTAAAAATCATGTTCTTAACCCAGTTATACAATTACATTTCTGAGATTCCCTTATCTCCTTTAAAACATGTCAAAGCCATCCTTTAAAAATGTCTGTTGGCTTCAATTATGATTATTTAATACATTATTTCTTTCATTAAATAACTTTTAATTTTAGGTATCCCCAATAGGATAGACATACTTTTTTCATAATTGGATGTTGTACAAAGTGGCAGGATTGATTCTTGCATTCATTTTAGTTCATAATAGAATATATTAGTTTAGTTGGAACTGTTAATTTTCCCTCAGGGAGAATCAAGTGCCCAAGGCACTGATAGATAAATCAATAAATCTTTAGTGAGTCTGGTAAATCAACTGTCACACATATGTCAACCTTTTCTCCAGATTGTAGATTTTATCCAGGGCAAGTGTGTTTATTCCTTTCTATTGTTTTCTCCCTCAAAATTGTGTTATACTAAGGTATTTAAACAAATCCCTAAGACTGTAAGCTTTTTTCCCCCTCTTTTTTCCTTTAAAAAAAATAGCAATAAGGATCATGCTTTT
The DNA here is from genome assembly GCF_008692025.1 of Phocoena sinus. Taxonomy (NCBI): domain Eukaryota; kingdom Metazoa; phylum Chordata; class Mammalia; order Artiodactyla; family Phocoenidae; genus Phocoena; species Phocoena sinus. The sequence continues at coordinate 16,755,754 of NC_045781.1, forward strand.
TCCAGCTATCTTAGGGAAAGAACTCAGTTGTTTGCATATTTGCATTTCAGCCCCTAACCTCTCCTGAGGACAAGTGGCTGTCTGACTATTACGCCCACAGGCACAGCACTGGGACTGTGGATTAAGCCTCTGAATGCTGACTAGTTTTCTGCAGCATTCCCAGCATGTGTGAAGAATGTGTTTGTAGCTGGGAGGCAAACAGAACATCCAAAGCTGAGCAAGAATTTTGAAAAATAGTTGTCTTATGTATAAATTTATTTTGCTCTTAGTGTTTTATTCTTGCCGGTTTCATTATTCCTTGTTTCTACTTGCTTTTAAAATAGCTTAGTTTTGTTTGATATCCTCATGACCGAAATTGTGGTCATTTGTTGTTGAATGCTGCGGTCTTGATTTTTAAATGTTCTTTGTTTCTTTATCATTTAAATACCAAGCCATGGATGGGTGGCTCAGATATTTTTCCTCCTGGTAGAGAAGGCCTGGTGATTTCCAACAAGATGTCTCTGTGGCCTTCCCTCTAAACAAATAAGGGCCCAGTTGGAAGTGTTGACAGGTACTGGAAGGCAACAGCTTAGGTTTGTAGCGCGTGTAATAGGAACAGCACGGCTTTGAGCTGTGGATTTATTTCTCTAAGTTTAAGTTATTATTGTACCTGCTTTCAGGTGAAAAACCCAAATGTATTCTCTCAACTGGCTCTTTACTCTTTAGCATCCATAGAAGAAATATGAATTATATTTGGGTAGAAAAACCAAACTAAATGGATGAATTGGCACATTAACTTAAAGGGTCACCGGTAGTAATTTATTGGGAACCTTTTTGCAAGCCATCGGGGGTGGAGCAGGGGAGGCATGACCCAAAGTGAAGTAAAATTCAGCCTCTGCCCGCAGGAGCTCAAAATACAGGACGGAATAAAGAGAATGCCAGAGAATTTACCCATCAGGGAAAGAATCCTGTTTGAGAGGTTGTGGACAATGGAGCATTGGAGATGAACTTTGAAGGATTGATGGTATTTCAACAATGTAGCTACATTTATCCTGCCTGTAAAAGCACAGGGGAGAGGGGGTGGAGTGGGGAGAGACTGTGTGTGTGTGTGTGTGTGTGTGTGTGTGTGTGTAATTAGCTATTCCCTTCAGCTTGCACAAGTATAGGGGAGCAGTGGGAGATGATTTTCTAAAAATAATTTAAATTTAAGTCTCATCATTCATTAGGTCTTTAGGAGAACAGCAATGTATATTTTTCTTTCATATGCAGTAAAATTACACCCTTGTCTGTAGGGATGATGATTCCATTTATATACTATGTAGTTAATGCCAAATCCATTGTTAGCTATTTGTAAATCATAGTGTGACTGACACATAATGAGCTCTATGTTGTAATTCTTAAAAATAGTTACAATAATGCTGCCCCCTAGGTTAGGGTCATGGTGTAAATTCCATCACACAACCTGTGCTTTCTAAATCTCTTTATTCATTATCTGCCTGTACGTTTAAACTGGAAGTTGATCCCTAGACTAGGCCAGATGTTAGGATTAGCAGCAAGTAGTTTAAGTATATCGTGGTTTTTTTTTTTTTTTGCGTTACGCAGGCATCTCACTGTTGTGGCCTCTCCTGTTGCGGAACACAGGCTCCGGACACGCAGGCTCGGCGGCCATGGCTCACGGGACCAGCCGCTCCGCGGCATGTGGGATCCTTCTGGACCGGGGCACGAACCCGCGTCCCCTGAATTGGCAGGTGGACTCTCAACCACTGCGCCACCAGGGAAGCCCTATATCGTGGTTTTTGAGGGGCAACTTCACTGTACTGTTTGAATGAGCTAAAATATTTCACTGATAGAATAAGAGATAGATAAAATTTAATTGCTTTTCTACTAGAACTCTTCTGCTCATTGGGATTTTTTGCTATGTTATATTATTAGAAAACAATAAATCACGTTGTATACTCTTTATTTTTTTTATGTTTTGAGGTAAGAAACTAGTATTATTTTGGATATGTGCTTTGCAAACATACTGCTGTGTTAACATCAGAGGGGCCAGGGAAATTAATTGAACAAGAAAGAAATTTCAAAAATACATGGAATAAAATATGCTGTTTGTAAATGAAATGGATTAGGATTGGAAGGGAGGACCTTATTGGTTTATAACTGACCAATTATTTTGTAGCATTTCTAAGAAATTTGTAGTAGTAACAGGGTTGTAGCACACCTCTGGAATCCATCATAATGGTTTAGTATACAAATGAATCACCTGGAAATTTTAAAGAGTGAAGCTTCGCAGGTCTAAACTGTAGATGTTTTGATTCCATAACTCCTCTGGGGTTATGGAATCTGCTTTTCTCCATAAAAAGCATAAATCTGGTTTTTTAACCATTGTCCCTGGTGGTTGAGAAATGCTTCACTGGAACATAGGTGCTTCAACAAAAACCCATATATAGTACTGAGAACCTGCTCAACGAAAATGTATAGAGTTTGAATTAACAATGGTGGCAGGCTGTGTCAAGCAATGGTTTAACCCGCCACAGTGCTGGAAGCTAAAATTCTTGGTGTCAATGCTTTTGGGTTAAGTATAGATCATCTATGATTAATGACAGTTTTGTTTCTTCCTTTCTAATCTTTTTTACTCTTTTCCCCCCCTTTCACGCTTTTCTCTGCTGGCTAGAGTACAGTACTGAGTAGAACTGGTAATGGTGGACACCAGTGATTTATTCTTTTTTCTTCCAGTTTTATTGAGATATAATTGACATACATCACTGTGTAAGTTTAAAGTGTACTTACATGTAATGGTTTGACTTACATGTATTGTGAAATATTACCACAATAAGTTTATTTTTTTATTATTTTTGTGTGTGCGTGTATTTTTTTTTTTTTTTTTTTTTTGACCATGCCATGCAGCCTGCAGGATCTTAAGTTCCCTGACCAGGGATTGAACCTGTGCCCCCTGCAGTGGAAGCTCAGAGACCTAACCACTGGACCACCTAGGGAATTCCCCACAATAAATTTAATTAGCATCCATATCTCAGATAGATACAATAAAAAGTTTTCAGTTTTTCACTGTTGAGTATGATGTTAACTGTGGGGTTTTTCACATATGGCCTTTATTCTTCTGAGGAAATTTCCTTTTATTCCTAGTTTATTGAGTATTTTTATCACAAAAGGATGTTGAATTCTGTCAAATGCTTTTCTGCATCAATTAAGATGATCATGTACTTTTTTCCTTCATTCTGTTCATATTGTGTATTACATTGATTGATTTGCATATATTGAATCATCTGTGCATACTGGGAATAAACCCCACTTGGTCATCATCCTTTCGTATAATCCACATAATCCACTTGTATAATTTTTTTTTTTTTTTTGTGTGGTACGCAGGCCTCTCACTGCTGTGGCCTCTCCTGTTGTGGAGCACAGGCCCCGGAAGCGCAGGCCCAGCGGCCATGGCCCACGGGCCCAGCCGCTCCGCGGCATACGGGATCCTCCCGAACCGGGGCACAAACCCGCGTCCCCTGCATCGGCAGGCGGACTCTCAACCACTGTGCCACCAGGGAAGCCCCACTTGTATAATCTTTTTAATATGCTGCTGATTTCAGTTTGCTCTATGAGAAATGCTTCACTGTTTTGCATCAATACTCATAAGGGATATTGGTCTGTAGTTTTCTTGTAGTATCTTTGTTTAGAGTTACAAAGTGTTCCCTCTTTAATTTTTTTGAAGAATTTAGAAGGATTGATGTTATTTCCATCAAACTTAAGAGTCCTTTATATATTAAGAATACTGTTCCTTTATCTGTGATATGTTGCAAATGTTTCCCCCTGACTTGTTTTCTTGACTTTGTTTATTGTAAAACTATGCAGTAGTTTTTAAAAAGATTCCTTATGTCGTCAAATTTATCAATTTTTTTCTTTCACGGATTCTGAATTTGAGGCCATAGTTAGAAAGCCTTTTCCTAAACTCAAGTTCAAAAAATTCACCCATGTTTTCTTCTAGTACTTGTACAGTTTCACTTTTTTTTTAAGTTTTTTTTGTTTTTTAACATCTTTATTGGAGTATAATTGCTTTACAATGGTGTGTTAGTTTCTGCTTTATAACAAAGTGAATCAGTTATACATATACATATGTTCCCATATCTCTTCCCTCTTGCATCTCCCTCCCTCCCACCCTCCCTATCCCACCCCTCCAGGCAGTCACAAAGCACCGAGCTGGTCTCCCTGTGCTATGCGGCTGCTTCCCACTAGCTATCTATTTTACGTTTGGTAGTGTATATATATCCATGCCACTCTCTCACTTTGTCACAGCTTACCCTTCCCTCTCCCCAATATAGTTTCACTTTTATATTTAGATGCATGATTCTTTCAGAGTTTATTCTTGTGTATTGTGTGGGGCGTGGTTTTTTTTCTAAGTGGTTAATTGATTGTCTCAGTACCTTTTATTAAAAACTCCATGAACTCCCCTGTGATTTGAAATACCACCCTTATTATATAATAAAGCTTTATTGTACTTGGGTCTCTTTCTAGACTTTCTATTCTGTTATGCTGGTCTGTCTATTCATCTGTACCATACTGCTTTTTTTCCTGGCCGCCCTGTGTGGCTTGTGGGATCTTAGTTTCCCTACCACGGATTCAACCCAGGCCCTTGGCAGTGAAAGCATGGAATTCTAACCACTGGACCACCAGGGAATTCCCTTTACCATACTGTTTTAAGTATAGGATCTTTACAGTATATTTTAACATCTTGCAAGACTAGTTCTTCTTGTAGCATTTTGTCCCTTCCTTCCTCCCTCTCTCCCTCCCTTCTTTCCTTCCTCTCTTTCTTTCCTTCTGTTTACATATTTTTAAAGACTTCATTTTTTTTTTAGAGCAGTTTTAGGTTCACAGCAAAATTGAGAGGAAGGTGCAGAGATTTCCAATATATCCCCTGGCCTCACCCATGTACAGCGTCCCCTATAACCAATATCCCTCACTGGAGCCATACATTTGTTATAATTCATGAATCTACACTGACACATTATAATCAACAAAAGTCCATAGTTGACATTAGGGTTCACCCTATACAAGGTGTTATATAGTGTATGAGTTTGGATACATTGTATCTTTTATTATTGTTATCATGCAGAATATTTTCACTGTCCTGAAAATCCCCTGTGCTTTACCTATATCATTTTTTTTTAGTATTTTCCTAATTGTTTTACATTTTTATTTTTTCATATCAAGTTTAGTGTCATCTTGCCTAGTTCCATAAAAAAGTCTTGTTGGATTTTTTTAATTGAGACTGCATTTAAATTTTAAATTAACTTAGGTAGAACTGACATCTTTATGATATTTATCCATCCTTTCTAAGAACAAGGGATATTGCTAGAAAGGATGATGTCTTTCCATCTGTTCTAGTCTCCTTTTATGTCTTTCAGGGGTGTTTTATAAATTTCCTTATATAGGCTTTACATATTTCTTGTTAAGTCTAGTCCTAAGTATTTTATCTTTGTTGTTGCTGTAAATGGAGTTTTCTCTACTGCTTACCATTATTCTTTTTTTTTTTTTTTTGCGGTACGCGGGCCTCTCACTGTTGTGGCCTCTCCCGTTGCGGAGCACAGGCTCCGGACACACAGGCTCAGCGGCCATGGCTAATGGGCCCAGCCATTCCGCGGCATGTGGGATCTTCCCAGACCAGGGCACGAACCCGTGTCCCCTGCATCAGCAGGTGGACTCTCAACCACTGCACCACCAGGGAAGCCCTGCTTACCATTATTTTTGAAGGCTACTTTTTTGCTGGGTATAAACAGAGGCAATATATGAAGATATCATGGCTTTATACAATTGTGGTAAGTTGTTATTTTCTTTTAGCACATTGATGCTATTTTTCTAGCATTTCCTAGCATCCATATTTTCTCTTGAGATACTAGCAGTCAGGCTAGCTGTGACTCCTTTGAAGATCATGTCTCTTTTTCTCTGGCTCCTTTTCATATTTTTTTCTCTTTGATTTTCTGTAGTTTCACTATGGTGTGTATTAAAAAAATTGTTTATCCTCTTTGGGATATATTAAGCTTTGTGAAGTTATGGGTAGGTGAATTTTGTAAGTTCTGAGAAATTCTCATTCATTATATTTTCATATATTGCCTCTGTTTATTCTCTTATCTGGAATTCTGATTAAATGTATATTAGACTTTTTCACTGTGTTCTCTGGGCTTGTTCCTTTTCATCTATATTTTATATATATTCTCTTCATGCTCCATGCTGGATAGTTGCTTCTGACTTTTCTTTTGGTTTGTCAGTGACCTCTTCAGCTGTGTCTAATTTGCTGTTAAATCTGCCCATTGAACTTTTAATATTGTTTATTGTTTTTTAGTTGTACAACTGCTATTTGACACCTTTTCACTTCTGTGATACCACATTTTAAGGTATACAGTTCCCTGATGACATTTGTAACTTTTTCTTTTATTTCTTTTATCATAGTAAAATAGTGATTTATAATCTGGTTCTTAAAAGCCTAATATCTAAGGTTCTTTTTTTTTTTGGCACTTTGGGTCTTCATTGCTGCATGCGGGCTTTTTCTAGCCATGGCGAGCAGGGGCTACTCTTCATTACAGTGCGGTGGCTTCTCCTGTTGCAGAGCACGGGCTCTAGGTGCGCGGGCTTCAGTAGTTGTGGCTCAAGGGTTCTAGAGTGCAGGCTCAGTAGTTGTGGCACATGGGCTCTGTTGCTCCGCGATATGTGGGATCTCCCCGGACCAGGGCTCAAATCCGTGTCCTCTGCATTGGCAGGCAGATTCTTAACCACTGTGCCACCAGGGAAGTCCTATCTAAGGTTCTTGTTTTGAAGTCTTTCTGTTGTCTCTTTTTTTCCCTGTTGGTTCTTGATGATAGGGTCTTTTTTTCCCCCTTGAATGCTTAGTACTCTCTGACTGTATTCTGGTTATTGTATTTGAAAACCTGCTTGTGGGAAAATTTTGAGACATAGGACAATTGAATCTTCTTCCAGAAAGAATTTTTGTTTGCTTTACCAGTAGTCTGCGGGTCCTACTAGTTTAGGACTACCTTACAGCAATTTCAAGGCTGAGGTTCTCAGAATTACCCAGAAAAAGCAAAGTCTTGGGGTCTTGCCCCAGCTTAAATGGAGGAGTGTTTGTCAGACTTCCCGCTTTGTGTGGATCTTGCGATTTCACTTTTATCTACCTTATTTCCTAACTATAACTCAATTTTTGTATTTTTGCCTTATGAATTGTTAAATGCCATCCAGATAAAAGACGTTTTGAATGCTAGGTTATTTCTCTGGGTTCTAACCTCCTAGATTTTGCTTCAGTAATTCTTCATTCTCTTTTTTAGCTGGCCTCTGCTTTTGAGAAGATTTTAAAAAATCATGTTTAATTCAGCTTTATTAGTTGTCCTTAGAGGATTGTTTTGAATTACCTAACCTGAGAGTACTTCATGGGTCACTTTTGGAGACTATCTTTTGTTGTGAACATCCAATTTTATTGCATTGTTGTTTTGGAATGTTCTTTATATTGTATCACTTCTTTTATCCCCCCAACCTTTCTTTGTGAAAAGGTATATGTTCATCTTTTTGTTATCTGTTTCATGTTGGTAGAAAATAATGTGTATTCCATAATTGTCAGGTGCGGGGTTCTATATTTTTGCATTATTTCAAGCTTGTTATTTATAATGTTTAAGTCTACTGTCATTACAAAAATTTAAAATACCTTTTTGATCTGTCATTTTCTGAAAGTGATTATTTAAATCTTTCATTATAATATTTGCTTTATACATTTTATAAATTTGTATATGTATCTTGTTAGAGATAAGCAAGTTAAGGATTGTTATGCCTTCCTAGCGAATTTTTCCTTTTATTATTATTTGATGCCCCTTTATCACTTTTTCTTTTAACATCTGTTTTGCCTATCTCTGATACTGTTGTTCTAGGTTTCTTTTGACTTTTCTTTTTTCCTGCTCTTTATTTTCTATCTTTTTATGTTCTTCTGTTACAGATATGTCTCTGGGAAACAGCATATAGCTGGATTTTAATGTTTATTATTGTGGTAAAATATAGATAGCATAAACATAACATTTTAACCATTTTGAGCATACATTTCAGTGGCATTAAATACATTCACATTGTTTTTCAACCAGTGCTTCAACCATCTTCAGAATTTTCTTATCTTTCCAAATTGAAACTCTCTATCCATTAAACAAAACTCTCCATTCTTTCCTCCTCCCAGCTCCTGACAACGACCACTATACTTTCTGCCTCTATAAATTGAGTACTCTAGGTTCCTCATGTAAGTGGAGTCACACGATACTTCTTTTATATTTAGTTTATTTCACTTACCATACTGTCTTCCAGGTTCATCCATGTAGCATGGGTCAGAATTTTGGATTAAAAAAAAATTTTTTTTTCTGGCACTCTAATGAAACAGAAAAATCCTATGATCTTTTAAGAAAACCATTAGCTGGTCCCCAGCAAGGGGCAAATGATGTAGCAGAGGTCCTACTTTTGTGGGGGAGAGGAACAGGCTAACTGGTCCCTCATTCTGAAGATAGTCTCTCAATTAGCCGTCATGACTGGGGCCTCAGTTCACGTCATATCTGCACTGGGAACCACATGGAAGCTCCCAGATGTACCACTTCATCCTCCTACTTGAGTGCCAGACCATCCACTGCTCTACATTAGTTTGCTTTCTTAGTTAATCAGTCAATTAATGAATTAAAATTTACCCATTCACTTTATGTGCTCCAAAAAGTTTTCAAAATTTTCAGATGTCATCCTTTCTGTTTTAATGTTTTATTCAATTTATTATTTTTCTTCTGTCATAGTCAGAAGAATATAACATTTCTAGATAGAAGAATATATATTTCTTCTAATATATTTGTATGGAGTCTACCTCATTATCATGAACCAGAAGTTCCTTTGGGGTATTTATATGACTTTTATTTCTCTTAAAAGTAGTTTGGGGACTTCCCTGGTGGTCCAGTGGTTGGGAGTCCGCCTTCCAATGCAGGGGACGTGGGTTTGAGCCCTGGTCCGGGAAGATCCCACGTGCCGTGGAGCAACTAGGCCCATGTGCCACAACTGCTGTGCCTGTGCTCTGGAGCCCTCGAGCCACAACTACCGAGAGCTCACATGCCACAACTGCTGAAGCCTGTGCGCCTAGAGCCCGTGCTCCGCAACAAGCCACTGCAGTGAGAGGCCCGCGCACCGCAACGAAGAGTAGCCCCTGCTTGCCACAACTGGAGAAGGCCCGCATGCAGCAACGAAGACCCAACACATCCAAAACTAAAAATAAATAAATATTAAAAAAAAAAAAAAAAAAAAGTAGTTTGAATTCAGATACTAATTAATTATATAAATTTTTTGGTATATTTTTGCCACTTAAATAATATATTCTGAATAAGAATGTTTATTAGTATTATGAATATTATATAAACACTGTTGATAGAAAATATCAATATTTCTGTTGTTCTTCCTGAATTTTTAAAAAATTTTGGTAAAATACACATAACATGAAATCGATGATTTTAACCATTTTTAAGCATACAGCTCAGTGGCATTAAGTACATTTACGTTGTCCTGCAATCATCACCACCATCGTTCTCCAGAACTTTTTAGTCTTTCCAAATTGAACTGTGTACCCATTAACACTAACTCCCCACCTTCATGTTTTTTAATTAATTAATTAATTAATTAATTTTTGGCTGCGTTGGGTCTTTGTTGCTATGCGTGGGTTTTCTCTAGTAGCAGAGAGCGGGGCTACTCTTCGTTGTGGTGCACAGGTTTCTCGTTGGGGTGGCTTCTCTTGTTGTGGAACATGGGCTCTAGGTGTGTGGGCTTCAGTAGTTGTGGTGTGCGGGCTCAGTAGTTGTGGCACACAGGTTTAGTTGCTTCGCGGCATGTGGGATCTTCCCCGACCAGGGATCGAACTCGTGTGCCCTGCATTGGCAGGCGGATTCTTTTTTTTTTTTTTTTTTTGCGGTACGCGGGCCTCTCACTGTTGTGGCCTCTCCCGTTGCGGAGCACAGGCTCCGGACACGCAGGCTCAGCGGCCATGGCTCATGGGCCTAGCCGCTCCGCGGCATGTGGTATCCTCCCGGACCGGGGCACAAACCCGTGTCCCCTGCATCAGCAGGCGGACTCTCAACCACTGCGCCACCAGGGAAGCCCAGATGATTTGTTTTTACTAAAAAAAACCGCATCAAGACAAACATTTGTCATGAGATATTTTTGTTTTATTAAAATTAATTTCACTTGTTTCTTGAAAATTTTTAAAATTTGGCTACCAGAACATTTAAACTTACACATGGGCTTGCATTATATTTCTGTTGGACAGCACTGGTCTCTAGGATGTATTTTAGACAAAAGTAAAGTGATCCCAGGTGTGAGTCTGAGATACAACAAGAAATGAAGAGCAAAGAAAATAATTAATACGTGGTTTAACCTGGACAAATATGATTGTATACCCAACAATAACAATGGTTTTGGGATCAAAAAACAATACAGAGTAAAAATATATGGCAGTGATAGCTTATAAGTCTGGGGCAGTGGTAATTAGGATTAGAGTGATCTGAAGTCCTGAGGTGTTCTATAGGAAGACTAAGTTGGATAAGTTAATTACACACATTAATATATCTAGGATTACCTCTAAAAGAATATAGAGTATATAACTGCCTAAGTAGTAGAGGAAAAGAATGGAATAGAAATTAGAAAGCAGCTCCTAAAAGAAAAAGGCAAGAAGGGAGATAAAAAAGCATGGGACAGATAGCATAAACTAAGATTTTAGAATTAAATTTATCTATATATAAAATTGTAATAAGTGTAAATAGAGTAAGTGTACATGTTCCACTTGAAAGACAAAGATTATCTGACTAGATTTTTTAAAAAAAGTTAATTAATTAGTTTTTTGGCTGCATTGGGTCTGCGCACGTGGGCTTTCTCTCTAGTTGTGGGGAGCGGGGGCTACTCTTCGTTGTGGTGCGTGGGCTTCTCATTGCGGTGGCTTCTTTTGTTGTGGAGCAGGGGCTCTAGGCATGTGGGCTTCAGTAGTTGCAGCATGCAGGCCCAGTAGTTGTGGCACGTGGGCCCAGTAGTTGTGGCTAGTGGGCTCTAGAGTGAATGCTCAGTAGTTGTGGTGCATGGGCTTAGTGCTCTGTGGCATGTGGGATCTTCCTGGACCAGGGATCGAACAGGTGTCCCCTGCATTGGTGGATGCTTAACCACTGCACCACCAGGGAAGTCCCAGATTTTTTTAATTATTAAAAAAAAAATAGCCATTTATAAGAGGCACATCTAAAGCCCAAGCACATAGAAAGACTGAAAACAAAAGGATGGCAAAAGATACATATTGCACATACCAAAAGAAAGATCAATAGCAGATAAGATAGATCTTAAAACAACAAAAAAATTACTGGAAATAGGTCAGATTATTACATAAATTGTATTATACAGTATCAATTCTGTCATATATTCTTCCCTCCCACCCAGTCGACATGCTTTCAAGGTTTATCTAATTGGTATGTGTTTTATATGGATACCAGTATTCCCTGCTGGATGCATGGAAGCTCCTTCCTTCTCCCCCCTCAGGGATTTATGGATATGGGGATGCCTACATTGATGTCTAGGTTCTAATGTATTTGAAATAATCACATTGTCAGCATTAAAAATATTCTCTGAAAGGAAAAGGCTCCTTGACATTGGTTTTGGCAGTGGTTTCCTGGATATGACAACAAAAACACAAGGAACAAAAGGAAAAACCAAGTGGGACTGTAGCAAACTAAAAACTTATGCACATCAAAAGAAACAATTAATGAAATAAAAAGGCAACCTATGGGAAGGGAGGAAATACTTGCAAATCATATCTGATAAGAGGTTAATATCCAAAATATATAAAGAACTCGTACAACTCAATAGCAAAAAACATACATCTGATTAAAAAATGGACAGAGGAACTCAATGGGCATTTTTCCAAACAAGATATACAAATGACCAATAGGTACATGAAAAGATGCTCAACATCACTAATCATCAGGGAAATGCAAATCAAAACCACAATGAGAGACCACCTCATACCTGTTAGAATGACTATCATCAAAAAGATAAGAGATAACAAATGTTGGTGAGGATCTGGAGAAAAAGAAATCTTTTTGCACTATTGGTGGGAATGTAAATTGGTACAGCCGCTATAGAAAACAGTATGGAGGTTCCTCAAAAAACTAAAAGTAGAACTATCATATGATCCAGCAATCCCACTTCTGGGTATATATCCAAAAGAAATGAAAACAGGATCTCAGAGAGATATTTGTACCCCCGTCTTCATTGCAGCATGGTTCACAATAGCCAAGATAGGAAACAACTCAAGTCTGTCAACAGATGGATGGATAAAGAAGATATAATGTATAAGTGCATATATACATTATACATATATACACATATATACATAACACACACAATGGAATATTATTCAGCCTGAGAAACAAGGAAATCCTGCCATTTGTGACAGCTTGGATGAACCTTGAAGACATTATGCTAAGTGAAATTAGTCAGACAGAGAAAGACAAATACTGTATGATATCACTTATATGTGGAATCTAAAAAAGCTGAACTCAGAAAAACAGAGGGTAGAGCCATGGGTCCCAAGGGCTGGGGGGTGGAGGGAAATGGGGAGATATTGAACCAAAGGGTACAAACATTCAGTTATAAGATTAATAAGTTCTGGGGATCTAATGTACAGCATGGTGATTATAGCTGATAATACTGTATTGTATACTTGAAAGTTGCTAGGAGAGGAGATCTTAAATGTTTTCACCATTAAAAGGAAATGGTAATTATGTGACAGGAAGAAGGTGTTACCTAAGGCCATGGTGGTAGTCATATTGCAATATATAAATATATCAAATCAACACGTCGTACACCTTAAACTTATACAATGTTATATGTCAATTATATCTCAGTAAAGCTGGGAAAAATTAAGTGAAACATTGAAATGATAAAAAAATTCCTGGAAGAACAAGAACTTGGGTTTTGTCTGGAGCAAAAAAAGAGTAAAGGTGGGGCGGTGGCTGTGGTTTGTATTGTGGTTAGGAAGTGAGGTGGAGAGAGGATTCCACCAACGGGCTTGTTTAAACTTCCCTGCCAGCACCACGGGAGGGTGTCTGGGCTTTCTTATAGGTTGGCCTAGATGTGGGGCAAAAGGCAAAGGGAAAGTGCTGGGACTTGAATGCTGTCAGTGGTCAAACATCAAAAATAGTCAGACTCTGGGAGTTCCCTGGTGGTCCAGTGGTTAGGACTTGGCACTCTCACTTCCAGGGCCCTGGGTTCGATCCCTGGTCGGGGAACTAAATTCCCATAAGCCTTGCAGCACCATGAAAAAAAAAAAGTCAGACTCTTTATTACTGTGTCAATAGATCAAATTTATTTATTTTAACTAGTTTATAGTGTTCTATCATGTGAAAAGAAAAAAACCAAGTTATTTTTCAACTTATGTATTGAGGGACAATTAGGTGTTTTACACTTTTTTTTTTTTTTTTTACTACTACTAGAAACAGTTCTGCAGTGAACATCTCTGTACAGAATCTTTGCAAGTGGTTTTCTCAGGGAGATGCCTGGATGAGCAATCACTGGGTCAGAAGGTGTCCTGATCTTCTGGTGTACCAGACTTTGCCAGATTGTTCTCCAATGTAGTTGTATCAACTTATACTTACATGTCTTAAATTGGTGAAGTTGGCGTTTTGTTCCAAGGGTGATGGGAGGCCGTTGGAGGGCCTTAGTGGAAGAATGATATGATCTGATTAATAGAAAAGTAACTCTGGCTGCTTTGTGGGGACCTGGGGGTGGTAAGTAAGAGTGGAAGCAAGGGGACAGTTATTATTGTAATAATCTGGATGAGAGACAGTAGTACCTTGGATGGGGCTGGTACTGGTGGAGATGGTGATGAATTGTAGAACTCAGGATGTACTCTGGAGATAGAGTTCACAGAACTTTTCATGGATTGGATATGGGCTGAGACAGATGATTCCTAGTTTTTAGTCTCAGAGATGAAAGGGAGAAGACTGGGCAACAAGGGGATGGGCTGGGGAAATCACGAATTGTCTTGGCTGTATTAAGTTTGAAATACCTATTAGACTTGCAAGTAGAAATGTGGAATGTGCAGTTTGTTATGCATGCTGAGAGCTCAGGGGAGAGGTAGGGGCTGGAGAGCTACATTTAGGGTCCTATTTAAAGCCACAGGCTGGATGAGATTACCTAGGTATGTTTAGAGAGATGAGAAGAGGCTTTCAGACCTCTAACAGTTAGAAACTGGGAAGGGAAGAGACTTTAGCAAGGGAAACAGAGGTAAGGCCGGTGAAAAGTGAATAGCAAGGGAAACAGAGGCGAGGCCAGTGAAAAGTAAAGTAGAATATGGTGAGTCAGGAGCCATACGAAGACAGTACTTTAAGAAGAAGGGAAGGGACTTCCCTGGTGGCACAGTGGTTAAGAATCTGCCTGCCTATGCAGGGGACACGGGTTCCAGCCCTGACCTGGGAAGATCCCACAACTGCAGAGCAAATAAGCCCGTGCACCACAGCTATTGAACCTGCACTCTAGAGCCCACGAGCCACAACTACTGAAGCCCACATGCCTGGAGCCCATGCTCTGCAACAAGAGAAGCCACCGCAATGAGAAGCCCACGCACCGCAACAAAAAGTAGCCCCCGCTCACCACAACTAGAGAAAGCCTGCGGGCAGCTTCGAAGACCCAATGCAGCCAAAGAAAATATAAATAAATAAAGTTATTAATAAAAGAAAAAAGGAAGAAAGGAAAATCACTGTCAAATGCTGCTGATATGTTAAGATGAGCTCTGTGAATAGACCAAAATCACCTGAGTCCTTTGGTTACCTTTTACCTTTGATTTTCCTGTATTTTGACACCTTAATTGTAGTCCTCAGTATTTGTTAATATTCTTACGGGGATAGCAAAACACACCCCACAATCCCCATCCCATTCTAAGTATATCATTAGACATAGAATGAAAAAGATTAAAGAATTAAAAAGTGCTGGAGGCCTTGTATCTGTTGGTAGCCATTTAACCTACCCCATAGTGACATCCTGGTGTCAAGCAGCTGTGTATATTTTTTAAAAGCCCATCTGAATGCTCTGGAGGGCTTTTTATATCATGAGTTAGAACTGCCTGGAAGATCTGATTGGCCCAATTCCACAAAGAGGGTTCCAATAGGTTTTAAAGCCTTCTGTCTCATTTCTTTCTGCATTTGTTATTAGCTCAATAAATAGTAAATAGAGGAATTACCCAGTCACTAATTTGCTTTTTTATCAAGAAGAGTTCATGTTTTAATAAATTACCATTTTTGTATTATTGAACATGTGCTATAATATGCCTGTAATTCAGACATAAAACTTTTTATTACAGTATTTGTTTCTTACCCATACATATTTTCTTAAGCTGTAGTTTTTGCCACGATGTTTGATCATTTATTGTTTCTCTGTGATGTCTTTTAGTAAAAAGTTTGCTTTCTTCCTGAATTATTACATTTAAAAATTAATATTTACTTTTCTCTGATCATAAGAGTGATAAATGATGCCCTTTTATTTTATTTATTTTTTTGCGGTACGCAGGCCTCTCACTGTTGTGGCCTCTCCCGTTGCGGAGCACAGGCTCTGGATGCGCAGGCTCAGCGGCCATGGCTCACGGGCCCAGCCGCTCCGCGGCATGTGGGATCCTCCCGGACTGGGGTACGAACCCACGTCCCCTGCATCGGCAGGCAGACTCTCAACCACTGCACCACCAGGGAAACCCGATGCCCTTTTAAAGATTCCTAAACTTCCTTTTTTTAAGGCATAATATTCTTTTGGCTACTGTATGTTTTAGGTTAGTGTTGCGTTTCCTATATTTTCAGGAAATATTGGGTTGAGTTATGTGAAATTGCTGATATTTGACCATTTTGACTACAGAAATGGCAGTTTCAAATGGTCCAACCTAACAGTTTTGTTTGCTTTAGTAATATTTCTTAACACTCACTCAGCCTTTCAGTGAAATGTCTGGTTTTTAGTTGTTGCAGATTAATTTGACTAGAGCTTGGAAAGTTTGCTGAAACCTGATCCCACGTGCTCTCTTTTCTCAAAGTATTGCTTCCATGGCAATCCGCCCTCTCCTTTAACTGCTCAGAACCACAGGCCACATATTACACTTTAGCCTTTCTTGCAGTATGTTCTGAAATTGCTAAAACCTGCGCAGAAGTAGCAATGAGACTTCGCTTTTAGAAAAAAGTTGTATTTGAATATCAAAGGTGCTTTAGTTTATAGCCTTGTGGATATTCGTAGGTTCTTTTCCATTTTATTAAAGCTGCTGCCAGTCTTGGTCTGGGCAAGGGCACCTTGCCCAGCTAGCCTTCCTGCTTCCTTCTCTGCCCTGTGGAGTGATGTCCTGTCCCTTCCGCCCCTACTTTCCTTCTCCTTGGACTCCCCTGCTGGTCCTTTATTTCAGGCCCCTCACTTTCTTCTTGGGGGTGTAATAATAATAATGGTAATAAAAATGGCTTCCCTTTATGGAGGATTTTGTGCCAGACACTGTGCTTGCTACATGTGTTTGCGCATTTAATCTTTCCAGTAACCCTATGGTGCCATTGTTATACCCACTTAGAGGTGAGGCAGAACCAGCTACATAATTTGCAGGGCCCAATGCAAAATGAAAATGTGGGCCCCTTGTTTAAAAATTATTAAGGATTTCAAGAGAGGGCCAGCAGGGCATTAAACCAAGTGTAAAGCCTGTCTACGTGTGGGACTTTCTGCAACTACACAGGTCGCAGGCCAGTGAAGCTTGTCCTGGGGTGAGGCATCCGAGGCAGAGGGCGGTCAAGTGAAAGTCTCACCTTATGACGTGATGTACCTGCATGAAACCCAGGTCTGCAGACTCCCCAGACTGACTTGTCTAGCTGCTCTGATGTGCTGTCTTAATCTCTCCATTAGTCTCTCTTTCTCTGGTCCCGCCCCACTCCATTCAACCAAGGAGTGATCTTTCTGAAACCGAAATCTGACACACAACTCTTCTGTAGAATGGTCTTCTGTGCCGCTGCCTTTGAATAAAGTCTAAACTCCTTGGCTCAGAACCTAAGACCATGTGGGATCTGGCCTCTGCCAGTCTCCTGGCCAGTCTCGGTCTCATCCTCTCCCCACATGTACCGTATGTTTTGGTCATCCTGCCCTCCTTGGAGATCTGGAACATGCCATGCTTTTTCATGCCTTCTTGGCTTTTCAGATGCTAATCTCTTCCTCTGACATCCTCCTCAACCCCCAAGTGCCCAGAAAATTCATATTCATTTTTGAACATCCACTGTAAATATTTCTTTCTGTCTAAAGCTCCTTTGAATCACTGTAGCAGAGTTGACACCTTCCTCCTCTGTGCCCTCAGTATCTTTAAATCATGTCTGTTTAGGTGCTTATGGAGGTATGTGGTGGTCTTTGTTTTTCATGCCTGTCTCTCTGACTAAATTGACCTCTTCATGGGCAGGGACAATGTGTCTTATTTGGTGTTATGTCCCCTGTGCCTACCCCAGGGCTTGACATAAGGTGTGTGTTAGATCAATGCTAATTGTGTTGACTTATTCAGGACTGGCCTAAGTAGGGATATGATGATAGTTTAACAGGAACAGGAAAAGAGGGCACTGGCTGTTGGTGACAGGCCCAAAGTGTCACTGGATTACCTGCCTGAAAAGATGAGGTTAGATGGATACCTGTGTAGTCACAGAAAGTCCCACTCTCACCTGGCACCAAGGACAGGTATGAGCAGGAAAGTCCTGACCTTTTCACTGCTGTGAGGTCACGCCAGATCATGGCATGTGAACCCTTCAGCACCTGGAATGGTCACTTGGAGAGATTGTTGGAAGCTTCTGTCCCTTGAGGTTACCATGGGGAAAGAGAACATACTTGTTGTTCAAATGTAGAAGGAAATTATTTTCCTTTTATTCCCCCTGCGGTAATTAGTTAAGTACTTCAAAGAGAATTTCAACTTCATGCAATGATTTATATTAGAGCCTAAACAGAAAATATAAAAGCAGCAGATTTGCTAAATAAACCTAAGTAATTATCAGGCTAACCAGTTATTTTTCAGTTTATTATTTTTTCCTTCTTAGGTATATGATTTGCAACTTCCCATTCTGCCAAGGCTACTATAGTATATGTGTGCCCTGGGGCCTTGAGCAACATCACAAGTCTTTGAGTGTATTGCCTGCTGGTGAGGGAAAGGTAATACTATTTCTGTTTAAAAACCTTTTTTATGCATCCTTTTGTGATCTTTATCACAGGAATATTCCTTCTCTCTCTATCATCCTCTTTCATTGAAAGGCATTCTCTTGAAAAAGCATTTATTCCCCAGATAGATCACGGCTATGGAGACAGTCCTTACCAAAATTTTTTGAACTTGTGATTCTTCTCTTAGTTTGTTTTCATGTGTGTAGTTTCTCTGTAGTCTCTCTTTTGCTCTCTCTCTGTCTTTCTTAGAATTTCCTTTGATATTTAGAAAGACTTGGATTTTTGTCCTAATGGTTATCTTTATAGTGATACCTTTATATAATACCTTAAATACCCTCCCGCCGTTTTCTCTTTTTGGTACTGTTTATAGGTTCTTGATCATGAGCAATATTTTAAAGTTACAGAAAAGTGAGAGTACTGCACCAAGACATTTTTTCCTTCCAAATCTTTTGGGAATAAGTTCTCACCTGATGCTTTGTCACCCCTGAAAACAGACAGGTGTTTATTTCCTACAGACAAAGACATTCATCTACATAACCTCAATATTGTTAGGAAAATTGCACTGATACAGACAAGTGTGTATTTCCTACAGACAGGTGTGTATTTCCTACAGACAAAGACATTCATCTACATAACCTCAATATTGTTAGGAAAATTGCACTGATACATCACAAACATCTCATCCTCAGACAAGTGAAACTCAAGTTTCACTGATTTTTTTCTCTTTTTAAATCTTTGGCTGCGTCAGGTCTTAGTTGCGGCACGCAGGATCTTTTGTTGCGGCGTGTGGGCTTCTCACTAGCTGTGGCCTGTGGGTTTTCTCTCTTTAGTTGTAGCGCGTGGGCTTCAGGGCATGTGGGCTCTCTTGTTGAGGCGCGCAAGCTCAGTAGTTGTGGTGAGCAGGCTTAGCTGGCCTGCGGCATGTGGGATCTTAGTTCCCTGACCAGGGATCGAACCTGCATCCCCTGTATTGGAAGGCGGATTCTTTACCACTGGACCACCAGGGAAGTCCCTCACCGATTGTTTTGATAAAGTCTCTTTTTTTTAAGCTTTAAAAAAGTTTGGAGTATAGTTGATTAACAATGTTCTGTTAGTTTCTGCTGTACAGCAAAGTGAGTCTATTATACGTATACATATCACTCTTTTTTAGGTTCTTTTGCCATATAGGTTATTACAGAGTATTGAGTAGAGTTCCCTGTGCTATACAGTAGGTCCTCATAGTTATATATTTTATACATAGTAGTGTGTATATGTCAATCCCAGTCTTCCAATTTTTCCTTCCCCCCATAATGTTTTATATGTCATCCAGCCAGGATCATGCACCGTAATTAGTGGTCATGTCTATTTACCTCTTTCCAGTTGGAACAGTTCCAGTCTTTCCTCAACTTGGATGACCTTGATACTTTTGAAGATTTTAGACCCGTTAATTTGTAGAATGTCCCTCAAGTTGGGTTTGTCTGATGCCATCTGATGATTAGAATCAGGTTATACATTTTTGGGAAGAATATCACAAAAGTGATGCTGTGTTTGCAATGCATCTTATCAGGTGTCACACAATTTTGATTTGTCCCGTTACTGATATGTTCACTGTGATCCCTTGATTAAGGAGATGTTAGCCAGGCTTCTTTGCTGTAAAGTTACTCTTTCTCCCTTTGTAATTAATTAACACTTGGTGGGAAGGTACTTTGACACTGTATAAATACTCTGTTCCTGATCAAACTTTCAATTTATTCATTCATTCATTTATATCAGACTCAAGTTTTCCTATTTTATTTGGTGGATTAGACCCCATTATTATCATTATTTTGATGCTCAAACTGTCCTAGATTTGGCCAGTGGGAGCCTCTTCAAGCTCATTCCTGTGTCCTTTTGACGTGTCACCATCATTCATCGAGAACTTCCTTACTTTCTGGTACAAGATATGCTAGACACATCTTATACCCATTTCAGCCCTGGACTTTGTCATTTTTCCAAAAAGCCCTGATTTCTTCTGTTGTGGACTGATACCTAGAAACTGAGATCTGAGTGCTTATGTGTGCTTATCAATTCTGTGGTATAGTTATTCCCAGGCACACTCAATGGACAAGCTAAGGGACATATGTATGTGATGTACTACACATATACACATTTGCATCTATGTCTGTCATCCATGCATCCATGTATCCATCCATCAATCAACAACCACATACCTATTTATCTAACTAGGAGTCACATCAGTACCTTCAATTCTAATTCAGTACCACAAAATTTATTCTGTTTCCCTCCTTTTCTTGGTTGTATCCCTTTTCTTTGACAGTGAGAAGCTGTTATCTCTGTTATAAACAGTTACAAACTGTTTGTTATCTCTAATTTATTAACTTATTTGTTCAACCCTCCTGTGAGTAACAAATCTCCCATACCGACTGCCACCTTCACCCCTTGCACAGATGACTTTCTCACTCTGCTTGGCATCTCACTCCCCATGCCAGGATGCCCCCTATGTAGATGCCCTTCTCACCCCACTTGGGCATTTACCTCCTGTGCCAGGTGGTCTGTTATAGACCCTCATCCTACTTGGCCTCTGACTCCCTACACTGGGATGCCTCCCATCCTCTCTCCACACACATGGACACCTTCTTCCCTTGCATGGGCTTTGGCACCCCAAGTCAGACTGTCCTTTTCATTTCACTCAGACTCTGACTTCTATGTCAGGCTTCACCCCCTGACCCCAACACTGTCTCCTCCATGCTGATGTCTTTCTCTTTCCACTCAGACTCTGCTAGGTGCCCTCCTCTGTGAATGCCTTCCTCAACCCACTTAGGCTTTTGCCCCCCACTTTATGCCATCATGGCTGTTCCCTGCCTCCCTGCCACACCCTGTGCAGATGACTGCCTTGTTCTCCTCTACCTACTGTCTGAGTTAGGACTGAACCGTTCAGGAAGAGAAGGGGGAAGAGGAAGAAGGAAGAAATGATATCTGATATCTTTTGTGCTCAGAAGAAATCGATCCATGACTTTATACTTGAAAGTGATTCAGGATATAATCTTTGCTAGACATTACCTTTCTTTGAGGATCTTAAATATGCTATTCCCAGGTGTTCTGGCTTTGAGGCTTGCTATTGATGCCAAGCTGATTTTCTTTTCCTTAAAAGTCACATTGTGTTTTTGCCTGAATCCTGAAAGGTTTTCTTTTTTTTTTCTTTATATTACCATTGTTTTACTAGAATATGCCTCAGTATTGACAGCCCTGTGTTGTAAATACGAAGGTTCAAGTCTTCTTTTATTTCAGGGAAGATTTTTTGATTATCATTTAAAAAATTCTTTAATTTTCTTCCTATGCCTATGTTGGCTTTTTTTTTTTGCTTGTCTTCTATGTTTATCATTTTTCTCTTGATGCATTTTATTCCTTTCTTCATTTCTGTTTTATTTCCTCCATTTTTTTCTCACTTCCACAAAGTTATTCTCTTACTGTACTTTCTGTGGGTTCTAGTTATTCCTTCTAGTTTAGTCTTCATTCCTGAAATGTTTTAGAATCGTTTCTGAGCTTGTCAGTTCTTCATATCTGCCTGTTGTCTGACCATCTCATTTCTGAGCTTTGCTAGTTCTGCCTTATGCTGTTCTTACATAGCTTCTCCTACTTTCTTAATTTTGTTTAACTCATTTTGAAATATTAGCTCACTGTTTTCAAAGGCTTTGTAGTCATATTTTTCTGGTAAATATTTTCTGTATATATGTTATTTGGATGATTTTTCTCACCTTTTGGTATTTTTGAATGGGGGATTGATCATAATCTTTTACTGTTGCTGAAGTTGTCTTTTTAGAAGGAAGTTCCCGTGTAGGGGATGGATATACCTTTCTCTATTTTCTGATTTTATCTCAAAGTATTTAATGGTTCTTGTGCATTCATCTCTTCAGTGCTTTGTGACATTTGCTTCCTCCTGTCCCCTCCTCCACTGTTATCTGAACATTTTTCTCCCTTTGATGCCCAGTTTTACCTGTTGTCCCTACATTCACACCTGAGTGGGAGCCCCTCCTTTTGGAGCTAACTACTTGCTACAATCTCTCAGTTCCCCAGCATTTAGGACCCTGGTTTCCCCCTTGTTTCTGTCTTGCTGTCATTCTCTTGTGGGTCTTATTGTGGTCAGTGGTTTGGCCCCACCCACTTGTATTATAAGGTTATTGGAGATTTCTTTGTGAACTAGTTTCATTGATGTTGTCATCCATGGGTTTTGTCTTCTGCTATCCTACTTGATCTTGTTTATGAGGGGATTTGGGGAAATTATAAAACCATGCTGTCATCACTTCTATCTTACCTCTCTCTTCTTTTTGTCCATTTTCACAGTCTGGACTGCATGCATTTTTGTGTACTTTTTGATTGGGGCTCAAAGGAACCCTCTAAAGACCCATTCTATATAGAAATGACTCATTCCATTCTCCAGGGGTAGATTCTTGACTCTTATTCATGTTGGAGGTATAGGCAGAGCATAATCAGATGTGGGAGCAGTGAGCTCTTAGCTTTCTTATAAAGAAAAGGGGGAAAGCAAAGAGAAACTTTATAACGTGATAAAAACTGCACATTAATTTTTGTGTGTGTTTTGTTTAGAGATGATCATATTGCAGTGTTTTACTACTAAAAAGCCTGATTCAGTGCACATACCCATATTTAAAGTAAAGGAAGAGTCCTGCTTCTTTATGTTTTTGTCCTTTTTTCCCCTCTTACACATTGTCTTTATTTTATTTTAGTTTTGCTTTATTGAGTAACTGATACTTTTAGTAGCATCATGATCTAGAATTTTTTGATACACATGTTTTGTTCTGGATTTGAGTTCAGAACTTGCTTTAGGGTTAATATTGGTCATAATTTTGTATTTTGGGTAGGACTGTTGCAGAATCTATTTCAAAAGCCTTGGTTTACTTGTCAACTGCCAATTTCTTGTCTGTAGAAGTAATGAGTGTTGTTCTCAGATATCTTTAAGAAATTGTTAGTATCTTGTAAAGTATGGTAACATATAATTTTTGTACTATTTACTGTATATTATGACTTCTTGTGAAGTATGAACTTGATCTCCAAAATACTTTATCATGTTTATTGCACACTACATAACTCACTAAATTTTGATGTATTTCAACTATGTGGGTGGAAAAAGTGAATCAGAAAAAATAAGTTGAAGAACGAGAGGAAAAAAAGAACATTTAGTCAAATGCATCAGATCAAGTAGAATTTATACCAGGAATGCAAGGCTGGCTTCCATTAGGAAAACCAATCAATGTATTTCATCATATTGATAGACTAAAGGAGAAAAACCATTTAATCACCTCAGTAGACACCAAAAGCCACTTGATAAATTTCTAAATCAATTCAAGATTAAAACTCTCAGCAAACTAGGATTAGAAAGTAACTTTAAGAATCTCTTTTTAACAAAGAGTTAGACAGTATAAAGAATAGCCAAACAAAGATGAAGATTACAATAACTGAAATGAAAATACACTAGAAGAAATAAATACAGTAAATCCCCTACATATGAACCTTCAAGTTGTGAACTTTCAAAGATGCGAACGTGCCCAGAGAAAGGACGAAGAGAGACAAGAGGAAGAAGAAGTAACTGAAGAACCCAAGAGATTCACGCTGCAGGAAATGGCAAGGGGATTTTCTTTATTTGAGGAGGCACTGTTAGTTTTTGAGGTACAGGACTCAAACGTGGAATGGTACACGAAAGTGCAGCAGCCATTCAGAATGCAATCCAGTGCTACTGTGTCATCTATGATGAGAAAAAAAGAGCTACTGTCCAGACATCACTGGATCATCTTTTTAAATAGGGTAGATAGAATTGAATCCAGCAAGGAACCAGAACCTGTGCCATCATCAGGTGTGAGTGAAATTGCAGCTTGCTCTCTGTCTCCTATAGCTGATGATCCTTCAGCTCTACCATCTCCCACCTCCTCTCCTTCCTTCAGTCAGTAACTCTTGTTGCCTGTTCACTTGATGCCAGCCCCTGTATGCCAGCTGTTGTACTGGACTACTGTACTTTTCAAGGTACTGTACTGTAAGATTTTAAATATTTTCTTTATTTTTTGTGTTTGTTTTTTATGTATTATTTGTGTGAAGAGTATTATAAACCTATTACAGTACAGTACTATATAGCAGATTGTGTTAGTTGGGTACCTAGGCTAACTTTGTTGGACTTACGAACAAATTGAACTTATGAATGCGCTCTCGGAACAGAACTTGTTTGTTTGTAGGGGGCTTACTGTAGTAGATTAGATGATACAGAGGAATGGATCAATGTAGACAGAGTAGTGGAAATCACTGAAGCTGAACAGAAAAAAGAAAAAAGAATAAAAAGAAATGAGGACCTCTGAGACAACATCAAGCATACCGACATTTGCATTATAGACATCTCAGAAGGAGACAAGAGAGAGAAAGGGGAAAAGAAAATACGTGAAGACATAATAGCTGAAAGCTTCCCTAACTTGGGAAAAGAAACAGACATCCTGGTCCAGGAAACACAGAGCAAACAGAATCAACCCAAAAAGGACCACACCAAGACACATTGTAATTTAAATGGCAAAAATCAAAGATAAAGAAGGAATATTAAAGGCAACAAGGGAAAAGCAACAAGTTACTACAAGGGAAATTCCATGTCTATCAGCTGACTTCTCAGCACAAGCTCTGCAGACCAGAGGGAATGGCATGACATATTTAAAGTGATGAAAGGGAAAAACCTGCAACCAAGAATACTCTACCTGGCAAGGCTTTCATTCAGATTTGATGGAAAGATCAAAAGCTTTACAGACAAGAAAAAATAGAATAGTTCAGTACCACCAAACCAGCTTTACAAGAAATGTTAAAGAGACTTCTTTAATCAAAAAAGAAGGGACTGCAACTAGAAATATAAAAATTATGAAAGGAAAAATCTCATTGATAAAGGCAATTATACAGAAAAGATAGTAAATCAACCATGTATAAAGCTAACAGGAAGGTTGAAAGACAAAAGTAGTAAAATCATCTATATCTGCAATAGGTAGTTAAGAGATACGAAACAAAAAGTTGTAAAAAAAAGATGTCAAAAACAGTAAAAATGGTGAGGGGGAGAAAAAAAATGAAGGGATATTAAAATGCGTTTGAACTTAAGAGATAAGCAACTTAATCATAATCATATATATTGCTATGTACAGTATGGGGAATATAGTCAGTGACTAGGTAGTATCTTGTGACATATCATAACTAGACTTATCATAGTGATCATTTTGAAATGGAATAGAAAAGTACAATATCTGATATTGAAAATTCACTAGAGGAGCTCAACAGCACATTTGAGGAGGTAGAAAACTCAGTGAACTTGAAGGTAGATAATTGAGATTATCCAGTCTGAGGAACAGAAAGAAAAAAGAATGAATAAATATGAACAGGGTCTTAGAGACCTGTGGGGTACCTCACACATATACATAATGGAATTTTAGAAGAAGAGGAGAGAGAGAGAGAAAAAGAATATCTGAAGAAATAATGGCAGAAAACTTCCCAAACTTCTACACATTGAAGTAAACTTCATATAAACTTCAGATAAGATAAACTCAAAGAAATACACACCTAGGCACATTATAATCAAACTGTTGCACTTCAAAGACATCTTTCAAAGTGAATCTTGAAAGCAGTGAGAGAAGTGTCTCATCTTGTACAGGGGATCCTTAATAAGATTAACAGCCCATTTCTCATCAGAAACCATGGAAGCTAGAAAGCAGTGGGATGATATATTGAAAGAGCTGAAATAAAAAATGGTTATCCAAGAATTCTGTATGCTGCAAAATTATCATCCCAAAGGTAAAAGAGAAGTTAATACTTAAAAAAAAAAACTGAGACTTTATCACAAGCAGACATGCCCTACAAGAAATACTAAAGGGAGTCCTTTAGGCTGACAAGAAAGGACACTAGACAGTGACTTAAATCCACATGCTGAAATAAAGAGCTCCAGTAAAGGTAACTACACAGGTAAATATAAAAGACAGTATAGGGCTTCCCTGGTGGCGCAGTGGTTGAGAGTCCGCCTGCTGATGCAGGGGACACAGGTTCGTGCCCCGGTCCGGGAAGATCCCACATGCCGCGGAGCAGCTAGGCCCGTGAGCCATGTCCGCTGAGCCTGCGTGTCCGGAGCCTGTGCTCCGCAATGGGAGAGGCCACAACAGTGAGAGGGCTGCATACTGCAAAAAAACAAAACAAAACAAAACAAAAATACAAATATAAAAGGCAGTGTAAATGTAATTTTTATTTGTAACTTTATCCCTCCTATCTGATTTAAAAGATAACTACATAAAGCAGTAATTATAAATTTGTGTTGATGGGCATACATTGTATAAAGAAGTAAGTTTTATGCCAAAAACAGCATAAAGGAGGAGAGGAATGGAGCTATATAGGAGCAAAGTTTTGAATACTATTGAAATTAAGTTGGTTGATCTAAATTAGATTATTATAAGTTAATATTAATTGTAATCCTTAGGAACAACTATGAAGAAAATAATGAAAAAATGAATATAAATAGGTAGTGAAAGAAATGAGAGAATTGCAATGGTACAATAGAAAATACCTATTTAACATAAAAGAGGGCAGTAATGGAGAAATACAGGAATAAAAAGGACATGAGACATATAGAAAACAAATAGCTAAATGGCAAATGTAAGTCTTACCTTATCAATAATTATATTAAATGTAAATGGATTAAATACTTGAAATGGTAAAATATTAATTCTAACTGGACTGTGAAAATTTAAGCAAAGGGCTTCCCTGGTGGCGCAGTGGTTGGGAGTCCGCCTGCCGATGCGGGGGGCGTGGGTTCGTGTCCCGGTCCGGGAGGATCCCGCGTGCCGCGGAGCAGCTGGGCCCGTGGGTTGTGGCTGCTGGGCGTGTGCGTCCGGAGCCTGTGCTCCGCAAGGGGAGAGTCCGCAGCAGTGGGAGGCCCGTGTACTGCAAAAAAAAAACAAAACAAAAAACTTAAGCAAGAATTGTAACAACAACAACAAAAACAATACAAAGATATATAGTATTAAAAACTGACTAAATTAAAATGGAATATTAAAAATATTCACATAAAGCAAAGTAGAAAAGAGGAAGCAGAGAAGCTGAAAATGGGAAAAATAGAACATACTTCTATTCTAAACATATCAATAATTATCCAAATGTATCAATAACTATATTAAATGTAACTAATCTTCATACACTAACTGAAACTCAGATTTTCAAACTGAAGTAAAAAATAGGAGCCAACTATGTGCTGTCTATAAGAACTCACTCTAAATAAAATTATGTAAGTAAATTAAGAATAAAATGTTTAAAAAGATATACTATGCAAATGCTAATCAAAAGAAAACTGGACCAGCTTTATTAATATCAAAATATTAATTTTGGAAGGTAAATTACTAGAGATAAAGAAGGACATTACATAATAATAAAAGGGTCAAGTCACCAGGAAGATATAAGCATTTTAAATGTGTATACACCTAACAACAGAGATTATTTATTTATTTATTTATTTATTTATTTATTTATTTTTGGCTGCATTGGGTCTTGGTTGCTGTGCACAGGCTTTCTCTAGTTGCGGTGAGCAGGGGCTACTCTTCGTTGTGGTATGTGGGCTTCTCATTGCGGTGGCTTCTCTTTGTTGTGGAGCATGGGCTTTAGGTGTGCGGGCTTCAGTAGTTGTGGCACGTGGGCTCAGTAGTTGTGGCTCACAGGCTCTAGAGCATGGGCTCAGTAGGTGTGGCGCATGGGCTTAGTTGCTCCACAGCACGTGGGACCTTCCCAGACAGGGCGCGAACCCGTGTCCCCTGCATTGGCAGGTGGATTCTTAACCACTGCACCACCAGGGAAGTCCCAACAACAGAACTTTGAAATACATGAAGTTAAAACCTGATAGAACTTAAAGGAGAAATCTACAATTATATTTGGAGACTTCAGCACCTCTCTCAGTAATTTATATATCAAATAGACAGAAACTAACAAGGATATAGGATAACTGATCAACACTATGAACCAAGTGGATCTAATTGACATGGGTAGAACACTCCACCTACCAACACAACATACATTTTTGTCCAGCATACATGGGATATTCACCAAGACATAACACACTTTGTGTCATAACACAAATCTTCACAAATTTAAAATTAAAATCATATGAAGTGTGTTCTCTGAGGCTGAGTGTGATTTCATAGAATACAGGAAGAGAGAAATTGTAGACTATGACTAGAAACAAATTGTACTGGTTTTCTAATGCTGAATAACAATATTATCACAAGCTTAGTGGCTTAAAACAACACACATTTATTATCTCACTTTTCTATGGGTCAGGAGTTCAGACATGGCTTAGATGAGCCCTATGCTTAGCGTCTCACAAAGCTGCAATTATGGTGTTGGCCAGGGCTGGGTTGGGTTGTCATCTGGAGGTTCAACTGTGGAGGGATCCATTTCCCACTCATGTGGTTGTTAGCAGTTCCTTGAGATTGTAGGGCTGAGATCTTTTGTTTTTTTTTTTGTTTTTTTTCTGGCTGTTGGCTCAAGGTATCTTCAGCTTACAGAGGCTACCTGCAATTTCTTGCCACTTAAGATTCTCCAACATGGCCATTTGTTTCCTCATATCCAGTATCCAGCAAAGGAGAAAGTTCCAAGTGTGAGTCTGCTAGCAAGATGGTATCTTACATAATGAACATGATAATGGGAGTAATACCATCACCTTTGTCATATTCTATTGATTAAAGCAAGTCACAGGTCCTGCCCTCAGTCAAGAGGAGGGGATTATACAAAGATGTTAATATCAGAATGTAGGGATTTTTGAGAGTCACCTTAGAATCTGTCCACCACAGTCTAATCCCCAATGATTCATATCTTTCCCACATGCCAAATACATTCACTATTTTCCAAGGTCTTTGAAAATCTCATCCCAATGTAGCATCTCCTCAAAGTCAAAAATCTCATTGTCTAAATCAGGTCCAGGTGTGGATGAGACTCCTGGGTTTTTCTCAACCTGTCAGTCTGTAAAACTAATGAGACAAGTTATTGGGCCTGCCCATCTCCTGCCCCACAACCCCCACTTCCTCAACAAACAATGGCAGAATAGGCAAAGGATAACAGCTATAGACATTCCCATTCAAAAAGAGGGGGAAAGGAGAGATACAAAAGAGCCAACTGGGTCATAGCAGTTCTGAAATCCAGCCAGGCAAATGGGAGTTCCTTGATTAGGTTTCAAGGCCTGGGAATAATTATGTGACATAATAAGAAATATATATTTTGTCTCTGCCTCGGTTTCTGATACAGAGCCCCTAAAACCCTTGTTATTTTCTGAATGATGGGATGCTAGGAGCATCTTTTATTCTATTTGATCTTTGACCCTGGTTTCAGACATAAGAGCTTCTAAGACCCTTAGAATCCCTGGAGTGATAAGAATGTCTTTTGTATGCTAATGAGATCACTGGTTCCTGGGACCTCTAGATAGTTTCAGGATGGGTGCTGATCACCAGAAAGACCAAAGCATAAGCAGAGGGTTGACACTTTCAGCCCCATCCCCTGACTTTTGGGGAGAGAAGAGGGGCTGGAGATTGAGTGCCAGTTGTCAATGATCTAATCAATTATTCCTACATAGTAGAACCTCTACAAAACCCCTAAACAATGGGGTTTGGAGAGCTTCTGGGAGGGAATCCACATGCAGGAAGGTAGCACACCCCAAACTCCATGGGGACTGAAGCTTCTGTACTCAGGACCCTTACAGACCTCACCTTACATACCTCTTCATATGGGTGTATCCTTCATATTATCCTTGTTATAAAAAGCAAGTAAATGCAAGTACAATGTTTCCCTGAGTTCTGTGAGGTGTTATAGCATTATTGAACCGAAGAATAGGATAGTGGGAACCCCTGATTTGTAGCCACATCAGTAAGAAGTGCCAGGCCCACCCAGAACTTGCAATTGGCATCTGAAGTAGGTTAGTCTTATGGGACTGAGCCCTTAAATAATGGGGTCCAATGCTCTCTCCAAATAGATAGTTTCAGAATTGAATTGCATTGTAGGACATCAGGTTAGTGTCCATAGAGGTGGAGAATTGGTTCTTGGTGTGGAAACACCCCCACGCATTTGGTGTCAGATGTGTGAGAAGAGAAACAGTTTTCCTTTAGTGTTTCTCAGCTCTCTGATATCTTGGTTCTGCCCTTTGAGTCATTCTTCTGTTTTCATGAAAGGTAGCATATGTTTGCATCTGAGTTTTTATCAGCCTGCTTCCTGCCAGTAGAATATTGGAGGTCCTACATCTTCCTTTCATTTTGTATTCTTTTTCCTTGTCAATTTATTCTCTTAGTTTCTGCTGCAAGAACTTCCTCAAGAACTTTTTGGGCCTCCCATGGGTTTCACTTAGATTTACTCCATTATAACAAAGCCACGCACACACAGATATTTTTGAGATAAGCCCTGCTCTGTCTGGGGCTTCTGCCAAGAGGGTTGGGGAACATTTTTCTGAGTGCCTACAGCCTGAATGGTTTGGCTGAGAGGCTCTGTGAGGCCCACTCTTCATCTCTTGAAGGGGCACTTTGTGTCACTGAATACTCTGAATTGTTGGTCTTTCTGAGATTTAAGTAAAAGTTTGTACAGTCACACCCTCAGCTTTTCTATAGAGCATGCTTTCCTGACAGTGCTTAGAAATCATTTAGTAGTGTATTTGGAAGGCTGAGAATCATTTAAATCATCAAGTTCTGGTTCTTTTGTTTAACAATTCTTCTCTTAATTTACCTTTCTCTTCCCACATTTTACTATAAGCAGCAAGGAGAAACCAGGAAGCACCTTTAATACTTTTCTTGGAAATTTCCTTAGCTATATAGCCAAGTTAATTACATACAAGTTCGTTTTCCATATAACTGCCGGAGACAATTTAACTAAGCTTTCTGCCACTGCATAATGAGGATCCCCTTCCTTCATTTTCTGATACCGTGTTCCTCATTTCCTTCTGAGCTGTCACTAGCAGTATCCTCCAAGTTCACATTTCTTCTAACAGACTATTTCAGGAAATTTAGCCTTTCTCTGAATTTTGTCAAAATTGCTTATCTAAATTCTTGTCAAAATTCTTCCAGCCTCTGTCCACTGCTTGTTTCCAAAGCCATTCCCCACATTTTTATGTATTTGTGACAGTAGCACCATACTTCCAGGTAACAAAAATCTTTATTAGTTATCCATTACTGCTGTTCAGTAGGTCTGGGTTGTCAAAACCTTGCACATTCCAAAGAAAGGTTTGGTCCTTGCTTGGCTCCTGGGAATATCCTGCCTGTTAAGAGTGTTTTTGTTTAGCTCAGGCCTTGGGCCACGCCAGATAGTTTATGCTAATTGTGATGTATGTGGGCACCTTGGGCTACACAATATGTGCTTGATCTCTGGAAGGGCTGGAGCCCGAAGGTCAGCCATGCATGCAGTCAGCTGTGCCTGCGTAACCAACCCACAATAAAAACCCTGGATACCAAGGCCTGAGTGAGTTTCCTAGGCAATATACTCTGTGTGGGTTGTCACACACCATTGCTGGGGAAATAAAGTTCCACGTTATTGTACAGTATCCACTTTTCATTGTCCATCACAATTTGTTTTGAAAACGGAATGTTTTCATTATGTTTAAGTGGAGAATCACATGTGGAAATACAGTCAAGAAGGTTTTTTCGCTTAACTTATGTGGAACCCAAACATCAAAGCGATTAACATAACCAAGCTGGTGCAAATGATTTTCAAACACTTGGTTTGGATATTTTGAGTATGTCAGCTATCTCCGTGTGGTATAACGTTGATTGTTCTCAATTAATGTCTCGATTTGATTGCTATCTACTTCAACTGGTCTACCCGACCATGGAGCATCGTCCAGTGAGAAATCTCCAGCATGAAACTTTGCAAACCACTTTTGACACGTTTGATCAGTCATGGCACCTTCTCCATACACTGCATGAATCTTTTTTTGCATTTCAATTGCTTTTTTACCTTTCTTGAAATAATAAGGCATAATATGCCAAAAATGTTGCTTTTTTCCTTCCCTCTTCAATATTAAAATGGCTACACAGAAATTCACGAATTTTGATAATTTTTTTTAAATGCACGCTGATATGACATCTGTCACAATACAATCTAACGAAATTGTTTCAAATGAAGTTAGAGTACTAGAGCCATCTTATGGAAAAAAACCAAACGAACCTTTTGGCCAACCCAATATATAGTAATGTGTATATGTCAATACCAATCACCCGATATATAGTGGTGTGTATATGTCAATACCAATCTCCCAGTTTATCCCTACCCCCTTTATCCCCTGGTAACCATAAGTTTGTTTTCTACATCTGTGACTCTACTTCTGTTTTGTACCCTTTCATTAGATTCCACATATAAGCGATATCATTTGATGTTTGTCTTTCTCTGTCTGACTTACTTCACTCAGTATGACAATCTCTAGGTCCATCCATGTTGCTGCAAATGGCATTATTTTGTTCTTTTTCATGGCTGAGTAGTATTCCTTTGTATATGTGTACCACATCTTCTTTATCCGTTCCTCTGTTGATGGACATTTAGGTTGCTTCCATGTCCTGGCTTTTGTAAATAGTGCTGCAGTGAACATTGGGGTGCATGTATCTTTTCAAATTATCATTTTCTCCAGGTATATGCCTAAGAGTGGGATTACTGGATCATATGGTAGTTCTATTTTTAATTTTTTAAGGAACCTCCATACTGTTCTCCGTAGTGGCTGTACCAATTTACGTTCCCACCAACAGTGTAGGAGGGTTCCCATATTCTTTTTAATATAAATGCAACAAAAATTCTTTCTTTTTGCAATGAAAATTCTCATTTTGTCTCTCATGTATCACAAAATGCATGACTTATGGGTTCTACTTTTCCCAAGTTACAGTAGGGAATATATATTCTAGGAAAATTCAAGAAAAGATGATCATTTGGGGTATGGGAGAAAAATCTAATAGCTTATATTTTTATTTTTTTGTGGTACCTTTTAACAATTTTTATTTTTATGTGTTTTATAATATACATGACATATAATTACAATATTATAATAATTTATAAACAAAATATACATATATTTGGGAGCATGTTAACACTTTTTTTTTTTTTAACTGGTAAGGTAGCAAATCAAGAAAATTTGCAAAGTGCCTTTCCAATCTTATAAGTCTGTTTCGTTCTATTTAGTTTTTTTGTAGTGATTAGTAGAAGTGAGCATTTAAAACTAGTTTTCTGCTCAGGGCCTCTCATTTATGAAAAGATGTCACGACAGACCATAACAGACCACCTGTGACTTCAGGATTCTATACAATTAAAACATTTTCCCTTTTATAACGTTTATGGTATAAAAATTATTTTTGCAAAACACTTTTGCTAATATAAAACATAGTAATGTTGATATTTCAGTAATTACTGGTTTCCCTACACCTAATAATCCTATTTTAGTAATAATAAATATGACATTTGATTCAAGTTAATTTGGGTGAATTTATGTTAAATACTGATAGTTGGGCCATTTTCTTACGTATTAGGGCACTTTACTGACTTATAGCTGAGCCTACTTAGATAATAATTTTGGCCCAATAAGCTATGAACTGAAGCAATTTAATGAAGAGTTTGGTACCCTGTCTTTTATAATGTTCTTGCTCACTGAAAAGATTCTGGAAAGACTTGGTATTTATGACCCAACTACAGTGCCATTTTTTTTGTTTTTCTAAGATATACTCCAGGCTTCAGAATACCCTACAGTGGATAGTGCCACTGAAAGCACACATGGAGATGACCTATCGATTGTGTGGCCTTCTGTTTGTCTGGGATGGCAACACACATTTTTCAGTCTCCTGAAATATACATTTCTCAATCTTCAGCTTTTGAGTGGTTTTGCCTACAGAAAATCCCAAGTGCAGTGCCCCCTGCTGGTGAATGGCAGCTGTGAGTTTGCCTCATGTCAGTGATGGACAGAGTGGGTCCCTTTGCTGACAATGAGCCAGGGGTGATGCTGAGCCTGCCAGGTCATTTTAGATCAGGTCATTAAAGGAACAGAAGGTCGTATCAATATAAAATGAGCAGTTCACAGTTTTCTCTACATTTTTTAGACATGTGAGGATTTGCTATAGTTCAGTTTGGCTGATAAAATATGAACACTTCACAAAAATGTTTGTATTTCAGCCTCTGTCTTAGTTCATTTAACAAACCATTTTGCCCTGATTCTCAGGAGCTGTATTCTTCTTCAGTAGGGAAACCTAACTTGAGCCTTGGCAGAGAAGATTTTAAACATGAAATATTTTAGGAATGCTCATTTTGTTAGAAATTAGAATAACACTTTAAACAAAAGGCCCCTTTCATTTTTATTTCACTGATATGAATTAGCACTCTTTCACTTCCTGAACAAATCAGTTTAAAAGTCTTTAGTATACATCTGTGCTGGTTTCTAAACGATGACTCAGTTTAAAGAAAATTAATTAAAACTAAGGACCAGATTAGTGTTTAGATGATTATTTTAACTTTGGCCTTTGGTGAAGGTAATTGTTTTTATTTTTTAAAATTAATTAATTGCTTTAATTTTATTTTTGGCTGCGTTGGGTCTTTGTTGCTGCGCACGGGCTTTCTCTAGTTGCGGCGAGTGGGAGCTACTCTTCGTTGCGGTGCGCGGGCCTCTCATGCGGTGGCTTCTCTTGTTGCTGAGCACAGGCTCTAGGCGTGCGGGCTTCAGCAGTTTGTCGCACACTCACGGGCTCTAGAGCACAGGCTCAGTAGTTGTGGTGCATGGGCTTAGTTACTCTACGGCATGTGGGATCTTCCTGGACCAGGGATCGCACCTGTGTCCCCTGCGTTGGCAGGTGGATTCCTAACCACTGCACCATCAGGGAAGTCGGGTAATTGTTTTTATAATGAATAACTAGCAAATCATTAATTTTGCTCCATAGTAGGTGGGTCTAATTTCTTTGTATACATCTGTGGTGGGTATTGTCATGGTAGTGACATTTTTGGTGGCCTTTAATCCAGGAATGCAGTACAGACTTCAGGATTTTAATGTCTAAGGTTAGTGAATACATGGCTTATCTACTTAGATATTTCCAGTGTGGTAGGAGGAAAACCAGGAGAATGTGTGTCCTCAAACCCAAGTGATGAAAATGTATCAAGAGGGAGGGAGTGACTACTCTGTTGAATGATTTCTGAGAATTGATCACTGTGGAGGTCACTGTAACCTTGGCAGGGGAAGTTTCGGTGGAGAGGTGTCTGATTAGAGTGAGTTTATAAGAGAATGGGCTTTTCCTCTCCCTTATCTTTTCCTTTTCCCCCACCTCTTTCTTTTCTTTCACTTCCTGAACAAATCAGTTTAAAAGTCTTTAGATAAGACCAAGCAAGGTAGGTATCCGTACGAGGTGGTCAGAAGCCCCAGTACCCTAAAGTAGGTGTCCAGTGATGTCCTACAAAGGAGGGTATCCACATGTGGGGAGATTGTCCAGCATGGGATGTTGGAGCCAACCAGGATGAGGTTTGGTGGTCTGATACAGGGCGTTGAAACCTGAGTGGGATAAAGTGGATGGATGGCCCAGCTTGGGGTACAAGACATTGGGGTGAGAAGGGCATTCGTGTAGGATGATAACCAGTGTAAGGTGTCTGAGTCTGAGTGGGATGAGGAGGTTGTCTGCAGAGGAGGGCAGCCTGGTGTGTGGTGTTGGAGCCTGACCAGATAGAGGGATGTCTGCACAGGGTATCAGAATTTGAGCAAGGTGAGGAAGATATCCACATAGGAAAATAGGCTGGCATGGAGTGTTGGAGGCCTGATGGGGTAAGGAGGGCATCCACACCTGGTGGACAGCTTGATGTCGGGTGTGAGTCCAAGCAGAACAAAGAAAGCATGCATGTGGTGGGGATGGAAAGGCCACTTGGCTGGAGCGTCACACCTTGAATGGGAGAAAGATGGCTGGGGTAGGAATGTATAAGATAAACCTGGAACATCATATGCCAGAAAGTATGCATGCGTTTCAGAAATGATGGAGACATATCAAGCAGATACCGAAACTATCTTGAAGGGCTTCCACTGGCCAAATTTGGGACAACTGCTTCAGAATAATGAGAGTAATGGATTGAAGGAAACAGAAATCCATGAGTTCACACTGGTATAAATGAATGAATGAATGAATGAATGGATGGATTGAATGCTTGATGAGGACCAGGATATTCAAAGATTTCAAAGTACCTCCATGCGAAATACTTATTAATTATAGAGAGGAATAGTAACTTTGCAGTACAGAAGTCTGGCAGACTCCCTTAATCAAGAGACCAAACAACATCATTAAGTAAGGGACAAGTGGAAATCATCTACTACTTGATAAGATGCAATCAAACAGTCACAGCATTGCTGTCTCAAAGATGAATAACCCAGATCTAAAGAGGCAAACCCAAACTGATGGACATTCTACAGTTTAACTGGCCTGTAATTTTCAAAAATGTTCAGGTCATAGGCTTCCCTGGTGGCACAGTGGTTAAGAATCTGCCTGCCAATGCAGGGAATATGGGTTCGAGCCCTGGTCCGGGAAGATCCCACATGCCGCAGAGCAGCTAAGCCTGTGTGCCACAACTACAGAGCCTGCGCTCTCGAACCCATGAGCCACAACTACTGAAGCCTGTGCACCTAGAGCCTGTGCTCCACAGCAAGAGAAGCCACTTCAATGAGAAGCCTGCGCACCGCAACGAAGAGTAGCCCCCACTCACCACAACTAGAGAAAGCCCATGCACAGCAACGAAGACCCAACGCAGCCAAAAATAAAATAAATAAATAAATTTAAAAAAGAAAAGTTCAGGTCATGGAAGTCAAGGAAAGACTGAGGAATGGGTCCAAATTCAGGAAACTAAAGAGACCTGACAATTGAGTACCATGTGTGATTCTGAACTGAAATATTTTGTTACATGGGATATTATTGGACAGAACTTGAATGAAGTCTGAGGATTAAATGGGAGTAACATATCAGTGTTAATCTTCTTATTTTGATATTTTTCTGTGGTTTAGTATGAAGATGT
Source organism: Phocoena sinus (assembly GCF_008692025.1). Taxonomy (NCBI): domain Eukaryota; kingdom Metazoa; phylum Chordata; class Mammalia; order Artiodactyla; family Phocoenidae; genus Phocoena; species Phocoena sinus. The sequence goes on from NC_045781.1 coordinate 16,792,972, forward strand.
GCCTTATTTGTAGGAGCTGTGCACTAAAGTATTCAAGAGTGATGAAGTACCATACTGACAGCTTCTTAACAATGGTTTAAGGAAAATAAGTTCTTTATATTTACTGTTGAGTTTGTGTACAAATAAAACAGAGAGAGGAGGAGAGTGAGAGAAGAAAACTGGGAGATGAGGATGGATAACTCTTTCTAGGAGTCTTATTGTAAACAGGAGCAAAGAAATAGGAGAGTAGAGGGGGGAGAAAGAAACTAGAATGAACTTTCTAGGATGAGGGTACAAGACAACCATGGAAATTTGGATCCAACATCTAGGGAAAATGGAAGTTTATACTTCAGTGATTGCCAAGAAAACAATGTCACACACCTTTTCATGGACCTGTACTTTCCAGAATCAGCCCCACTTTCAGGAAAAACTTCTTCGTACCTCAGATAGGTTGAAATTGCTGTATTTAAAGCGTATTTTCTCTCCTCTGTGAAGGTAGAGAATAACTGTTATCACATTTGTTGTATATATTTAAAATCAATTATTATTACTCTTTACATTTTCCTTTTTAGACCCTCAGACCATTTAGTTCATTCATCCAACAAACTTTTACTGAATTTGACTCTGTGAAGCAAGGGTCTAGTTAGTTTGGGTATAAAAATGGACATGTTCCCAGACCTCCCAGATCTGAGAGCCTAGCTTGTATTAAACAAAACAGTCGTGACACTGTGGTGAGTCCTGTGAGAAGAAAATACAGGAATTTAGATAGAATACAAAAGAAAGCTTGAATTTAAACTGGGGACTCAAGGAGTATCTCCTTAAAGAAGTGCCAGTTGAACTGTTGATGTAAAGGGTGGGAAGGACATAGCTGAGCACAAAGCTGGGAGAAGAGCCCTTGTAGCAGAGTGAGCAGAGTGCAAGGCGCAGGGTGGAAAGGAGTAGAAGGAAAGCCACTGGGGCCAGGGCACAGGCAGCAAGGGTGTGGGCGGCTGGAAGGAGTCATCGAGAAGAACAGCAACACCATGAAGTTATTGAAAGGTTTTGGTAAAGGGAATGCCATAATTAGATTTGTGTGTTGTTTTTAAAGATCTTTGCTTCATGAAGACAGGATTGTCAGAGGCAAGGGTGGAAGCAGACAGAGGCTGTTTCACATGACATATAATTTTTGATAATAGAATTGATAGAACTTGTTAATAGATTAAATGTTTGGGGGGGCAGGTAAAATAAAGGCGATGAGAAAAGAAATCCAGGGTGATTTTTGGATGTGGTCAAAGTAGTAGAAAGGAAAGCAGGAGAGTGTGGGGTCATGGAAGTTGAATATAGCTGAGAAGTCAGCTAAGACAAAGAGAAAAGCATCTATTGGATTTAACAACAGGGAGCCCACTGATGGTCTTAGCAGAGCAATTTGGGTGGGTTGTAGGAACAGAACCTACCATGTGTTGAATACTGAATGAAGACTGGGAGGTGAAGAAATGGAGACATGGAGATGAGAGTCTTAGGAGGAGTTTGTCAGTGAAGGGGAGTAGAGAGAGAACTATATCTAGGGGGGATAGAAGGTCAAAGAAGGATGTGATAAGAAAGGCTTTACTTAGGCAAATTGTTATTCTGATGCGAATAATCATAGACTCTCAGTCAAGGACCCCTGTGGGCAGTCTCAGTAGAATCACTGTGGACCCAGGATGAGTAAGGGTAGTTTTCCCACCTTTGTCCTCCATGCAGATACGATCCATGGCTCCACGGAAGCCCCCAGTTGAGGACATGGTCCCTGGGCAAAGGTGGACCCAGACTCTGAATTGAAGGAGATTATTTCAGATACCTAGAGAGTGGGGGACTCTAACAGATGTTAAGATCCCAAAGAAAAGAGGAAATTGCATTTCTTGCCACCTGAGCATATGAATCTTAATTTGAATCCATTACACTTCTGTGGTATTCCCAGTGGTATTCTTCTGTTATTTCTGCTGCTAGACTCCTCCTCTGCTTATACTGCCCCTTCCCCACTTTCTGTAATTCAAGACTCAACTCCCCACCTCTGGGGCCCCCTCTATACTCTCATGGCACCTGGGTGCCAACCACCATCCAACTTACTGTGTTGGGTTGGAATCCCACCCACTTTTCTCCCAGTGTGTGCTCTGTTTCTCTCTACACCCCATCACAAATGTGATACCTGGAAATAGAGCCGCTGAAAGGCAGGTGACGTATAGCAGTTAGGAAGGAGCCCAAGTCCCAGAGGCATATTTGAGTGGTACCACTTACTGTGGCCTCGAGCACATTATTCACTCTCTCTGTGCTTTGTTCTTCATCTACAAGATGGGGATATTGAGTACTTACCTCATAACATGTCTGTAAGGATTAAATGATATCATATCTGTAAAGCAGTAGCAGTGCCAGGCAGATAGTAAGCTCTCAATAAAAGTTACTATCATTATTAAGATATGGTAGATATCCATATGTTTTTATTGAAAGAATAAATGTGTAAATGAAAGACTAAAGTATGATGTAAAAAGAACCCAAACACTGTTTTTCAGTGCCTTTCTTCCAGGCCTACTTGAGTACATCTCTGGTGAACCATATATGTTCTTTGAGCCAATTTTCAGCTTATGTACAAGGAACAGAATGAGGACAGGCAAACAGTGGTTTCCTGGGGGTGCCTGGGACCTGGAGGAGCCATCTGGGCAGTTTGATCAATGTGTCCATGCCTGTCCCTGTCCCTGAGATATGGGCGTGGACCCCAACACAAAATTTCTATAAAGCTCCCCAGGTGGCGTGTTATCCTGAAACACAGAACTGGATGATAGCTGTCTGAGTCCATTGGAGCTGATAAAACAAAAATACCAGAGAACAGAGAACTGGATGGCTTAAAGAGTAAATATTTATTTCTCACAGTTCTGGAGGCTGAGATGTTCAGGATTAAGACACCAGCAGAGGACTTCCCTGGTGGTGCAGTGGTTAAGAATCCGCCTGCCAACGCAGGGTACACGGGTTCGATCCCTGGTCTGGGAAGATCCCACATGCCGCGGAGCAACTAAGCCCATGCGCCACAGCTACTGAGCCTGTACTCTAGAGCCCGCATGCCACAACTACTGAAGCCAGTGCGCTCTAGGGCCCGCGTGCTGCAACTACTGAGCCCACGTGCCTAGAACCCGTGCTCTGCAACAAGAGAAGCCACTGCAATGAGAAGCCCGCGCACCGCCGCACAGAGTAACTCCCGCTCGCCGCAACTAGAGAAAGCATGAGCACAGTAACGAAAACCCAATGCAGCCAAAAAAAAAAAAAAGACACCAGCAGTGCCTTGTGAGGGCCTGCTTCCCAGTTCATAGATGGCCATCTTCTCACTGTGTCCTCACAATGCGCCAAAGAGTGAGAAAGCTCTCTGGGGTCTCTTTTATAAGGGCTTTAATCCCATTCGTGAGGGCTTCACCCTCATGACCTAATCACTCCCTAACACCCCACCTCCTAATACCGTCACTTAGGGGATTAGGATTTTAACATAGGAATTTTCAGTCCGTAATAGTAGCCAAGGTTCCTTCCACCTCTGAAGTCCCTGAATTCTGTGATTATCTCTCTTATTACACTTTTGGTTTCTGAATGTGATGGTGAAAGATCTGATACTACTCTTTGCGTATGTGTCTCATGGCAATCAAAGCTTTAAGGAGGATTAACTAGATGACATTTTATTTAATCACGAAGGAATTACATTTTCTTATGGAACCATTTTCTTAAATCATTTATTTGGGCTCCATACCTGTACATTACAGTGAAAGGACGTTTTAAAATATTTAATTTAAATGGATGAGGATTCCACTCTGCCATGATGTTCAGAGAACAGTTTGGTGATTTTCTTCCCAGTGGGGTGGTAACTTTCTTGAGAGACAAAGCTCTTGGGGGTCTGGCCAGGAGGATTTGTGTGGCTCTGGGCAAATTGCCTGCATGACTGAACATCCCTCAGCCAGGTCCATCAGCTGCCCCTGGGGTGGGGGGCTGGGGCATCTTGTTCACACACCAAGGAGAGCACCTATTTTTCTGTGTGGAAACGAATATAGTATTATTAGTTTTCATAGTTATGAAAATTAAGTCTGGGGTGAAGATGGTGGATTCAGCACGTGCATTTACTTTTGGTCCCTCCTGAAACCCTACCAAAACAAGAGTAAAATGATTTTTTTTTAAAAGAAAAATCCTCTGGGACCGAAAACACCCCACAAACAAACAAACAACCCCTCCCCAATATCCAACAACAACAATAACAAACAAAAATGAGAAAGCAGAATAGAGCAACATTTTGGAAGCTAAAAAGCACATGAATGAGCTAAAAAGCACAAAGCTTAGCAGAGAGAAGAAAGCTGTATCCTAAGCTGGAAGGGGAAAACCCAAGAAGCATCCAATTTATATGGCAAAATCCTGCCAAGGCTTAGGAATAGGCAGACCAAGGTTGAAGGTGGGCGTAAGGACAGGGGAATTATACCATAAGCTGTCTGAGAGCCCGTGGGAGCTGAGCTCTAGATCCTCACCCTGCCTCTGTTCCCCTGGGGGGACAGCCCCCTTTCTGCACCAGCAGAGGGCAGCAGTTTTATTATCCAAGGAGATCAAGGCACTAAGGACTTGAGCATCTGGTTCATGGCCGCACTCTATACTTTGAGCCCTGCAATGGTCCTGGAGTTCTTCAGGGTGCCCATGTGCATCCCGTCCAGCTCCATGATCCCGTGGTTCCACTGACCTCCCTTACTCACTTCAGCCACTGCACCTTGCCTGTCATCATTGGGGCCCCGCTGACTTATTTCAGACATTGCATTCTGAGCGCATCCGTGTGTCCTTCTGGGTAAGCTGCCTCCACCACGGCTGTTCGTTGACCGGGTCCTCCAGGCCATCGACTGCTCTGCTTTTTCTTAATCTTTCAGTCTTCTTCTTTCCTTCCCATCCCTCACCCTGAAATTTCTTGGAAATAGAAGGAGCTGGCTTTTTTTTTTTTTTTTTTTTTTTTTTTTTTGCGGTACGCGGGCCTCTCACTGTTGTGGCCTCTCCCGTTGCGGAGCACAGGCTCTGGATGCGCAGGCTTAGCGGCCATGGCTCACGGGCCAGCCGCTCCCGCGGCATGTGGGATCCTCCCGGACCGGGGCACGAACCTGTGTCCCCTGCATCGGCAGGCGGACCTCTCACCACTGTGCCACCAGGGAAGCCCAGGAGCTGGCCTTTGACTTTCCATTTCCATATTATATCTTCCTTCTTACTTCTGGCCTCATGGCCAAGCCTTCGTGATGGAGGGGATCTAAGAGGGAGGGGATGAGAGAGAGAAGAAGGGAGGGAGGGGGTACTGAATCAGGAGAAATCTCAAGTCTCTGATTTGTTGCTTACGAGAACACCTATCCTTTGCTCCTTTGTTTCTGGTACCACAGAGGGGCTGTTGCTCTCTCCAAGACACTCCATCACCTGGATGCCATAAACCCTGGCCTCTTCCACCTTCTCCAGCCTTGCCCGATGCATCAGTGGCTTCCACAGTTTCTGACTGAGCCCCGTGGTTACGTTGCATTCTGGCATGCACACATGCACGTACACACATTACACTTCCCTTACAGGTTTCAGGAAGGCAATCCTTATTTGGATGTTCTCTGATATTTTAAAATTTTGTTCTGTTTTATTCTATCCATTCAGTTTAATGTTTAAAATACTGGCCAATAAATCGATACTTCAACACTGGTGGATCCTGGCTCACAATTTGAAAAACCCTGCTGCAGGTCATCGCTTTCTTCCTTATATATTCCACTTTTTTCTTCAAGCTGGATCCTTTATCACTTAACAAACTCAGGTCTGTCTGGATTTTTAAAGAACCCTCCTCACCCTTCCCTGTACGGCCACATGTGCATGACAGCACATGGTTTCATGTCCTCTTTGTTCCCTTTCCTCTCTGTCCACACAATCCTGACTGCCTTTCAGCGCCAGCCTTGCACTGGAACAGCCCTTGCTCTGGCCACAAATGGCTGCCTGGTCATTAATTCTGATGGTTGATGTCCGGGCCTCTCCTTACTGGTCCTCCAGCAGCACCCAGCTCAATGTGTGCTCCTTCTCCCCCACCGTGGTGTTCCACCTCCCTCTCGGTGATCACACACCCACTTGGATGCAAACCATCCACTGAGTGACATCCCTAATCCAAACCTCTCAGCTCCAGACCATTTATCCGACAATCCCTGGATCTGACTCCTGTCCCTGCTTCGTCACCACTGACATACTTGCTCCCAGCTTTCTGTTTCTGAACACCCATGGGTCTGTTCCCTTCGTCACACCATACCACTGGTTCTGGGTTTTTTAGTTTCTGTGACTCTTCGGAATCTGTGCATCTTGAACGTTTTCCTCTGTTAGAAGACAGAGCCGTGGAAGAAACAGTCTTCTCCCCCCACCCCTCTTCTATTATCTTTGCTTCTTTGGTAACACCGAGCTTTCCTCTAACATGTTTCCTGTTCTTTTATTATGTGCTTGGTGTCATTTCCCAAATCTCATTGTAATTTCCCCTGGAGGGCAGCCTTCATCACGGCTGTTGATGAGCACTGAGGAGGGAATGTAGGCGTGCTGTTTCCCTGTTTCTGTGCCATCCTCTTAAAGTGAGCACCGTTAGTGGATGATCCCGCAGCTGCTTAAGGCCACGGGCTGTTTCTTAACCGCATTACTCTTCTCAGGGGACTTCCATGTTTATTCGTAGCTCTTGCTCTACAGTTTTCTTTCTGATCTGGGAGGATCCAACACATTAAGGTTCTTGGAAGTCTCGATAATATTAGGTTGTACATGAAGTAACTTTATTATTTTCAGTCTATTTAAATACAGTAACCAAAAAATACCAGAAGGCTGTAGAAGGATTTCCTTTGTTAATGTTCATTAAATGAATCAGTGGTCCCTTGTTTTAAAATATATTCTCATATTCTGTTAATCTTCATGAATTGCAAAATGGAAAAGCCCTGGAGGTCATCTAGCAGGATTCCTTCCCCAGAGAAGCTGAGGCCCAGGGTGGTCAAGTGCCCTGTGCTTGGACACATGCCTCGTTCCTGGCAGAGTTCTGACTAAGGCCTGTGTCTTCTAGGGCAGGACTTTTTCTGCTGTGCCTCTCACCTCTGTGTCCAACATGCCTCTCCCCCATTTTTTTTAAAAAATAAATTTATTTATTTACTTTTGGCTGCATTGGGTCTTCGTTGCTGTGCATGGGCTTTTCTCTAGTTGTGGCAAGCGGGCGGCTATTCTTCGTTGTGGTGTGCTTGTGGCACATGGGCTCAGTCATTGTGGTGCACGGGCTTAGTTGTTCCACGGCATGCGGAATCTTCCCGGACCAGGGCTTGAACCCGTTTTCCCCTGCATTGGGAGAGGATTCTTAACCACTGCGCCACCAGGGAAGTCCTCCTGCATTCTTATAAATACCTAAGTGTACATAGACACCCACATTCTCCTTTAATCATCATTTTGAGGGATGAGGAATCGTCTTGTTTAGTGACATTTTTGGTAAGATGACCTTGGCTTTAATGCATTTTAATTTTATTATCTTTATCCTTATAAAACATGTTTTTTAACTGAATTTTTATTTAAAGTTATTGCATATCTGTGAATCAAGTATGTTTTATTTAACATATGCTTAACAAATAGCATGCAGACGACCTCTGTTGCTGTGAATGAATGAGTGAATTTGGTTATTGAAATCCCAAATTCTTTGGGAACCTTAGAATTCGTGCGGATCAGAGTGTGCTCTAGGATCCTTTGAAACATGTGGAGAGGGGTTACCTTTGAATAAGTAGTATTAGTTTTTTCAGATTATCTTCTTTGACAGCTTTTTGAGAATACAGTTAACTTGGGTATCTTGAATTTTGTTTCATCTTTAAATAAATGATTTTAAGTATAATATACCTGTAGTTCCAACCAGTTGGTTAGCTTTTCTTTTGGATGGTTGGTATTTTAGACCAGGGTCAGCAAACTTTTTCTTAAAGGGCCAGATAGTAAATATTTTAGGCTCTGTGGGCCATCTGGTATCTACCACAGCTCTGCTGCTGTAGTGGGCGGGCAGCCACGGATCACTGTAAATGATTGTCCCTGGCTGTTCACAAAAACTACATTCACAAAAACAGCCTGAGTTTGCCAACCCCTGATCTAACCTAACGTTGAGCCTCTTTCCAAGTGCTAGTGGCAGTCTCTGCCAGCAATTTTTTTCCCCCAAAAGGAGTCACCAAGCCTGGAATTGAAATAACAGCCCCAGTTTTTTTTTCCCCACTTCTGCACCTTTTCCAACATTGCTCTCCCTGCCTGAGACGCTGTCTTCTCCATCTGTCTAAATGTTATCTAGGAAGCCTTCCCAGTCAACTCATAGTGCTGTCTCCCTGCTCTGAACCCTGCTGGCGTGCCGTTTGCATGTCTCATTGGCGGATCTGGTGGTATTTGTGCGTTCATGGGTTTAGGGCTCTTTCCGAGCCCTCTGAGCACAGGGTGTCTTGCATGATTCTTCGTGTGCAGTGAGTGCCCAGGAGCGGCTGTCAGCACCCAGTACAAGCTCAACTGCTCTACCCACCTGGGGGGAACGGTCCTTTGAGGAGGCAGTAGGATAGACACATGCTCAAGTTAGGAAGGACCACAGTTATTGTTTTATGGCTCTAATTTCTCAGAAAGGAGACAGGGTTCATTGTGGAAATGGGTATGTTAGAAACCATAAAAAGTTTAGGGAGGAACCAAGACAGCATCAAAGAGAAGCACAGAGCACTTTGGCAGCTATGTCATTCAGCCCTTAGAGCAGAAATGGCCAAAAGACACATTATGTGCTGGCAATAAAGCCACCACTTCCTAGCTGAGGGACCGTAGTGAATTAACTTGCTCAATTTTTCACCTGTACATTGGAGATAATAATAGCACCGACCTTAGAGGTTTGATAGGGGCACTAAATGAGTTAAAACACATAAAGGACTTCGAGTGCTGTCCAGCACCCGGTAGCTGTTGGCTCTTGTTGTCATTTGACCTGTAGAACCTGGCGTGAGCCCACCTCACCCCCAGCCCGGGGATCATGACCAATACTGAGACTTATTCTGGTAAAATAACTAGACGTAAAAATTCCTTTGGCTATCTAAGCAAGAAGAGCAAGTGACTTAGAAGGGAGAGTCAATTAAATATTGACCATTTTTTACAGCAACACTTTATGCCAGAAAAAAAATGGAGTAATGTTTAAGATACTCAAGGAAAGAAAATGTGAGCCAAAGGTCTTATATCCAGGAAAACTGACTTTTAAGTAAAAAGATTACTGTTATCAATTTTCAGGAACTTGGAAAAAAATGTTTCTGTGAAACTTTCTTGAGGAATCTACTAGAGAAGGAGCTTCAGACAATCAAAATGACTAGAAAGACTCCAGTATAAGGACTCCAGTATAAGTCCTTATTTATGGATCTTAGACTAATTGAGGGCAAAAGGGAGAGACTAGGGTATGTAATGGCTGTATGCTCTGACACTGTCGATATAGTACAACTATGAAAAATAGGGAAGCTCAGTAATTGGGTTGGTGGTGCTAGTATTAGTATTGTTAACAAGACCATTGTGTGTATAATGTGGGATGAAGTAAATGAATAATTTGGAGATATTGTAATTATATCATCTCTTGTGTTTTAGAGAACTAGGATTCCCAGTGTGGAAGAAAGGAGACATAGATGTAATACAGAAAGATTATGTTGAACTGTAGTGGTCTTGAATTTAAATGAGGAGTTATCAGTATGAACTCAAGAGCTATTTTGTTAAAAAATATTATATATGTGTGTGTATGTCTAGTTCTGACTAATGTAAAGGCCTATCAATGAGTATTTTCAGTGCCCAGACTGTAGCCTTAAAATATCACTTCCCACTAAAAGAAACCAGGGTTCTTGGAGAAATGGCTGATTCCAGGTTTGGGATCAAAAATGTACAGGATGAACTGGAACATCTTGTCATAACAAATAATGAGGAAGCTAGCAGAGACTATAAGGTCATGTCAAAAGGACTCAGAAGCTAGTTTGAAAAGACTTCCATTGGCCAAATATGGGACCATTTGATCTGCAATAAGGGAAATATTGGTAATGGATCAAAACTTAACAAAATATGTTTAAATCCATGAGTGTATAATGATATTTAACATAAAAACCCGATTGGTCACTGTCAGCTGATAGAGATCCAATTTCTTATCTTCAAATCGGTAAATGAAGGGAAAGACTCAAGCATTTATTCTGACTTTTCTAGGTGACCTGGACCAATGGTAACTAAAGTGTAGAAAAGGGGATGCATCTGCTTATAAAAATATTCCAACTAGTAAATAAAAAATAAATGACAGAATTAGAATATCACCACTTTAATGGATTTAGGCATTGTGTGTTGACAGCTGCTCACATCACAAGAAGAGAGATCCTTAGATTTTATGTGCTTTCTATTGAAAGAACTGAACACCACCCATGGTATTACCAAAGAGGTTGAACCTGCGTCTGATCCAGCCTCTAGATCCAGCTGCCAATTTTGCAAGAAATACAGAGGAACATGTTGAATTACACCAAGAGTATCAGTAAGCAAAACCAGACTGTGGGAACTCTACAGGTCAAATGCCCCAGATTTTTCAACAGTTAAATTGTAAATGAAAAGAAAGAGCTGGAGAGGGACCTATAAAACTAAGAGAGACCTAAAAGACATATTACATTTTTTTAAAGGGCAAGACGAGGTGCACTCTAGAGGTGCACACTTGGTGATAAAATCACACACACGCGCGCGTGCACACACACACACACACACACAAGCAAAGCCAGGATGTTGGTTCCTTTTGGAGAGTAGGAGGGGTTTGACACTGGGACAGGGCATATGGAGGGATTTCTGGGGTTGCTGGTAAATTTATATTTCTTGCCATTGGTGATGGTTACAAGTGTTATTTTTTTAAAAAATAAATTTAATTAATTAATTATTTATTTTTGGCTGTGTTTGGTCTTTGTTGCTGTGCGCAGGCTTTCTCTAGTTGCAGCGAGCGGGGGCTACTCTTCGCTGTGGTGCGCAGGCTTCTCATTGTGGTGGCTTCTCTTTGTTGTGGAGCACAAGCTCTAGACACATGGACTCAGTAGTTGTGACTCATGGATTCTAGAGCGCAGGCTCCATAGTTGTGGCGCACAGGGTTAGTTGCTCCGCAGCATGTGGGATCTTCCCGGAGCAGGGCTCGAACCCATGTCCCCTGCGTTGGCAGGCAGATTCTTAACCACTGTGCCACCAGGGAAGTCCCCCCCCCTTTTTTTTTAAATGATGATGTTTATTTTATTTAAAAAGGTTTAAAAAGGGAAAAAATTATGATAAAATTTCTAAAATATACCCATACTTTAGAAAATTTATATAGTGATTTTTGTTCTATTAAGCCCCCCATCTTAGGGATTTTCTTAGATCTAACCAGACATTTAGATCCACGAGACCCAAATCAACCCCACTCAGCACTATTAACTCACTCCAGGGAGCTTAGTCTCTTTGCCTCCCTCCCCCCACCCAGTGACAGCCTGGGAACAAGCTGACATTACACCTTGACCAGGTTTCCAGGGAGACAGAAGTAGAAAGTTAACCCAAGGTCAAATTTGTCCATAAAGAATGTGAAAGATTTTTTGTTTCTTTGTTTTTTAAACCCATTACTTACACCTTCTGAGAATCAGAGAACAGTCATCATTGCGTTTATTCTCATGACATGCCTTTCAAGGCACCTCATGTACAGATGAAGGCAGGTATAAATAAGGTGAATATCAAGGGCTCCTTCAGCTCTGGTATTTGGTATTTGAGGTAGAAGTATATTAACTTCCTTATTCTTCTCATGAAGATGATGGAAAAGAAGAGGTTTAATGGAATTTTCCAGGTCACACAGGGAACTGGAGGCTCTGCTAGGCTATCTGACAAAATTTATTGCCAGTGTAATTTTTCTGTTTGTTTTGTTTTTAATGCCATCTTAGACGTAGGTTTTACGTATAATTTTCCCTTCCACTGCCTTCCTCCCTTGACCTTTTTGGTGAGCACCAGAGAAGTACATTGTTTCTGAAATGTAATAATTAAAGGTATATTGAGAATGGTTTGTTCTCTGATTTAAATCCCTGAAAAACCAGAAGAGGTTTTGACAGAACTAGGGCATGGGAAGCAAAAAGTCAATTAAAGCTGATTTTTTTCAAGAGACACATAAAAGTTATAAAAGTGCCACATACTTGAGCCATGTTAGCAGTTTTCCATCTGCTTTTGTTGTCTCAAAAAGAAGGAAGTTTTTCTGGCATTTCTCTGAATTGTCTTAAGTGACTTTTAGATCATCACAGTGAGTGGGGTGGTCCTAATTCTCAATGCTCCAATTTGCCTCTGAAGTTTAGAGCAGGCTGCACTAATTCATTTGGTTAATTTTGCCCCCTTTTGGCTTGAAAAAGAAAAGGATGTGAATTCTTTCACTTGGCAGAGCAAGTAGCATTGTGGGTTGTCCTTCCAATACATTTTCCACAGGCACTGGTCTCTTCTTGGGCATAAACAGGCTGTTGTTGGACAGGCAGATATTCAGGAGATTCTATAAATTGAATCTTCCATCTTCTGCTAATATGGCTTTTGGCAATAAAGCCATTATCATGAAGTGCCATAAAAGGCATCTTTTTTTTTTTTTTTTCATCTGTTGCCTACTCAGCATGGGGTTTATTGCTATGTAGAAGTCTGACTGCTAAATGCTAAACTAGGCAGGTCACCCTGCAGTAAATGGATAGATGGGTCTCGGATATGCCACCTGCTGTCCTTTGGGATAACAGACACATTTTTTGGTGGCAAGACCTAAAATGGCAACAGAGGCATGCTTCTTTGTTTTCTGATTGGCAGTTGGACGTTGGCTAATTGGCCCTAAAGATGATCAGTAGGTGTGTATTCCATGAACTGAGCCAACTTAGGTTCTTGTTGATTACTGATTTGGAGTCTGGTGCTGTGAAAAATTTTAGAGCTAGATAAAATAGAAATTCTCCTCTTAAGAAATTTATACCCAAATTGGGGAAATAATACTGAACAATAAGAAACAATTTGAGAACCACCAAATGCCAAAGTCTATTTATTCATTATGCTAGGGTACTTGGTAAATGCTCTGTAGGTTATTATTATTATTGTTTATTTTTATTATCATTAGGAGCACAGAGGTCGGATTTTAGAGTGAATGGAGGATGGGCTGGAGTACTGAATGTCCAAAAGGAGAAGGCCTTTGGAGAATGGGTGGGATTTATACACATAGAAGGTTTTTGAAGGCGACATAGCGTAAATTAGGTCAGTTCTCAGTTTAGGATTTGACATTCTTGTGTCTGTTAGGTCACTCTGCCACCTCCTTTCCACCTCCCAAAAGTTTATTGTTTGTTGTATTGTTATTTCTCTTCTTGTGGGTTTATGTCTCTTTTTTATGAGAAAATAACTTTACTGTAATTGTAGTGAGGTTTTCAGAGTAAAAGTAGATGCATATATTCAAATGATCATTTTAACAGGCTTTTTAAAGAGAAATAACTTCATTTATTTTTAACAAAGATACATACTCATTATTTTAACAAGTCAAGCAATATGGAAAAGTACAAAGAAATAAGTAAAAGTCAAATAATACTCTCCCATCCAGAAATTATTTTATTTATTTATTTATTTATTTATGGCTGTGTCTTCATTTCTGTGCGAGGGCTTTCTCTAGTTGTGGCAAGTGGGGGCCCCTCTTCATCGCGGTGCGCGGGCCTCTCACTATCGCCACCTCTCTTGTTGCGGAGCACAGGCTCCAGACGCGCAGGCTCAGTATTGTGGCTCACGGGCCCAGTTGCTCCGCGGCATGTGGGATCTTCCCAGACCAGGGCGCGAGCCCGCGTCCCCTGCATTGGCAGGCAGACTCCTAACCACTGCGCCACCAGGGAAGCCCCAGAAATTATTTTAAATAATATTCATTAAAGATCATTCCATTTCACACTGTATGCATTTGCACAAACACAAGAGTGGAAGGGTCATTTGTTTGTTGATGTTGTTGAGTTATAAATGTGCTTTATAAATTCCGGATATGAGTCCCTTATCAGATATATGATTTGCAAATATTTTTTCCCATTCTTGGGTTATCTTTTTACTTTCCTAATGGTGTCATTTGTAGATATGTTATTAATTTTGATGAAGGCCAGTTTATTTTTTCATTTGTGCTTTTGATGTCATATCCAAGAAACCATTACCTAAGGTCATGAAAATTTACACCTATGTTTTCTTCTAAGAGTTTTATAGTTTTAGCTCTTAAAGGTAGGTCTTTGACCTATTTTTATGGCCTCTTCCGTTGCGGAGCACAGGCTCCGGACGCGCAGGCTCAGCGGCCATGGCTCACAGGCCCAGCCGCTCCGTGGCATGTGGGATCTTCCTGGACCGGGGCACAAACCTGTGTCCCCTGCATCGGCAGGTGGACTCTCAACCACTGCACCACCAGGAAGCTCTTTGACCTATTTTGAGTCAATTATTTTGGTGTGATGTGAGGTAGGGTTCTAACTTCATTCTTTTGCATGTGGCTATTCAGTTGTCCCCAGAACAATTTGTTGAAAAGTCTGTTATTTCCCTAGTGGACTGTCTTGGCACCCTTGTTGAAAATAAGTTAACTTTAAATGTGAGGGTTTACTTCTGGACTCTCAGTTAATTCTATTGATCTGTATGTTTATTCTTATGCCAATAATGCATTGTCTTGTTTACCATTCCTTTGTCGTTAAGTTTTGAGTTCAGAGAATGTAAATCCTCCAACTTTGTTTTTCTTTTCCAAGTTTGTTTTGGCTATTATGGGTCCCTTGCATTTCTGTATGAATTTTAGGATTAGCTTATCAATTTCTGCAAAGAATCCAGCAGAAATTTTGATGAGGAGAGCACTGAATCTGTAGACCAATTTGGGAAATGTTGCCATCTTAACCATAGTATATATTAAACTTATTAACATTAATATATAAAACTTAAATATTAAGTCTTCCAATCCAAGAACATGGGATGGCTTTCCATTTATTTAGGTCTTTTTTTATTTCTTTCAACAATGATTTGTAGTTTTCAGAGTATAGTTTTGCACTTTTTTTGTTAAATTTCTTCTTAAATATTTTCTTCTTTTTTGATGGTATTGTGAATAGAATTTTTTTTTAATTTTATTTTTGGATTGTTTATTGCTAGAGTATAAAAGTACAATTGAATTTGTATATTGATATTGTATCTTATAACTTTGCTGAACTCATTTATTAGTTCTAATAGTTTTCTGGTAGATGACTTGGGATTTTCTATATATAAAATCATGTCATCTACAAATAGAGATAGTTTTATTTCTTCCTTTCCAATCTGAATGCCTTTTATTTCATTTTTTTGTTTAATGTCCCTCACTAGAACCTCCTGTATAATGTTGAATAGAAGTAGTGAGAGTGGACATCCTTGCCTTCTTTCCAGTGTTAGGGGGAAGTCTTTCACAATTAAGCATGATGGTTGCTTAAAAAAGTATTTTTTTGTAATGACTTTTTTTTTTTTTTTTTTTTTTTTTGCGGTACGCAGGCCTCTCACTGTTGTGGCTTCTCCCGTTGAGGAGCACAGGCTCAGGACGTGTAGGCTCAGCGGCCATGGCTCACGGGCCCAGCCGCTCCGCGGCATGTGGGATCCTCTCGGACCGGGGCACGAACCTGTGTCCCCTGCATTGGCAGGTGGACTCTCAACCACTGCGCCACCAGGGAAGCCCTGTAATGACGTTTATCAAGCATAGGAAGTTCCCTTATGGGGAGATTTTTCTTTTTCTTCCTCTTCTTTTTTTTTGTTAATTAACTTGGAAGTTTATTTTTTAAATTATTTATTTATTTTTATTATTATTTTTTGAATTTTATTTATTTATACAGCAGGTTCTTATTAGTTATCTGTTTTATACATATTATGTATATATGTCAATCCCAATCTCCCAATTCATCCCACCACCACCCACACCCCCTACTTTTACCCCTTGGTGTCCATATGTTTGTTCTCTACATCTGTGTCTCTATTTCTGCCTTGCAAACTGGTTCATCTGTACCATTTTTCTAGGTTCCACATATATGCGTTAATATTCGATATTTGTTTTTCTCTTTCTGACTTACTTCACTCTGTATGACAGTCTCTAGGTCCATCCACATCTCTACAGGTGACCCAACTTTGTTCCTTCTTATGGCTGAGTAATATTCCATTGTATATATGTACCACATCTTATTTATCCATTCGTCTGTCATTGGGCATTTGGGTTGCTTCCATGACCTGGCTATTGTAAATAGTGCTGCAATGAACATTGGAGTGCATGTGTCTTTTAGAATTATGGTTTTCTCTGGGTATATGCTCAGTAGTGGGATTGCTGGGTCATATGGTAATTCTATATTTAGTCTTTTAAGAAACCTCCATACTGTTCTCCATAGTGGCTGTATCAATTTACATTCCCACCAACAGTGCAAGAGGGTTCCCTTTTCTCCACACCGTCTCCAGCATTTGTTGTTTGTAGATTTTCTGATGATGCCCATTCTAACTGGTGTGAGGTGATGCCTCATTGTAGTTTTGATTTGCATTTCTCTAATGATTAGTGATGTTGGCCAGCTTTTCATGAGCCTCTTGGCCATCTGTATGTCTTCTTTGGAGAAATGTCTATTTAGGTCTTCTGCTCATTTTTTGATTGGGTTGTTTGCTTTTTTTAATATTGAGCTGTATGAGCTGTTTATTTATTTTGGAGATTAATTCTTTGTCCATTGATTCCTTTGCAAATATTTTCTCCCATTCTGAGGGTTGTCTTTTCATCTTGTTTATAGTTTCCTTTGCTGTGCAAAAGCTCTTAAGTTTCATTAGGTCCCATTTGTTTATTTTTGTTTTTATTTCCATTACTCTAGAAGGTGGGTCAAAAACGACCTTGCTGTGATTTATGTCAAAGAGTGTTCTGCCCGTGTTTTCCTCTAAGAGTTTTATAGTGTCCGGTCTTACACTGAGGTCTTTATTCCATTTTGAGTTTATTTTTGTGTATGGTGTTAGGGAGTGTTGTAATTTCACTCTTTTACATGTAGCTGTCCAGTTTCCCCAGCACCACTTATTGAAGAGACTGTCTTTTCTCCATTGTATATCCTTGCCTCCTTTGTCATAAATTAGATGACCATATGTGCATGGGTTTATCTCTGGGCTTTCTATCCTGTACCATTGATCTATATTTCTGTTTTTGTGCCAGTACCATACTGTCTTGATTACTGTAGCTTTGTAGTATAGTCTGAAGTCAGGGAATCTGATTCCTCCAGCTCCATTTTTTTCCCTCAAGATTGCTTTGGCTATTCGGGGTCTTTTGTGTCTCCATACAGATTTTAAGATTTTTTGTTCTAGTTCTGTAAAAATGCCATTGGTAATTTGATAGGGATTGCATTGAATCTTTAGATTGTTTGAGGTAGTGTAGTCATTTTCACAATGTTGATTCTTCCAATCCAAGAACAAGGTGTATCTCTCCATCTGTTTGTGTCATCTTTGATTTCTTTCATCAGTGTCTTATAGTTTTCTAAGTACAGGTCTTTTGTCTTAGGTAGGTTTATTCCTAGGTATTTTATTCTTTTTGCTGCAGTGGTGAATGGGAATGTTTCCTTAATTCCTCTATCAGATTTTTCATCGTTAGTGTATAGGAATGCAAGAGATTTCTGTGCATTAATATTGTATCCTGCTACTTTACCAGATTCATTGATTAGCTCTAGTAGTTTTCTGGTAGCATCTTTAGGATTCTCTATGTATAGTATCATGTCATCTGCAAACAGTGACAGCCTTACTTCTTCTTTTCCAATTTGGATTCCTTTTATTTCTTTTTCTTCTCTGATTGCCGTGGCTAGGACTTCCAGAACTATGTTCAATAAAAGTAGTGAGAGTGGACGTCCTTGTCTTGTTCCTGATGTTAGAGGAAATGTTTCAGTTTTTCACCTTTGAGAATGATGTTGGCTGTGGGTTTGTCATATGTGGCCTTTATTATGTTGAGGTAGGTTCCCTCTATACCCACTTTCTGGAGAGTTTTTATCATAAATGGGTGTTGAATTTTGTCAAAAGCTTTTTCTGCATCTATTGAGATTATCATATGGTTTTTTATCCTTCAGTTTGTTAATATGGTGTATCACACTGATTTATTTGCATATATTGAAGAATACATGCATTCCTGGGATAAACCCCACTTGATCATGGTGTATGATCCTTTTAATGTGCTGCTGGATTCTGTTTGCTAGTATTTTGTTGAGGATTTTGGCATCTATGTTTATCAGTGATATTGATAAGAGAAGTTCTCTTCTCTTGCTTAGAGAAGTTCCTTTTGCATTTGTTGTAGAGCTGGTTTGGTGGTGCTGAATTCTCTTAGCTTTTGCTTGTCTGTAGTGCTTTTGTTTTCTCCATTGAATCTGAATGAGATCCTTGCTGGGTAGAGTAATCTTGGTTTTAGGTTCTTCCCTTTCATATCACTTTAAACATATCGTGCCACTCCCTTCTGACTCGTGGAGTTTCTGCTGAGAAATCAGCTATTAACCTTATGGGAGTTCCCTTGTATGTTTTTTGTCATTTTTCCCTTGCTGCTTTTAATAATATTTCTTTGTCTTTAATGTTTGTCAGTTTGATTACTGTGTGTCTCAGTGTGTTTCTCCTTGGGTTTATCCTGCCTGGGACTCTCTGTGTATCTTGGACTTGGGTGGCTATTTCCTTTCCTTTCCCATTAGGGAAGTTTTTGACTATAATCTCTTCAAATATTTTCTTGGGTCCTTTCTCTCTCTCTTCTCCTTCTGGAACCCCTATAATGTGAATGTTGGTGCATTTAATGTTGTCCCAGAGGTCTCTTAGGCTGTCTTCATTTCTTTTCATTCTTTTTTCTTTATGCTGTTCTGCAGCAGTGCATTCCACCATTCTGTCTTCCAGGTCACTTATCCGTTCTTCTGCCTCAGTTATTCTGCTATTGATTCCTTCTAGTGTATTTTTCATTTCAGTTATTGTACTGTTCATCTCTGTTTGTTTGTTCTTTAATTCTTCTAGGTGTTTGTTAAACATTTCTTGCATCTTCTCGATCTTTGCCTCCATTCTTTTTCCGAGATCCTGGATCACCTTCACTATTATTATTCTGAATTCTTTTTCTGGAAGGTTGCCTATCTACATTTCATTTAGTTGTTTTTCTGGTGTTTTATCTTGTTCCTTCATCTGGTACATAGTCCTCTGCCTTTTCATTTTGTCTATCTTTCTGTGAATGTGGTTTTTGTTCCACAAGCTGCAGGATTATAGTTCTTCTTGCTTCTGTTGTCTGCCCTCTCTGGAGAGATTTTTCAATAAATAGATGTTTAATTTTTTCAAATGCTTTTTTATATCAATTATATAGTGATTATGTGTTTTTTCTTTTTTAGGTGGTTAAAATGGTGGATTACATTGATTGATTTTTAAATATTGAACCAGACTTGCATGCCCAGTATAAACCCAGTTGATAGTGGTATTATTATTATTTTAATATATTTTATACATTTATATATCATATAATGTATTTCATTTGCTAGTATTTTATTAAATATTATTTACTAATAAATAATATTTATTATTTTGTGTCTGTATCTATCAAATGTATTGGACTGTAACTTTCTTTTCTTGTATTGTCTTTGTTAGATTTTGGTATCAGTGTAATGCTGGTTCTCATGAGTTGAAAAATATTTCTTCTTCTACTATGTTCTGGAAAAGATTGTATAGAATTAGTATCATTTCTTCTTTAACTTTTTGGTAAAATTCACCAGTGAAACCACCTAACCATCTGAAATTTCTTTTCCTGGAAAAAAATTTAAATTAGGCGTTCAATTTCTTTACTAGTTATAAGACTATTCAGAATTTCTGTTTCATCTTGAGTCAGTTTTGATAATTTGTGGTTTTCAAATATTGGCCCATTTTATCTAACTTACTGAATTTCTGAATGTAGAGCTGTTCATAGTATTCCCATGTTATCATTTTAATGTCTGTAGGGTCTGTAGTGTTATCCCCTGTTTCATTCCTGGTATTGGTAATTTATATCTTTTCTCTTATTTCTTGGTATATCTTGCTAGAGGTTTATCAGTTTTATTGACTGTTTCAAAGAACAGCTTTGATTCCATTGATTTTCTGTACTCTTCTTCTCTTTTCAATTTCATTGATTTCTGCTCTAATTTTATTATTTCCTTTCAGCTGTTTGATTTGCATTTATTTTGCTCTTCTTTTTCTAATTTCTTGAAGACAAGATTGCTGATTTAAGAGCTTCTTTTCTAATATAAGCATTTAACACTATAAATTTTC
Source organism: Phocoena sinus (assembly GCF_008692025.1). Lineage (NCBI taxonomy): Eukaryota > Metazoa > Chordata > Mammalia > Artiodactyla > Phocoenidae > Phocoena > Phocoena sinus. The sequence continues at coordinate 16,813,207 of NC_045781.1, forward strand.
CTCTAAGCACTGCTTTAGCTGCACTCCACAAATTTTGAAATGTTTATTTTCTTTTCTTCCAGTTCAAACTATTTTCTAATTTCCCTCATTATTTTGATAATCCCTTTGGTTCATGGATTTTCTAGAAGCATATTGTTTAATTTCTAAGGTTTGAGGAGGAGATTTTCCTGTTAATTTTTTTCATTACTGATTTCTAGTTTAATTCAGTTATAGTCAGAAAATCTGGTTTGTGTAATTTTATTCTTTTAAATTTGTTAAGATACATTTTATTACCCAGGAGATGGCCTAACTTGGTGAATGTTCCCTGTACACTTGAAAAGAATGTGTATTCTGCTGCCCTTAGATGAAGCATTCTATAAATGTATATTTAGATCCAATCAGTTGATGGTGTTGATTAGTTCTCCTATAACCTTGCAAAATTTCTGTTTGCAAGTTCTATCAGTTACTGAGAGAGAAGTGTTGACATCCCCAATGATAACTGTAGATTTGTCTATTTTTCCTTTCAGTTTTCTTATGTTTGCTTCATGTATTTAGAGGTTGTTTGGTGCATACACATTTGGGATTATTGTGCTTTCTTGGTAAATTGATCATTTAAGCAGTATGCAATATCTCTTTTTATCTCAGTTAATTTTTTGGTCTAAAATATACTTCGTCTAATATTAATATAGCCATTCCAGCCTTCATTTGACTATTGTTATTATATTTTTACACTTCTAACCTACCAATATTATTATATTTGAAGTGAGTTTCTTGTAAATAGCATTTAGTTTGATCATCTTTATCCGTTGTAAATGTTTATCTTTTAATTGGTATGTTTAGACTGTTTGCATTTAATGTAATTATTGATATATTTTGATAGGCCTATCATTCTGTTGTGTTCTATTTGTTCTTTCTCTTTTTATTTCCTCTGTTTACCATTTCTTGCCTTCTTTTGGGTTATTTAAACATTAAAAAAATTTTAAATTGACAGTTGTAAGAAATAATAGTGATCCCTTATACAGTTTGCTCAGTTTCCTCTAATTTTAATGCTTTGCAAAACTACAGTATAATATTGAATCAGGATATTGACATTAATACAGTCCACTAATCTTATTCAGATTTCCTCAGTTTTACTTGTATCCATTTGTGTGTGTATTAGGTTCTATTGATATATAATTTAATCACCTATGTATGTTTGTGTATCCACCACCCCAGTCAAGACCCAGTCAAGGGTCCCTTGTGTTTCTCTTGTGTTGTAACCATATTCACCTTACTTCAGCTCCCCCTGCCCTAACCCTTGGCAACCACTAATGTTTCCTCTCTTTCTAAAATGTTTTTATTTCAAAATGTTATTTAAATGGAATCATATAATATATAACCTTTGGGATTGGCTTTTTTCACTCAGCATAATTTTCTGGAGATTCATCCAAGTTGTTGCATGGTTAATAGTTTGTTCCTTGTCATTGCTGAGTAATAATTCATGGTATATCAGTAACACAGTTTGTTTAACAATTGACCTGTTGAAGAACATTCTAGGCCAATCCCAGTTTTTGACTATTACAAATAAAGTTGCTATGAGTACTTATGTAATGTTTAAATATTTTTTAATATTCCATTTTAGTTTATCTTTTTTGCATAATATCTCTTAGTATGGTTTCATTGCTCTGGGCACTACAAAAAACATAGTTAACTTTTCATTCTACTTAGAATCAGTATTCTACTACTTCAGGTAAAATGTAGAAACCTATCATCATGTAAGGCCTATTACCCTTCTCTCCTTTATGTTACAGTTGTCTTATTAATTATTTAGTACAGCTTATTAGTTATTTAATACAGCTTATTATAGTTGTA